>NC_090303.1:46703812-47019075 GCF_039906515.1 Pseudorca crassidens
GGAGAAGCTCCGGACCCAGCTGCTGCCCTGCTCCCAGAAGGTGAATCAACATGTCAAACTGTAACAACATAAGTGAACTGCCGCAGGGCACCCTGTACTGACCTTTAGACTTTAATGGCTGCCGCTTTGCTTTGGAGAGTGAAATATCCTGCAAATTTCTCTTATGTCAAAATGTAACCCACAGGAATTCTTGGAAATAAAGCTCCAATTTAGCTAAATTAACAACGTAGAAAGCCACCACAGAAGGGGTTGAATTTGGAATTGATTTTGGAAACAGAGCTAACAGCAGTTGTCAATGGATTGGATTGTTTAGATGAGTGATAGACGAGTACTTGCACATTTTTTTGTTTGGACAGTTTTCTTTAACTTGAAATTTTGATTCCTTTTTTTGAGTAAAACAGGCTCTTTACTCTTGATAAGGTTATTTCTTTTTTTAAACTTTTTATTTTTACTGAAGTATAGTTGATGTACAATATTAAGTAACAGGTATACAGCATAGTAAATCACAAGGATTACTTTTTTTCTTGCATCTGTAGTGGAAACTTTAGCAGTAGACATTAATTGCTTCAGGTATGTCAAATAGATGCATCATTTTTTTGGCAATGTCAATGCTCTCATTTTTAATACAGATTATGCTCTCATTTTAAATTATGCTCTCATTTTTAATCCAGATTATGTTCTCTCTCTTGTAATTATATAATGGTTTTGATAATTCACCTTTCATAGCTCTAGGAGTGCTTGAATACTGCCCCAGTGGGTTGCCATTATCCTCACGTCACTCTTCAGGGCATTATGGTTTCCTTATTAATTCAAGATTAATGATTGGTCCATAGCTTCAAGAATTGGACCCACCTTCTGCTTGTTGAAGCTCTTTCCTCCAATGACAGCCAGGTCACCCTCTTTTCCTGATTTCCTTCTTGTCTTCTCAGCCTTTTTTTTTTTTTTTTTTTTTTTGCGGTACACGGGCCTCTCACTGTTGTGGCCTCTCCCATTGCGGAGTACAGGCTCCGGACGCGCAGGCTCAGCGGCCATGGCTCACGGGCCCAGCCTCTCCGCGGCATGTGGGATCCTCCCAGACCGGGGCACGAACCCGTGTCCCCTGCATCAGCAGGCGGACTCTCAACCACTATGCCACCAGGGAAGCCCTTCTCAGCCTTTTTTTGCCTGCACTTCCTTTGGTTGTTTCTCTAGTGTGGCATCCCCAGGGCCCTGCCTTTTATTTTTCTCTCTTTTGCTCTCCAAGAAAGATAAATTTCACTATATCAGGAGATGGTACCGCTTACTCCGGTGGCTTGCAATCTACATAACAGCACCTGCTATTTGTCGAGCAGCTATTATATGCCATGTGAGTTACTAATATATATAGTCTTTAATTTTGAAAAACCCTGCAGTCTTTTGTAAGAAACCCTTGTTGTGGGTATTAATTATCCCAATTTTCCCAGTGAGGAAACTAAGGCTCAGTAAAGTTCAGGATTTTGCTCAGGCCAGTTAGTAAGTGGATTTGAACCAAGGTCTGCCTGACTTGTAAGCTATTATCATAACAACTACGATTTACTGCTGCCTAAAGATCCAGCTCAGATCTCCTCATTATCAGACTTTAATATCCAGTGGCATGCAGGAGAGACAGTACCTGAATGTACCCTATCATTTCAAACTTAGTACATATAAATCCATTCAATCTCACCAACCATTCCACCAATTCCAACCCCCAACCCCATCCAAAAAGTACACACTTCCTCTGGTGTTCCTTATTCTTTTTGAGGTAACAGTCTCCAAAAGTTTCTGAATCTTGAGACATCTTGGGCCCTCCATCTCCTGCACTGCCCGTACCTGGTTGCTTACCAAGTCCTCCAATGTTGGGGTCAGAGGTATCTCTGCATCACTGTGGCTCCAATGTCATTTTCCACTTCCTTCCTGAACTCTTGCCACTGTTCTTCCCATTTCACAATTGGCTGTCTATACTGCTGCCAAAATTATCTTCTGAAAGAAAAATCAATCTGGTCCTGTCAGTTTGCTTTAAAACTTTTGACTCCATTTTGCCTACAAAATAAATATGAATCTCCTTGGTATGCTGCCCAAGGCCCTTGATGATTGGCCTGGCCTATCTCGCAGTCAGCTATTTTTCACACATATATAAGTGATTACTTTTCAGATGGATTATAGATGCCATATAGTTGCAGAAAATATAAACATTTCCAAACTCGACTGAATTCATTTTGACTTTTTATCATTTTGACTATTTTCTCAATCAATGGATACTTTAAAAAGCACAACTATTATCAGGTGGAGATGGATTTTTATATTTGGTAGGAAAGGTATTCTCATATTATAAATATTGGGAAACCAACTAGATTAGAGTCTCATGAAATATGTCATACAGGTTTCAGAGTTTATTTCAAGAAATTTTCTTAGCCAAAGTTAGTAGAAGGATATGGACTCTAAGTTCAATGGTGTACTTGGACTGATAAATTTGGTTTTCTATGTATATTGGGGGAACCGAAGGGGGAAATTGTAAGGTAGGATGGTGGAGGTAGGATGGTGTAGGAATACAAGCCCTAAGGCCTATAAAAAGCTGGGAATGATTTTATCTTCATTCTCAATAATTCAAATAAAAATTTTAAATGCCCCTAGCTTTTTAAAATGACTCCAAAAGGGGAATAAAGGCAGAGTTGGGAAAGGACATGATTTAGTAATATAGAAATGTCATATTGCAAAACTCTGTCTTATATTACAATCTGTGATAAAAGGGAGGATGAAAACTATTTTCCATCCTAATGAAGCTATGGTTCTTCAGCACCATCCCCAAGACCCTGTCTTGTGTGGTCAGTCTCCCACTGGTGAAGCAGTGTGTGGAGAGAGTGGGCTGTGGGTTCAGACAGGTTTGAGTTCCAATCCTAGGCATTCTCTCTGACCTTAAACAAATCAAAGCTCTGAGACTCTCTTTTTTGTTCTTCAAATGGGAATAAAATACACATTTCAAAGTAATGGTGAGGTTTCTATGAAGTAAGGTTGATCTGCAGGGAATTTATACAGGTTCATTTGCTTTCCCCAGTGCCATGCTTCCAGATATCTTCTATATGTTTAGTGCTTCAATCTCTGGGTGTCCTTGGAGCTGATTCAGTCCAGTTGGTGGACAGATATGGAAACTCAAGAGGTCTTATAGGTTATCTGCAGCTGTATGACCAGGTTCCTACCCGGTGTTTCTTCCCCTTCATTGATTTTATTCCAAGTGATGAAGAAACCAGATGACAGTGAAATAATATGGAGATAGAAAATTGGCTTGGAGGTAGAAAATATTCAAGAGCCTACCTAATGTCAGTGCTGTGCCGGGAGTTGGTGGACAAAGCAACCCATTTACCTGAGGTGCTCACAGCCTGGCAGCAGTGACACAGACGTAACCCAAGACCTACAGGACAGATTAGACTGGAGTAACCATAAGTGAAGTGCCAGATGCTGCAGACCCAGAGGAAGGAGGGATGCATTCTGCCTGGGGACAATGTAGAATGGCATCTAGAGTCTGGGGCACTGTGTGTGTTCCTGTGGGGAGGGCAGTCTACCAGCTCTCCATTCATTAATGCAACACAAATCCATGGAGCAACAAATCTGTGCCAGCTAACCACTGCATCCTGCTACCAGATATGAGAATAGGAGGAGAGAGAACCTACCGATAATGTACTGTCACGGAGTGGGGACAGGAATAAGATGCAGGGGAACGTAACAATGCTAGGCAATAATTTTCTCTAAAAGAGATGTAAACAGAAGCAGAAGCAACATTATGTACAGTGCAGCAAACCAGGCAACCTCTGAATGGCTGGGAGGGGCTTGTTATTCTCTGTGGAAACCCCTCTTACTTGGTCACACTTCTTTTCTGACAGCCAGATGCATAAATACAGCTTTACCCCTCACCCTCTCCCTTTTCTCTGCTCCTTGCTTCTATTCTATACACAGCTCCCTCCTACCCATCCCCCTTTTCCTCTGGACTGCTGGTCTGAGGTAGCATCTGCCTAGTGCAGCAGGGGCTCCACCCCTTTGAAGCCCTGCTGGAACCCTGCAGGAGTTGGGTAACTTGCAGTCTGAACTAATGTATCCAGACAAGCAGAATGCGGAGGTGCTGGGGGCAGGGGGCGGGGGGGAAAGAGAGAGCAGGCTAAGAACAGCTGAGGGCTGCCCGCAGCCCCCGTGGTGCAAGTCCACATCTATTTCTACATCGCATCTCTCTGTACAGTTTTGAGTTATCTAAAATCAGAGAGTAAGTCAGTGGTGTTCAAGCTTCAAGTGGTGTTCAAGTCATCAGAATCTGCAAGGGGGCTTTTAAAAGATGCAATCATCCAGGCCACACAGAGACCCATAGAAGTGGAATTCTTTCTTGGAGATCCAGTGTGAGAACATTTTACAAAGCTGTACAGAGGTTACTTATGATGTGCATTTAGAGCTAAGAATCATAGGAATTAATTCAATTTTCTATAGACTTCTCATGAAAAGTTATTTTTGTGAGCTACCATTAGGGGAAGCTGACAAACCAGCTCCTTTCACATATGGAAGAGTGAAGCTCAAAGACTGTAAATGTCTAAGAAAATTGAAATTTCAAAATATGAAAACTTTAAGTAGTTTTAAATATTTCCTGTCTTAAGTTTGTTGCAGATTTATGGGAGTAGTTGGGAAGTCTTCTGCTTAGGTTCTCCAGTCTGGAAGGGTTTGCAGGCTATCCTGGGCCAGATGTAAGATGTCTTTTTTTACAAAAATAATTGTGGTGGTGCCTGGATGTCAAATATTAACTTTTATCCCACAAGGATAATAACAATGGCTGACATTATTTTTTGGCCATGCCATGCAGCTTGTGGGATCTCAGTTCCCTGACTGGGGATTGAACCCAGGCCATGGCAGTGGAAGCCCAGAATCCTTACCACTAGGCTACCAGGGAACTCCCTAATGGCTGACATTTTAAAAGCTCCTACTGTGTGCCAGTTGCTCTGCTAGATCTCACTAATTCTCTGATTACTTCTAAACCCACAGCAGTCCTGGAAAGTTGTTAGATGGCCTCCACCTGACAGGTGAAGAACTGAGGTTTAATGTCACCCAGCTTGTAAGTGATAAAGCCAGGATTCTAAAATGTATATCTCTGATTCCAGAGTCCAGAATCTCAAAATGAGAGCTTATGAGAGAACAAAGCTGAATGGATAGCACTGACCAAACAGGAGGCAAAGCCCAGAATGCTTGTGTATGTAGATCAAATATGGCTGGTACTAAGGAGGCTGGAGCAGGGGACATGATGACCGAGACAAGATATGGTTATACTTGGCAATTTACCTGTTCTTGGTTAAGACTCCTCTCCCTTTAGCAGAAACAGTTTGCCTGGAGGTGAACCTTGACCTGTGCTCCAGTGAGTACAGTCAGGTGAGGAGGAGTTGACCCTGATGGTAGAGCATTCCACTGAGATGCCAGTGGTTCCAGGAGGAAAAGCATGCTGGGAGATGGCAGAGGAAAAGTGTACTTTGGGGTATAGGGTGTTCTGTGTGAAGGAAGGTAGAGATTGGCTCTAGGCATGTTCCATGGGGGCTGGATAGGTAGCTGAGCTATGTAATCAGCTACCTGTCCAAAGAGTGTGTAAAAGAGCACCTGACTGCAGTTGGGCACTGGACAGACAGATAATCGTAGGGATATACTTGCAATCTGGAAGTATAAGCCTAGGGGGCTGGTTAGCTCAAGTTCAGTTAGGTTGAATGTGGCTGAAGAACTGGCTAAAATGAAGGCCATAGTCGTGTTTTCCTGGGGCATTTGAGACTGGGAATGGTGGAACATACCTGTATCAGTTTCTCTAGAGAAACAGAACCAGTAGGAGATTGTGTGTAATTATATGTAAAGAGATTTATTTTAAGGAACTGGCTCATGCAGTTATGTGGGGGATGACAAGTCTGAAATCAATGGGGTGGACTAACATGCTGGAAGCTCAGGTAGGACCTCTATCTTGAGTCTTGAGGAAGAATTCTTCTCCAGAAACCTGTTTTTGCTGCTCAGGCTGTCATCTAATAGGATGAGGCCCAACCACATTGTCAAGGGTAATCTGCTCTACTTAAAGTCAACTGATTGTAGAAATTAATCACACCTACCAAATTCCTTCACGTCAACCTCCAGACTAATGTTTGATCAAACTGGCTGTCATGGCTTAGCCAAGTTGACAAATAAAATTTAACCATCACAGCATCCTTAGGCTGCCTGCAGGTAGGAGTCAAGGGGTGCTGTTGAGACAAGACTCATTATGGATGTAGTGTCATGGTAGCCCTATGAACTGGATTTGCAGCCATACATGGACAGCAGTGGTCTTTTTAGGGTGGCAGGGAGGACTAGCAGCCTGCTTTTGCTTCCCAGCTGTATAAACTTTCCCTAGAGAAGCCCTCTAGGCTCTTCCCACTTCAGGACTTCCCCCAGATGCCAGTACGGCTGCCAAGGAAAAGCATTCTTCTGCTGCCTGAACCGGGCTGTTGCTGCCAAGTTTTCAGACTGGAGTTTTTCCTGGGCTGGGCAGTTTCCTAGGTGGGATTTCTGCTAGGCCTATTTGAATGCTGGGAATATAGCAAAGGGTGAAATTAAACTACCTGAGGGCCCTCAAATGGCCCAAATCACAATCAGTCAGTCTCAACCTGACCCCACAGGAACTTCTGGAGCATAAATTATACCCATAGAGTTTATCCAGCTTTGAGGAAAAGAAGCAGGGCACCCCTACTTCTACTTCAGTCAGTCATTGTCTTCAAGGCTTCCTGGAAGAAATTTAAATCCCCTGCCACTTCCTGTTTTCTGCACAGGTGAGGTGGCTCTGGTGCCCAAGGTCAAGCCTCTGGAGAAGGTCACAGGTGCCTGATGTTAGCAGCAAAGCCCTCTGAAGCTGGGGGATTAGATCATGGAGCTGCTAGAAGAGATCCAAAGGAGATTTTAATGGGGCACTAAGAGTTTCCATACACTAAATAAATGGTTATTATTACTATTTCTGGGTCTGCCTTAGTTGCTAGTAGTCTGCATGAGGTGGTCAGGGGAACCTATTTTAAAGTTTCTACTTTAAGGACTTAAAGCCAGCTTTGATCATTGATAATACTTAGCAAATGTCCAGAACTGTGGAGAGTCTGACATGATTTCCCCCTACTTGCAAACTAACAAGTTAGCCAGACAATTTCATGGATGTGGGCAGAAGATATGAGACTCCTGGATCAGAGACAAAGGATTTAATTACAGTAATAGCAGTAGCCAAGCATCAGCATTTTCTTGCATTGGTTTCCTAAACCCAGATTCCTACAGGGCAGTGAAGAGGGCTAGGTGACAACTGCATGGGCAGTGAGTGGGTTGTGTTACAGAGAAGAGCCCTGAGCTTAGAGAACCCAAATCTTTTATAATGGGAAGTAAGAAAAACCTCCCTTTGCTCTAGAGGGGGAGACTGTCTTCATTTCTCAACTGTTCACTATACAGCCATTCTTGAAAAGATGGCTTGGTTCAAAGGCAGTCAGTGCCTCTGCTTGCAAGACCTGCAGAAACATGAGGGACATTTGGATAACCATCTCCAACAGCAGTAGGTGCAGAGGCAGGGAGACCTTTGGTATCTGCTTTCTTCCTTTCTGGTTCTGAAAAGTATTTTTGGAGAACATCCTTTCCCTGATGCACATGTGTGGGCTATTTTTGTTTTACCTCTGTTGACCTTGATCCTTTTCAGCAACTCTCAAAATCTTTTAATTTTATTTTTCCTTATTTTCCTTTGTGGTTATTCCAAATATTATCACTTCATTATATTATGACAGGAAACTTACCTGACCTCTTTTGAGTTCCATATCTGAAAACTAAGTAAGGTGGTCTAATTAGGCTCTAAGGATCTTTCCAGACATGGGGTTTGAAGCCTTAAACATATATGAGATATTTGGGAGCATGGTAATTTTAGTAACAGGGAAAGAAAAAAAGACATTAATACCTACAAGAACAACTTAATTTCATTTAAAGTCGTAATGTTGTACAACGGATCTGTTATTTGTGTTATAGATGAAGAAGTTGAGACTCAGAGAAGTGACTTGTTCAAGGTCACAGAGCTACCAAGAGTGTTGCCAGGATTTGAAGCCAAATCCATTTGAATCCAGCGTCTGCTTCTTCCAGTCACCACATTCTGATTCTATAATGGGAGCCTGTCCAATACGAGATGGTGTCCTGGTGATGCTGAAGAATTAGTGGCTTCACGAGGGGGAAAACTGTTTCCATCCTCCCTTCTTATTACAGGACATTATGGAAGGCTAAATTGTATTATAATTCAGGTAGCTTTACTCCCGTTTCCTTATTGAAGTCTGCCTAAGGAGCCAGACTTGTTTTAATTGAATTATTGAAAATAAAGTATAGTATCCTGACCTATTTATCGATATATAAGCCCTAGACTAATCTCCTTTCCACCACCCACTGTCACCCACACTATATAGATACATGCTTATGCTGTTACAAGACCAAATTTATTGTTCAGCCCATATATACCATTGTTCTTAAAGTCTACATCCTTGGAATGCCCCTGCCTTTAAAAAGTTACTTAGCGTGAATAAGTGCTGAAAGTTGGAAAAGTACTTTAAAAAAACATAAATCTAGTTGACTCTCAACTTTTCAAGTATGAGAATTTTTTTTAAACATCAGAAAATTACAGCTCCACATGATAACAGTTATACATTTTTGTGTTCCATTGATTGAAAAATACATGAATAAAACTAGTATGAATTCAGTAAAACTTTGAAATGAATTTTTTATTTTCTTCATCTCAACAGCATCTGTATCCATCTGAAAAATAATCACTCATATATGTGTGAGAAATAGCTAACTTCTAGGGAGGCTGGGCCAGTTGGTAAGGGCCTTAGGGACATAACAAGAAGATTTGAAATTCATTCTGTAGGCAAAATGGAGTCAAAGAGGTTTCAGAGCAAGGTGGCAGAATACAATTGATTGTTTTTTCTGAAAGATAATTTTGGCAGCAGTGCAGAGAGCCAAATGGCATAGGAAAGACTAGTAGCAGGAGGTCAGTTAGGAGACAGGAGATGTTAGGAGCAACAGTGATGCACAGGTACTCTGGCCCCAGCACCGGAGGACTTGGCGACCAGCTACGTGTGGGGCGTGCCAGAGAGGGCATGGCTAAGAATATTTCTAAATTTGGAAACTGTGTTGGAGGGTGAGACCATGAGTGAAATAAGGAATATCAGAAGACAAGGCTTTTATTAATTTATTTGTTTTGGGGGATGGAGTTGAATAGGGGAGGATATAGATAATATTGAGTTAGATTTTATATATACATATATAATCTCTGTGCTTGTATATGTACATACACATATACATATATACATACATATAACATATATAAAAGTGAAGTGTGGGCTACAACCAGATGATGTCCATTAGGCCGCTAAACATATGGGTCTAAACTGAGGCAATATAACTTGAACTTCAGGTAACAGGCAACCATCTCCAATGATGGAACGAGTAGAGACCTAGGGAAAACTTGGTTTTATTCTCAGTGCAAGAGTTTATTCTTGACCTCTCTTGGGAAGAGAACAAACTTACTTCTAGCCAGTCCTCATCTTGACCCTTGTTGAAAGAGCTGAAATTTCTTGGGATTCTGTATATTATACCAAGTACAACTTCCCCCCTTGGGATTCGACTTCAAGGGCTACAGGAGGGGTCATTTTAGTTCCAGTGTTTAGTTTGGATTCTCTTGAAGCAGAGGCTGAGATAAGAATTCTAGTTTAATCAGGTTATTTGGGAATTTCAGGAAACACTGATATGAACAGGAGAAGTAAAAGAGGGGAAGAAAAGCAACTATAACATAATATTAAGTGATCTGCTATAGTGGGAGACTAGAGCTTAATCCCACAAGGACCTTCTTGGAAATTATGCATATACATGCCCAAGGGATGAGACAGCTGGGCTATTTATCTGCCAACTTCAAGAGTTACTGGTTGAGGGTTACTCCTAGGGGTGTTAATTCCTTTGCATTTTTCACCTGCCGGAAGTTTTGGTAAGAAGCCTATTGTACTTCTGAAAAAAGTCCTCAGGCAACAAGAGGCAGATATTGGCAGTTGGAAGGCATCTGGAGCCCACCTAAAGGTCTGAGAGATATGGGAGGGCACTGACTGTGTCTGCTATCCCCTGTCCCAAGGGAAGAGATCATACACACAGGCAGCAGGAAGGTACCCCTAGACCTCTAAGAGCTTGACCATTAAAATCAATAGGAAATGTAGAAACAATAAAATCTTAATTGAACAGGAAGGGAAAATATCACTGTAGCCCAACTGATTGGGCTAATGTGTTTAAAGGAAGCTGGAATAGTCATCAGGGAAATACCAGCCTGAAAAAGATGCAAGATGTGTAGGAGCTGCATTCTTCTGGACCCTGAGTGCCCTTATTAGCAAAATCAGTTGTCCAGTGACTTCTATCATCTCAGTGGTTTAGATTAAGGGAGGGCAAACTTTCTGTGAAAGGCCATATCATATTTTAGGCTTTGTGGACCATGTGGTCTCTGCCACAACTGCTCATCTCTACCATTGTCTTGCAAAATGGGCATGGCTGTATTCCAGCAAAGCTCTATTTATGAACACAAATTTCATATAATTTTGATTTATAACAAAATATTAATTTTCTTTTTATTTTATAACCATTTAAAAATATAAAATTAAATATTTTATCTGTACTTCATACAAAAACAAGTAGGGGAGGGGGGTCAGATTTGGCTTATGGGCCAAATACTAATACTACTACTAATAATAATTCACTGACCCCTGCTGTAGAAATGAAGGCAGATGAATACCTCCATCTGTGATAACTTGAAGCCCTTGGTCATTTTTTTTTTCTTAATTTTTAAATTTTATTTTATTTATTTTTTTATACAGCAGGTTCTCATTAGTTATCCATTTTATACATATCAGGGTATACATGTCAATCCCAATCGCCCAGTTCATCACACCACCACCCCACTCCCCCACCACTTCCCCCCTTGGTGTCCATGCGTTTGTTCTCTACATCAGTGTCTCAATTTCTGCCCTGCAAACCAGTTCATCTGTACCATTTTTCTAGGTTCCACATATATGCGTTAATATACGATATTTGTTTTTCTTTTTCTGACTTACTTCACTCTGTATGACAGTCTCTAGATCCATCCACGTCTCAACAAATGACCCAATTTCGTTCCTTTTTATGGCTGAGTAATATTCCATTGTATATATGTACCACAACTTCTTTATCCATTCGTCTGTCCATGGGCATTTAGGTTGTTTCCATGACCTGGCTATTGTAAATAGTACTGCAATGAACATTGGGGTGCATGTATCTTTTTGAATTATGGTTTTCTCTGGGTATATGCCCAGTAGTGGGATTGCTGGATCATATGGTATGTCTATTTTTAGTTTTTTAAGGAACTTCCATAGTGTTCTACATAGTGGCTGTATCAATTTACATTGCTACCAACAGTGCAAGAGGGTTCCCTTTTCTCCACACCCTCTCCAGCATTTGTTGTTTGTAGATATTCTGATAATGCCCATTCTAACTGGTGTGAGGTGATACCTCAGTGTAGTTTTGATTTTCATTTCTCTAATAATTAGTGATAGTGAGCAGCTTTTCATGTGCTTCTTGGCCATCTGTATGTCTCCTTTGGAGAAATGTCTATTTAGGTCTTCTGCCCATTTTTGGATTGGGTTGTTTGTTTTTTTAATATTGAGCTGCGTGAGCTGTTTATATATTTTGGAGATTAATCCTTTGTCCGTTCATTCATTTGCAAATATTTTCTCCCATTCTGAGGGTTGTCTTTTCATCTTGTTTATGGTTTCCTTTGCTGTGCAAAAGCTTTGAAGTTTCATTAGGTCCCATTTGTTTATTTTTGTTTTTATTTCCATTACTGTAGGAGGTGGATCAAAAAAGATCTTGCTGTGATTTATGTCAAAGAGTGTTCTTCCTGTGTTTTCCTCTCAGAGTATTATAGTGTCCGGTCTTACATTTAGGTCTGTAATCCATTTTGAGTTTATTTTTGTGTATGGTGTTAGGGAGTGTTCTAATTTCATTCTTTTACATGTAGCTGTCCAGTTTTCCCAGCACCATTTATTGAAGAGACTGTCTTTTCTCCATTGTATATCCTTGCCTCCTTTGTCATAGATTAGTTGACCATAGGTGTGTGGGTTTATCTCTGGGCTTTCTATCTTGTTCCATTGATCTGTGTTTCTGTTTTTGTGCAAGTACCATATTGTCTTGATTACTGTAGCTTTGTAGTATAGTCTGAAGTCAGGGAGTCTGATTCCTCCAGCTCCATTTTTTTCCTTCAAGACTGTTTTGGCTATTCGGGGTCTTTTGTGTCTCCATACAAATTTTAAGATTTTTTGTTCTAGTTCTGGAAAAAATGCCATTGGTAATTTCATAGGGATTGCACTGAATCTGTAGATTGCTTTGGGTAGTATAGTCATTTTCACAATATTGATTCTTCCAGTCCAAGAACATGGTATATCTCTCTGTATGTTGGTACCATCTTTAATTTCGTTCATCAGTGTCTTATAGTTTTCTGCCTACAGGACTTTTGTCTCCCTAGGTATTTTAGTCTTTTTGTTGCAGTGGTAAATGGGAGTGTTCCCTTAATTTCTCTTTCAGAATTTTCATCATTAGTTTATAGGAATACAAGAGATTTCTGTGCATTAATTTTGTATCCTGAAACTTTACCAAATTCATTGATTAGCTCTAGTAGTTTTCTGGTGGCATCTTTAGGATACTCTATGTATAGTATCATGTCATCTGCAAACGGTGACAGTTTTACTTCTTCTTTTCCAATTTGTATTCCTTTTATTTCTTTTTCTTCTCTGATTGCCATGGCTAGGACTTCCAAAACTATGTTGAATAATAGTGGTGAGAGTGGACATATCCTTGTCTTGTTCCTGATCTTAGAGGAAATGCTTTCAGTTTTTCACCATTGAGAATGATATTTGCTGTGGGTTTGTCATATATGGCCTTTATTATGTTGAGGTAGGTTCCCTCTATGCCCACTTTCTGGAGAGTTTTTATCATAAATGGATGTTGAATTTTGTCAAAAGCTTTTTCTGCATCTATTGAGATGATCATACGGTTTTTATTCTTCAATTTGTTAATACGGTGTATCACATTGATTGATTTGCGTATATTGAAGAATTCTTGCATCCCTGGGATAAATCCCACTTGATCATGGTTTCTGATCCTTTTAACATGTTGTTGGATTCTGTTTGCTAGTATTTTGTTGAGGATTTTTGCATCTATATTCATCAGTGATATTGGTGTGTCATTTTCTTTTTTTGTAGTATCTTTGTTTGGCTTTGGTGTCAGGGTGATGGTGGCCTCATAGAATGAGTTTCAGAGTGTTCCTTCCTCTGCAGTTTTTTGGAAGAGTTTGAGAAGGATGGGTGTTAGCTCTTCTCTAAATGTTTGATAGAATTCACCTGTGAAGCCATCTGGTCCTGGACTTTTTTTTGTTGGAAAATTTTTATTCACAGCTTCAATATCATTACTTGTGATGGGTCTGTTCATATTTTCTATTTCTTCCTGGTTCAGTCTTGGAAGCTTATACCTTTCTAAGAATTTGTCCATTTCTTCCAGGTTGTCCATTTTATTGGCATAGAGTTGCTTGTAGTAGTCTCTTAGGATGCTTTGTATTTCTGCAGTGTCTGTCGTAACTTCTCCTTTTTCATTTCTAATTTTAATGATTTGAGTCCTCTCCCTCTTTTTCTTGATGAGTCTGGCTAATAATTTATCAATTTTGTTTATCTTTTCAAAGACCCAGCTTTTAGTTTTATTGATCTTTGCTACTGTTTTCTTTGTTTCTATTTCATTTATTTCTGCTCTGATCTTTATGATTTCTTTCCTTCTGCAAACTTTGGGTTTTGTTTGTTCTTCTTTCTCTAGTTCCTTTAGGTGTAAGGTTAGATTGTTTATTTGAGATTTTTCTTGTTTCTTGAGGTAGGCTTGTATAGCTATAAACTTCCCTCTTAAAACTGCTTTGGCTGCATCCCATAGGTTTTGGATCATCATGTTTTCATTGTCATTTGTCTCTAGGTGTTTTTTGATTTCCTCTTTGATTTCTTCAGTGATCTCTTGGTTATTTAGTAACGTATTGTTTAGCCTCCATGTGTTTGTGTTTTTTACGTTATTTTCCCTGTAATTCATTTCTGATCATTTGTGGTCAGAAAAGATGGTTGATATGATTTCAGTTTTCTTAAATTTACTGAGGCTTGATGTGTGACCCAAGATGTGATCTATCCTGGAGAATGTTCCATGCGCATTTGAGAAGAAAGTGTAATCTGCTGTTTTGGGATGGAATGTCCTATAAATATCAATTAAATTTATCTGGTCTATTGTGTCAGTTAAAGCTTCTGTTTCCTTATTTATTTTCATTTTGGATGATCTGTCCATTTGTGTAACTGAGGTGTTAAAGTCCCCCACTATTATTGTGTTACTGTCGATTTCCTCTTTTATAGCTATTAGCAGTTGCCTTATGTATTGAGGTGCTCCTATGTTGCATGCATATATATTTATAATTGTTATATCTTCTTCTTGGATTGATCCCTTGATCATTATGTAGTGTGCTTCCTTGTCTCTTGTAGCATTCTTTATTTTAAAGTCTATTTTGTGTGATATGAGAATTGCTAGTCCAGTTTTCTTTTGATTTCCATTTGCATGGAATATCTTTTTCCATCCCCTCACTTTCAGTCTGTACGAGTCCCTAGTTCTCAAGTGGGTCTCCTGTAGACAGCATATATATGGGTCTTGTTTTTGTATCCATTCAGCAAGCCTCTGTCTTTTGGTTGGAGCATTTAATCCATTCACATTTAAATTAATTATCGATATGTATGTTCCTATGACCATTTTCTTAATTGTTTTGGGTTTGTTTTTGTAGGTCGTTTTCTTCTCTTGTGTTTCCCACTTAGAGAAGTTTGTTTAACATTTGTTGTAGAGCTGGTTTGGTGGTGCTGAATTCTCAGCTTTTGCTTGTCTGTAAAGCTTTTGATTTCTCCATCGAATCTGAATGAGATCCTTGATGGATAGAGTAATCGTGGTGGTAGGTTCTTCCCTTTCATCACTTTAAGTATATCATGCCACTCCTTTCTGGCTTGTAGACTTTCTGCTGAGAAATCAGCTGTTAACCTTATGGGAGTTCCCTTGTATATTATTTGTCATTTTTCCCTTGCTGCTTTCAATAATTTTTCTTTGTCTTTAATTTTTTCCAGTTTGATTACTATGTGTCTTGGTGTGTTTCTCCTTGGGTTTATCCTGTATGGGACTCTCTGTGCTTCCTGGACTAGGGTGGCTATTTCCTTTCCCATGTTAGGGAAGTTTTCGACTATAATCTCTTCAAATATTTTCTCTGGTCCTTTCTCTCTCTTCTCCTTCTGGGACCCCTATAATGCGAATGTTTCTGCGTTTAACGTTGTCCCAGAGGTCTCTTAGGCTGTCTTCATTTCTTTTCATTCTTTTTTCTTTATTCTGTTCTGCAGCAGTGAATTCCACCATTCTGTCTTCCAGGTCACTTATCCGTTCTTTTGCTTCAGTTATTCTGCTATTGATTCCTTCTAGTGTAGTTTTCATTTCAGTTATTGTATTCTTCACCTCTGTTTGTTTGTTCTTTAACTCTTCTAGGTCTTTGTTAAATATTTCTTGCATCTTTGCGATCTTTGCCTCCATTCTTTTTGTTGTTGTTGTTGTTTTTGTTTTTTTGTGGTACCCCGCCCTCTCAGTTTTGTGGCCTCTCCTGTTGCAGAGCACAGGCTCCGAACATGCAGGCTCAGCGGCCATGGCTTATGGGCCCAGCCACTCTATGGCATGTGGGACCTTCCGGGACTGCGGCACGAACCTGTGTCTCCTGCATCGGCAGGCGGACTCTCAACCACTGCGCACCAGGAAAGCCCTGCCTCCATTCTTTTTCCGAGGTCCTGGATCATGTTTACTATCATTATTCTGAATTCTTTTTCTGGAAGGTTGCCTACCTCCACTTCATTTATTTGTTTTTCTGGGGTTTTATCTTGTTCCTTCATCTGGTACATAGCCCTCTGCCTTTTCATCTTGTCTGTCTTTCTGTGAATGTGGTTTTTGTTCCACAGGCTGCAGGATTGTAGTTCTTCTTGCTTCTGCTGTCTGCCCTCTGGTGGATGAGGCTGTCTAAGAAGCTGTGCAAGTTTCATGATGGGAGGGACTGGTGGTGGGTAGAGGTGACTGTTGCTCTGGTGGGCAGAGCTCAGTAAAACTTTAATCTACTTGACTACTGATGGGTGGGGCTGGCTTCCCTCCCTGTTGGTTGTTTGGCCTGAGGCAACCCAATACTGGAGCCTACCTAGGCTCTTTGGTGGGGCTAATGGCAGACTCTGGGAGGGCTCACGCCAAGGAGTACTTCCTGGAACTTCTGCTGCCAGGGTCCTTGTCCCCACGGTGAGCCACAGCCACCCCCCGCCTCTGCAGGAGACCTTCCAACACTAGTAGGTAGGTCTGGTTCAGTCTCCTCTGGGTCACTGCTCCTTCCCCTGGGTCCCAATGTGCATACTGCTTTGTGTGTGCCCTCCAAGATTGGAGTCTCTGTTTCCCCCAGTCCTGTCAAAGTCCTGCAATTAAATCCCACTAGCCGTCAAAGTCTGATTCTCTAGGAATTCCTCCTCCCTTTGCAGGACCCCCAGGTTGGGAAGCCTGACATGGGGCTCAGGACCTTCATTCCAGTGAGTGGACTTCTGTGGTTTAAGTGTTCTGCAGTCTGTGAGTCACCCACCCAGCAGTTACTGGATTTGATTTTACTGTGATTGCACCCCTCCTACCATCTCATTGTGGCTTCTCCTTTGTCTTTGGATGTGGGGTATCTTTTTCAGTGAGTTCCTGTGTCTTCCTATCAATGACTGTCCAGCAGCTAGTTGTGATTCTGGTGTTCCCACAAGAGGGAGTGAGAGCATGTCCTTCTACTCTGACATCTTGGTTCAGGGTCCTCCTTTGATCTTTATGCAAGAAAAATTTTTCCTTTGGTCATTTAAATATCCATTTCATTCAGTGGCCTTGCCAGTGCCTGGCAAACAGTGTTTCTCACATACTGTGTGTCACTGAATCCCAGACACTTTGGTGATAGCACTTTCTTCATCTTACCAAGAAGTTTTCTTGCTTTGTTTTTTCCCATTTTTGACATAGATTTTGTGACTTTTTTGTTGTTTACCCCCCTTTTATTATGATATAATTCACATATGGTCACATTTACTCTTTTAAAGTATACAATTCAGTGGATTTTAATATATTCACAACATTGTGCCAACCTGCAAGAGATTCCATCACCATCTAATTCCAGAATATTTTCACTACCCCAAGAAGAAATCCCAGTACCATTAGTGGTCACTTCCCAGTACCTGCTTTTCCCAACGATGGCAGCTTTCTTTATGTCTCTATGGATTTACCTGGTCTTGACATTTCATATAAATGAGATCATATAATATATGGTCTTCTATATCTGGCTTCTTTCATTTAACATAATGTTTTCAATGTTCATCTATGTTGTTGCATGAATCTATACCTTCATTCCTTTTTATGGCTGAATCATATTCCATTGTATGGATATACCACAGTTTTTTTTATCTATACGTTAGTTTATCTATGCATTAGTTGAATCATATTCCATTGTATGGATATACCACAATTTGCTTATCTATGCATTAGTATTTTCACTTTTTTGACTAGTATGAATAATGTTGCTATGAACATTCATGTACAAGTTATTGTGTAGACACATGTTTTCAGTTCTCTTGGGTTTAATACCTAGAAGTGGAATTTCTAGGCCAAATGGTAACTCTCTGTTTAACTTTTTGAGAAACTGCCAAATCAACAGAAAGTTTTAAATGCACTATATCATGACTGCCACCTGGCTGACAGTAACTGTAAAACACAGTCAGCTGTAAGAAGCATTCTGATTTTGGAGAGGTTATAACTGAAAAAAAAAGTATGTCTTAGGATTGATAGAAAAGAATATAAAAATTTGACTTCAGTTGTCGGTTGAGGGAAAAAGCAAAAAGCAATAGTAAATCTGGTAGGCATAAGTATTCTTGTCCACAGAAAGCAGGTATGAATTCTTATTATAAATTGATATTGGAAAACATGTTTATATATCAGAATTAGTTTGATCATCATGAGTCTACTTACGGGTCATATCAACTCTAGTTCTGGAAAGATACGAGTTTTGGATGTGTAAAGGTCCAAACTTCAAATTGTGATGTCTTCAAGAAATAATGTATTCCCTGAGGCTGTGTTTGGGTGGCTGTCCAGCCAGCCTAGACTAGACCTCACCTCTCTACCAGCTGTGCCCTTTGAACTGTCTTCCACTTTGAGGAGTAAAGAGGGAACAGTGAAGTGGAAACATGCATAGATTGTTCTTTCTAAAATTTTGGAGGTGAAGGCAGGTGGAGCTATAAGTGGTTTTGTCCCTAAATTGGCTGAATGCCAATGGTTCCCGGAGGAATGGGGTCCTTGAAAGAGGATGGATTAAGTAGCACTGATGGAGCATTGATGGAAGAGTGATTGGCATTGGGGAGAGCAGTTTAGTCAAAATAACAGTTTTAGTCAAAATAACACGAGGCAAAACCATGGCATTTTAATGGTGTATTGGGTGTTCTCAAATTTTATCTTCTGCTATTTGACCTTTGAACTGTATTTAGGATGTGAACAGATGCTGGTGGTACTTTTAGGAAATTATGAGAGAAGACTGAGGACTAGAGGGTTAAACATGAGGATTTCTGTTTTTCCCATTCTGAATTGTAATGCTTGAAAAGAGAATCCCTATAAGTAATGTATTGAAATGAAGAGAAACAAGGAATCAGTCATCTAGGGTAAGTGTCAACCTATATAAAATTTAAATAGTGGGCTCTGCCTTGAAGACGTAAACATTTGGATATGCACATGAATTAACTGGTAACCCAGTTGTGTTTTTCAACTTGTGGGGCATAGATCCTGGAGAGTTTGGGAATTATATAGCAATGAATTAGTTCACCGTGGCTGCTGCTATCTCATTGTCTATAGATTAAAAATAACGTAATTGATAACATCTTTAAAAATGTTTTTCAAGTGAATGTAATGATTAATGAAATATAAACTTGAAGTGTGACTAAAGTCATAGTAAGTTCTTTCATTATAAATTTTGCTATCAATGGATATCCAATTACAACTACTCTCACGTGAATGGTTTAATTTTTAAATTAGTAAGGGCTCCACATGCTTGAAAGGGTTAGCAAACATCGATTTAGTTGATATACATTTTTTAAATGTACAGTTTTTTAAAGATTTCAAGTGGAAATGCTAAAATGAAGATGGATGTAGTATTCTGGAATTTCTGGAAAGATCTAGGCTTACGATATAAATTTGGGAACCAGCATGTAAATATTTTTAAAGTCATGATACTAGATTAGATTACTGAGTGAATAATGAGTGTAGATTAAAAATAGTAATAGTAAGGCAGTCCAAGGACTGAGCTGTAAGGCTCTCCAGTATTAAGAAATCAAGATGATGATAAGGAACCAGCAAAGGCGACAGAGTGGCTATGAAAAAAAAGAAAATCAAGAGAATATGCATCCTGAAAGCTAAGCGCTTAAAGGGCAGAAAATGATAAACTATTACATGTTGGTAATAGATCAACTAAGGTGAAGACTGAGAAATGACCATTGGATTTTACAATGTGAGGGTTACTGGTGACTCTGACAATAGTAATTTTGGTGGACTGTGGGAGAGAAGTCCTTTTGGAGTGAGTGTAGAAGAAAATTGGAGATGGGGAATTTCAACCTTTGGAAGAGGTTTGCTGCAAAGTTTAAAAAGAGATGGAGCAGTGGACAGAGGAATAAGTAGAGTTATAGAGTCAAGATTTGTTGTTGTTTTTAAGATGGGAGAAATAATAGCATGATCACACACTGAGGGGAAAGTTCCTGGACAGAACCATTTCATTTGTGTTAATACTACTAATTAGCCCCTTCTTGGTTTTAAGCTGGAGTATATTCTTCTATAATTATATATCTATTTTTAGTAATTAAGTTTTCAGACATCTAGGAAAGCTGAATGCTGTCTCAGGGTACTGCCTCTACCCTTTCTTTAAAGTACTGTTTGTTCAGGTCAACAATGACATCCTCATTATGGGATCTAATGGTTAATTTTCTGCTCCATAACTGCTTAATACGATGATTCTGATCCATCCTCCTACTTGTTGCAACTCTCTCATCGGCTTCCAGGCCACTGCTCGCTCTCTCCTGATCCTCCTTTCTCCTTCCTCTACACCTTCTCAGTCTGTTTTGCCTGCTCCTACTCTGCCTTCCCTTCCAGAGTTGGCATCTTCAAGACCTTGCCTTTGATTATTCTCTCTCGTGTATTCCCACAGTTATCACTTCCAATCCTTTGGTTTCAGTTTTTACCTCTATTCATTGTTCAATAACCTATATAATAATAATGGCATCTAACATTTACTGAGAATTTACTATTATGTGCCAGGAAGTTTGCTAACCTCTTTATCTGCCTTGTGTCATTCCATCCACACCAAAAACTCCTCTGAGTATCACCAGCCTCATTTTCAAATGGGGAGGCTTATGCTCAGTAAGGCTCTGAATCTTGCCCAATCCCATGGAGTTAGCAGATGACAGAGCTTTGATTGAACTCATTGTCTATCTGATTCTAAAGCTGTTGTAACTACTATGCTTTATTTTCTTCTAAAACTCTAACTTAGATCTCCCTAGTTTTAAACTGGTACATCCATCCAACTGCCTAATGGATGTAGCTCAGGCATTTCTATCTTAATAGATACTAAAGTAAATACAGTGTTGCCCCTCGTTCCAACCCCTTCCCTACCCTGCAGATGTCCCTATTCTAACATCTCCTCCTCTGATATTTCCTGTTATTTCCTATCATGGTTTCTCCTTCAATCTATTCCCCAAGTGTAGACTGTTCTGGATTTTCCCTCTCCCTCACCCTCATACGCACTGTCTCCACATCTATCTGTCTCTGCATCCCAGCGCTGCTGACATCCTCCTCTGCTTTCTAATTGACCTCCTGCTGCTGGGCATCCCATTGCAGTTGGCTCTCCCCACGGCTGTCAAGGTCAGCTATTGAAAAAGTTGATCTGATTTCACTTCACTTAGAAACCTCTCGTGGCCCTTGTTACCTCCATTGTCCTTTCCATTCTATTTACAATATCACTCTATAATTGTCCTTGCCCATCTTGCGTATCAGAGGCATCATGAACGCACGTGAAGAATTATATTTCAGAATATGTGTGGATGCTCTTATGCTGAAGAAAACAAAATGAGTTCCAAAGTCTTTACTGAGTTTTAAGTGGCTTCTCACTTATTCTTCTCGATCAATGGGAGACTGATGTACAACTATTGTCATGTGAGACTGCTCAATTTTTTGACATTAAAAAAGACATTCTTATTTATAACTATTACATACCAAGTAATAGTTTTCACGTGAAACTCTTGTTTTAACTAATATTCTCAGCTAGAGCTGTTCTCTGGTTGTGGACCCTGCAGACAGGGCATATTAATTTTACATAATAAACTTTGGTAAAGTATCAGTGACAGAATGGGGATGGGTAAGTGGCAATGGGGGAAGATGAGGATACTGACACCAGGGTCTTTTCAAAACAGGAACAGGATGAACTCTACATTCTTAATAGCTCAGTTAAAATAATTTTAAAAGTGCCTCTGGTCCTTTGTTAGCTTCCAATAAAAAATGCAAGCAAAGACTGGAAAAAAGATTATACTTAGAAATACGCTATATTTTAATATAGCACAACCTGGATCTCAGTTGTGCCCTGGAATAAAAAGGACAATCCTCTTAGATAGATCAGTCTCCCAGATAAGAGGCCATGTGGGTGGTGGAGAAGGGACAATGGGTTCAGATCCATCTGGGCTCAGATCCTGGGTATACTCCTGGATGACTGTGTGATCCTAAGTCCTGTCCTGTCTCTGATTCTCAATTAGCTTTAAATGAGGGGAAATCTTATTTGCAATGTAAATATAAGGGTTTCTTAGATGACAAATTAACACATTGATCTGTACTCCTACATTGGAATGCTGTAAATAGCTCACATCTACTTAGTTTCAACGGTTAGAATTGTAAGTCTAGAAGAAACATCAAAGTTTGTTTATTTCAGCCCCATTATTTTACAGATGTGGAAACCCAAGAAGATCAAGAGACATAAACTATTTGTGTATCTGGGACTAGACCTCAGTATTCTAGTTTCCTAACCTAGCATCGTTAACATGCTTGGATGGGACTATTAGGAGTTCACAGCTAGGTAGGAAACTCATACCTCAACACAGTTACCAATATTAAAAGGCTGGAACATCAGCTATAAGTGAAGGGGGAGCCACAGGAAGGAAGGATTCATTTTCCTGAGGACCACAAAGAAAGCTTCATCAAATCTGTTATAGCGACTGGAGAACATTGTACTCTTCTCACTTATTCCACTCCAACTCACCATTTAGTAATTCAACAAGTATTTATTTTAAGGTGTTATTAACATCAATGAAGCTTTTCATTATAATGTACTTTTTCTTAGTCGATGAATACCCAAGAATAGGTACCATCATGTGATTGTCTAACAACTATATATTTTTTAAATTCTAGAAAACGGATCCACCTACAAAAAAAATTGAGAAAAACCAGCTTAGTTGATATTTAAAAGAAATTTAAAGACTTGATTTTAATTAATGCTCTCAGGGCTTAACAAATATAGTCTTGTGTTGCCAATTACATTTTTTGGATGGGGAACTAGCCTACAGGTTTTACTTGACAGAGGAGGATTTTATTCTGATTCCTCAGGGACTAAGTTCAAAGAGTTTTAAATGCTCCCAGGAGGCTTTTAGAGTGCGGTTTCAGGACAGGTGAGGTAAGATGTGGGAAAATAGGCCAACATAATTTAGTTTTCATTTGTGTTGGATAATTAGGAGAGGATGTGAATTGTTTTCCACTCTAGTTTAATCCACTACAAACTCAGTTATATCTTAGACCAATGTGTCGGGTCAGGTTCAGATAAGCAGATGGCACACTCCAATTAGGGCTAATGAGAGAAGCGTGGGCAGGGTTTAGGAAAGCCTCAGCACCTTAGGGCTAGGCCTGAAGGGGGTGAGGAGGAAGCAGTTCCTGGAACCTGCAGAGAAGAAAGAACAAAGGGAGAGCTGACAGGAGAGGAGCTTTGTGGTAGGTGAGCCAGGAAAAGAAATGCCCTGAGACTTCTCCCTCCCACCCTCTGCGGCTCCTGGAAGTGTCTCCCTTTGACCACTCCCAGTGAATGAGGAGGGCCGGGAAGCCAGGGCACAAACCTGAAAGTGGCTCTGAAGAGACAAGGGAAGGATACCCAGTACCAGCAACCACACCAGGTAGTCTATCAAGTATCTATCTCCCACTACCTAGACAGGATGGGAAGGGAAATGGGATTTATACTATTATGATTCAATTCTTTATGATTTCATTCAAACAGTGTGTATTTGGCTAAATCCCTCAATTTCTGAGTCTTAGTTTTACATTTGTAAAATGTGGGTAGAAAACCTACTTTCCCAGCTTGTCCTCAGGTTTGGGAGAGTATATAGAATAGGACATAGCAAAGTCTATTTGATGCTGAAAACTTTAGGGCAATAAAGAACCTTAGAACTTAGTCCTCTATCATCTTTGCTCTTGTCTGGCAACTACTCAGTGTCCACTGCATGCTCTGTGCTTAGGGAATTTGTATTCTTGGCAATTACAGAACTGGTTGGGAATGTATTACATGAGGATGTCAAACCTGTATCCTGTACAAGCATTAACTATAGTCTGATCTCAGTATGTCTTGCACATGTAATTTTACTATATTTTGGTGCTGATGTGACTAATAAAATACAAATTTATTTTAGAGTGTTATGAAGCCATGGGGCCTTGTTTATTTTTATCTTGGTATATTTTCTCTATCAAAGGGACACTAAAAGCACACTGTCTTCTTGTGGGGACAGGTCAAGAAAACCTTTTTAAAAAAAATTCTAAAAGGAATCTTTGTAAAAATGTTTAGGGGTCACTGATATATTTTGGTTTTAGGTATCAACGTGACTTAGATTTTATAAAGAAACATTAGGCCTTAAACATGTTTTAATGGGGACATGGCTTACCCAGTTCTGCATAATAAATTTGAGGGCAGTACTGGTACCAGTTCATCAGTGCCTTTAAAATGGAGAGTCCCCTCTTTCAAGCTCTCAGTGCAGACAATAAATAGGAAAAAAGTCTAATTTCAGGGTAATTCTCCAATATATGAATGGGGATGAAATCTGGAAAAGAAAATATATTTTGTCCTGAATGGAGGCCATTCATGTTTTGTAAAAATAAGAGAGGCTATATCAACCCTTTTCTCTTCTGTCAGTGTCTCCAGTACAACACAGACCTTTTTGTCATTCTATTTCACAGGCAGAATGTGATGAAAAGAAAATGGCCTGTGGATCTAGACAAACCTGGTTTCACATCTGGATCCACAAGTATTAGGTGTGTAAATATGGATAATGTACTTCTAACTGGGCCTCATGTAAAAATATCCAGATTGCAATGCTATTTTGAGTTTTGATGAGATAGCTGATATTGTGGGGATGAAAAAAAATAATTTCCCTCCTTGGGTGCTATGGCTCTACAGAACTCTCATCACTTTAGTACTTAAAATTTCAGGACTAGAAGGACCCCCAGTAGTCTCTAACGTGCTTATTTATTTATTTATTTTAAATTAATTAATTAATTAATTAATTAATTTTTGGCTGTGTTGGGTCTTCGTTGCTGCGTGCGGGCTTTCTCTAATTGCGGCGAGCAGGGGCTACTCTTTTGTTGCACTGAGTGGGCTTCTCATTGTAGTGGGCTTCTCATTGTGGTGGCTTCTCTTTGCGGAGCACAGGCTCCGTTGCACTGAGTGGGCTTCTCATCGTGGTGGCTTCTCTCTAGTCGCACAGGCTCAGTGGCCATGGCTCACGGGCCCAGCCGCTCCGCAGCATGTGGGGTCTTCCCGGACCAGGGCTCGAACCCGTGTCCCCTGCATTGGCAGGCGGATTCTTAACCACTGTGCCACCAGGGAAGTCCCTAACTTGCTTATTTTAAAGATGTAAATGTAAAGAGGTTATAGGACATAGCTCATGGTCATGTGAGTAGTCATAAAATTCAGACTGGAATGGAACTCAGTCCTTTCCTGAAAGTGAAATTTGTCAACGACCAAATGTAATGAGTAATCGAATTGAACTGAGTACATGCATCCACTGAGCCGATCCTGAGACCCAAAAGGTGAAGAGGTCGACACAATCAACAAGGTGACCGTCTGGTTGAGCGCCAATACAACCACGTCAGAAGTCTGATGACGATCCATCACAAAATACAGAGGAAGGAGAAATTTAACTCCGTCTGAGGTAGAAGAACATAATGAAATCTAATTTGCATTTAATAAAAAGTGGACTAGAGGGATAGGGATGGGGGGGTGGGAGGGAGACGCAAGAGGGAGGGGATATGGGGATATATGTATACGTATAGCTGATTCACTTTGTTATAAAGCAGAAACTAACACACCATTGTAAAGCAATCATACTCCAATAAATGTTAAAAAAATAAAGATGTAGGAGTTTCATGCCCCAAAAAATAAATTAAAAATAAAAGGTGGAGACCCATCCAGCTATTCCCATCTGTCTCACTATTTATTAATTTAGCAAATATATGCGTATCCACAGCTAAGATGCTCTCTTAGTAATAAGGAGGATAAAGCACTTCTAAAGACGTCACAATTAAAGATATGAGGGAGATCTGCTGCAGAGGGGATACGGCAATCAGTTGCTGATGGTTTCCCTAAGAACAAAACAAGTGCGGAAGATTAATGAATTGTCAGAACAGCATGTAAGGTAATCCTAGGTGTCAATGGGGCACCTGGCCAGGCCTCTGAGGCTCTCCCTCAGCAGGTGCACTAACACTTTAAGAAGCAAGAAACAGAGCAGTTCCTCCGCCTCCCTCGCTCCGCATCCAGTCCTGGCCGGGCTGGCGCCTTCACGCCCTGCGGGCCACGCCTCTGCGCGCTGGTTGGCCCTCCCAGACGTGATGAAACCTCCTGCAAGCATTACAGGAGCCAGACGGTTATAAAGTGAGAGGTGAGGTGAGGTCCTCAGCCCGCAAGTTGCAGCCTGCTCACTTCACGGTCGCCCGCCCGCCCACCCCGCTGGAGCCCAGGTAAGCCGGGCAGCCGGAGGTCGCAGCGCTCTCCCAGCGTGCCGTGGGGCTGCCCCGGGAGAGGGAGGGGGATGCGCAGCAGCCTGGCCTGCCCGACGGGAGGGCAGACGCGGATTCCGGCGTCTGCGGCTGCTGCGGAGCAAAGGGGGCGGGGCCGATTGTTGCGCCCCTGGGAAGACCTCCGCTGTGGTCCCGGAGGGGGAACCTAGTGACCCGCAGAGCTAAGGCCCTGCCGCTTTGGAGAGAAGGCGGCGGCGGTTTAAGTTGGCCATTTTAAATTTCATTATTTTGTATTATATTGTGTCGAAGCCTGCGGAAGTTTTCGCATTTCAGGGGACCCGCTCGGATGGGCTGGAAGATGCACGCGGCCCGAGTGCAGTCGCGAGTCATGGGGCGACGCGGTCCCTAGGTCTTGGTCCGAGAGGGAGGGTCTGCAGGGCTGTCTGTTAAGGCCTCGGAGGATACCCCCTCACCTCCGGCAACCTCCATCCCTTCACCTAGTTACCCCTCCCCCTATCTGTGTAGACTGCAAGACTCAACAAGTGCTGAGCAAATCCTGCTCAGAAGAGATCTGGGCACGACAGGCGGCGCGGTATGGGAAAAGGCAAAAGAAACGGGCATGCCTTTTCTCAATGGATATCTATTTTATAGGGCTAGTTTCAGATTAATGTTATTATTTTAATGAAGGGACAGTGTTTTTCCTCAGCCTGTGGCCTACATTATTTCTTTACCATCTATTGCCCGGAGTGCTTGATAAATAATTTAAAAGCACTGGTAACTCAACTTTTTCATTGATTGATCTCATAAGATTAATTAAAAGTAATTTATGGCTTAGTAATATTCTATTGTATCTATGTGCCACATCTTTATCCATTCATCTGTCGATGGACATTTAGGTTGGTTCCACGTCCTGGCTATGGTAAATAGTAGAGGTAGACATAAAAAATGGACTGGAGGACATGGAATGGGAGGGCAAAGATGGGGCGAAGTGAGAGTACCATCGACATACACACTACGGAATCTAAAATAGTTGGCTGGTGGGAAGCAGCAGCATAGCATAGGGAAATCAGCCCGATGCTTTGCGATGACCTAGAGGGGTGGGATTGGGAGGATGGGAGGGAGGCTTAAGAGGGAGGGGATATGGGGACATGTGTATGCACGTGGCTGATTCGCTTTGTTGTGCAACAGAAACTAACACAGTATTGTGAAGCAATTATACTCCAGTAAAGATCTATTAAAAAAAAAAAGTAATTTAGGTCTTGAACCTGTGCAGGCGTTAGTTGCTGAAATCTTAAACTTCACCATATCACTTTGTTTTTAAGTATTGGTTTAAGAAATTAAGTGCTCTGAAACAACACTGTCCAATTCAGTAACCACTAGCCACATGTGACTATTGAGAACGTGAAGTGCTGACTAATCCGAATTGAAATGTGCTTAAAGTGTTGATGATTTAATAGAAAAAAGCAATGTAAAATATCTTGTTAATATTTTTGTACTAATTACGTCTTGACATAATACTATTTTCAGTACATTGTGTTAAAATCTATTTGAAATTTCACTTTTTTCTCTTTTTAAAAAAATTTTTTATTATGCTTTTGTCTTTTTACTTTTTTAATGGCGCTACTAGTATATTTAACATTACACATGTGGCTCACATTTCAATTGGACAGCACTGCTCTAGACATTTATGAGGAAATATGGAAAATTACTGGGAACAGGTAACAGCAGTAGGAAAAAGCGTTGCCAAGTAGGATGTTTGCAAGTAAGACTGTTTCCAATAAAAATAATAGGTGATAGTTTTAATTTGCTTTTCCTGCTGGAGAAATAAGTGTGCTTTGCAATCGTTTGTCGCCCCTGTTTCCCCTCCAATTTAGTGCTTACTGAGTTTCTGTAGCATGCTTAATGGGATTCACTAAGCAGCATTAGGAAGACTTAGGTAAATGACTGACTAATCACTGCACATGATTTCAGAGCACTTTCCCAGCCCATTTTTTTAGAGTCAAAAGTAGATGGCTTATTAATAGTCACCTCACTTAAACCTCAGTGAATTTTCCCAGTAAATCTCGAAGTAAATCCAAGCGTACCTAGCTTTGCAGGTACTGCTTTTTTTTTTTTTTTAAAACAAATTGAAGGTTTGTGACAACTCTGCATACGTGTCCTTTTTCCAGCAGCATTTGCTCATTTGCTCACTTCCTGTCTGTCACATTTTTGTAACTTGAAACTTTAGCAATCTGTGATCAGTGATCTTTGATGTTTCTGCTGCAAAAAGATTACTACTTGCTGAAGACTCAGATGATGGTTAGCATTTTTTAGCAATAAAGTATTTTTAAATTAAAGTATGTACATTGCTAGACATCATGATATTTCACACCTAATAGACTACAGTATAGTGTAAACATAACTTTTATACGCACTGGGAAACCAAAAAATTCATGTGACTTGCTTTATTGCACTGGTCTGGAACCAAACTGACAATATCTCAGAGATGTTCCTGTATCTGATTATGGGCTATTCGGCCAAATGCATGGGAGGGGCTGCATAGGACATGTGATACTTCATTTCCGAGTTGTTTTAGTTAATACTATTTTCCATTAATTGGATCTGGTCTCATAAAAGCTCCAAATAAGGCTTTGGTTCATTTAAATACAAATGAAATGTCTTCAGAGGATTGTTCCAAGTGATAGATGCAACTTGAATATTTATATTTTTTCTTGATGCCTTTTATCTAGGCATTTGCTGCAAATTTCCATTTTAAAAAAATACCAAAATAGTTTGCAAGTTATAGATATTTAGGTAAAGTAACTGTTTTGAGCTGACAGCATTCAACTAAAACTGCTGTTTATTTCACAGTTGAAAATTGAATTTGAATTGCAAAGTAATTAACATTTGTAGGAAGTAACTTACTTGCTTCTTGGCCTACAGGGAATAGCCAAATTGTTTTTCTGAGATACTGCTGTGTATGTCCCACCTACTTTGCTTTCTTACTCACCAAGGTAGCTTTGAGACAAAAATGTTTAACATTTTTGTCTTTTAGGACATTTTGATGGTGAACATTTTGTATCTCTGTCAACTTAAATTTTTTTGTTGTTATTAAACTAAGATATCAGATAATACTGCTTTCTCTTTTCTTTTTAGAACTTCTCTGATTGTGTTTGAATAAGTCACTTGGAGGTAAGCTAGAAGTAGTGAAATGTTTATAATAGCTGTGTATCTTAATGTTACGCTTAGGCAGTATGTATGATCATCTTTTCTACCCACTATACATCTATTAGTACAGGTATAAAGCCGGCATTTGATTGTCAAGGAGACACAAGAGGCGACTGTAGTAATCTGGAGCATCTCTTGGATTTTTCAGGGCTTTTGGGATTCTGGGATGGAGAGAGTGGGGATGGGATCTCTGGCAAGGATGGAGCCAGCCTGCATGTGTCTCTGTATCTTGGGTGTAAACCTAGGATACAAAACAGAATGTGGCCTGAACACTGCTAGCTCTAGCTGACCAAATCCTAATGTGAGAGGGATGCAGCCTTTGACTGGGGGCTAAGCTGCTATAGCTGGCTGGATGTTAAGGTCATCCATCTTTCCTGAATACTTGTAAGTAAATTAAATCATTCTCTGTCCCTGTGTGCCTGCCAACCTACTGGAAGATTGCTGTAGATAAGATAATTTATATTTCAGTCTTTGAAGTGGCTTATGCAAGTTTGGGGAATCAAGATTGAATACAGAATTGGATTGGATATTGAATATTTAATTTGTCTGTTTTTCTCTCCAGAGAGAGCCCATAGCTCCATTGCACCATGTGTGGTATTTGGGCCCTCTTTGGCAGTGACGACTGCCTTTCTGTTCAGTGTCTGAGTGCTATGAAGATTGCACACAGAGGTCCAGATGCATTTCGTTTTGAGAATGTCAATGGATATACCAACTGCTGCTTTGGATTTCACCGGTTGGCAGTGGTTGACCAGCTGTTTGGAATGCAGCCAATTCGAGTGAAGAAATATCCTTACTTGTGGCTGTGTTACAACGGTGAAATCTATAACCACAAGAAGGTAAACAGAATAAAACCAGAAGCTATCTGGATGTGATTAGCCTCAGAGCTAGTTGGTTATAATAATTTTATTTTGTATAATGCTTTTTGCTTTCAAACACTTTCCATGTTCATTCTCATTTGCTCCAATTATATATAGAGAGACAGGGCACCAATGCACAAAGAGGTGAAATGACTTGGTCACACACACACACAAAAATGATAAAAAGGATTACAGGGCTTCCCTGGTGGCGCAGTGGTTGGGAGTCCGCCTGCCGATGCGGGGGACACGGGTTCGTGCCCCTGTCCAGGAAGGTCCCACATGCCGCAGAGCGGCTGGGCCCGTGAGCCATGGCTGCTGAGCCTGCGCATCCGGAGCCTGTGCTCTGCGACGGGAGAGGCCACAACAGTGAGGCCCGCGTACCGCAAAAAAAAAAAAGGATTACACTTCAGGTTTTTAACTCTTAGAATCATTGTACTAGGCATTCTGAAAAAATGAATATGGAGCTCATGGATATGGGAGATCCAGTTTCAGTATAGGTGGTCAGAGAAAGCCTCTTGAGGAATTGACACTTCAACTCAGACTTGAATGGACAAGGATTAGCTAGCAGGGCTGGGAAGGGCATTTTCGTGCAGAGGGAATAGCCATGCTTAGAACCCTGAGATGGTCATAAGTGAACAAGGGCCATGTGGGATTGGGGAGGACCAGAGCAAGGAGGACTTGGTAAGGAGGTAGAATATAATTCTAAGAGCAGTGAGATTTGAAGATTTTTAAGGCAGGGATAGAATTTAATAGTTTGTGGGTGATCACATTTGTAGCTTATATTTAATGCTGCCCTTAAGATGTTGCTGTTGCATAATTAATCAGGCAAAGGATAGACAGGTAGCCAGATGCAGTGGAGTGCAAGAAGTAAGACTTTCGGCAGCCCTAAAATTGGAACAGTTTTTTTTTTTTTTTGCGGTACGTGGGCCTCTCACTGTTGTGGCCTCTCCCGTTGCGGAGCACAGGCTCCGGATGCGCAGGCTCAGCGGCCATGGCTCACGGGCCCAGCCGCTCCGCGGCATGTGGGATCTTCCCGGACCGGGGCACGAACCCGTGTCCCCTGCATCGGCAGGCGGACTCTCAACCACTGCGCCACCAGGGAAGCCCTGGAACAGCTTTTTAATCTGGTGAAAGCATACTCTTAGGATGAGAGTAGGGAAGGTTTGGAAATTCTAACCTGAGGAAGCCAGATTTACTAAGAGCCTTGCAATCTGGAATTGTTTGGCTGGTGTTTCATAAGAAATTTTTTAATTTAAAATTTGCAAGTTATTCTTTTTGTCACTCTCCACCCCAACTTTTAATTTTGAAAATCTCAAATTTACAAAAAAAGAACAGAACATTGAGCATCTGGATGGAATAATTGTTAATGTTTTGCCTTTTTTGCTTTATCTGTCTGTATACACACACATTCAATTTTGGGCTTAATCATTTTAGAGTATACTGCAGATATTATAACACTTTACTCCTAAGTATGTAAGCATTTGTCTGCTAAGAATAAGGGCATTCTTCTACTTAACACCAATACTATTATTATACCTAAGAATCCATAATACCCTCTAATATCCAGTTCATATTAAAATTTCCCAGGTGTTCCACGAATATATTTATAGCTGTTTTTTGGTTTTGAGCCAGATTTCATTCAAGGGTCATATATTTGGTTGTGATTTTTCTCGGTACTTTTTGAGACTTCTTGATATATGCCTATCATTCATGAGTAGGGATTTATATTCTAGTCACCCTCTGGCCATTTTTATCTCTGAATAATAGCTGTAGTCTTTGTTTGTTGTCGGCTTATAGGAACACTCAAGAATAGGCTTCTCATTTGAAGAGTCGTTATAGTTATTCAGCATATTCCTTTCATATATTTAATAAGGGCCTACTATACATCAGACATCAGTTTTATAGGTGCTTGGAGGTGAAATGGAACAGGAAAGGTAAGGGAGTTTCAAGCTAGTGGGAACAGAGGAGGGGGCAGTTAAAACTTCCTTATAAAGCCAAGTTGGTACTATATATGTGAGAATGCCAAGTTTGTATCATGGCAGTAGTAGCCTGACTTTCACCTTAAATTAGGTAGGAAATGCCATGTTTTACTTGAACAACATAGCTGCTTTTGTGTATTTTGTTAAATATTTTGAAAATATTTCTTTTCTAAATTAGCCAAATATGTTGTGTTTTCAGAAGCAGAGAAGTTCCATTGCTTCTACCAATCATTCAGGTTATCTAGTGTGAGCAGCTAAAATCTGTCTAAAGAGTAGAATTGACATTTCAGGCTTATATAAAGAATGCTGCAACAGAAGCTTCAAAGGTCCCCCTTTTCTGGTGAAAATAGAATTTACTACTAAAATCCAGCCAGCAGTTGGGAGTGGAGGGAGACTGGTCAAGGAGAGGAGGAATACGAGTGAAGGTTGGGCAAAGAGGAGGCCCCCTCCCTGCAGGGGGCATCAGAGGCCTACAGCCAGCAAGTCAAATGGCAGTGTGATTTCTGCGTGATGGCAGAATATGGGGGCTTTAAGCTAAGTGTGGCTTCAGGAGGGTGGGAAGTATACACGTGAATCATTAACCAGTTAAGTTACCTGTAAGCTTTAGGCCAAAGAGCCATGATGGTGATGTGGTGGTGGAGTATAGATTTGGAAGCTGTTGCTTGCTGAAATCATCGAATGCTTTGGGCTTATTTATCCTGCAGGTACTTAAGCCCAGAAGGGTGAGCAGAAGACCCCTTCCAAACACTGCCTCCTAGTGACAGAGATCATCGCTGACAGTCTCTCAGAGCAAGGAGAGGTGACCAGGAGGTGGCTTTGTAGTTACTGGAAGCGGCCGAAGCCCATTTTTGGACAGTTCCATGCTTATAGACAAAAGGTTCACAAATCTATAGAGTGAGCATGGTTGTGAAGCATGCTCTTTACAGGTCATACACATATAAACATAGAGACTTACTTTTTGAAATTCAAAAACATGTTTTAAATGGTCAAATATACCCAGCATTTCAACTTGATTTTGTTTATGTGAACCTCCTATTATCAGCCAAAAATATGAGTAAGTACAAAGAAAGAGGAACATACCAAGAAGTTTTCACCCTCACAGTTTGCCAGTGGTGAGGGAGAGCCACAAAGTTTGGGCCTAACTTAATTGAACCCTCTCTACATGCAGTGGGAATGATGGTCTCTTTGCTGTTCCGCTGGGGGATGTGGATGAATAAAGCTCCAGCATCATTTTGTCCATCACTGAGAAGTAGCTTTAATGCCTCTGCAGTGGTGGAAGGATGGGATGCTATAGTCCTCCCCAGGACCAGCAGCTCTGTGTTGGACCATTTGTCTCCACCATTGTGATGGAATCATTTATTTGTCAGGGAATAGTGCCAAATGTGTTTGTCCTTTCACTTTCTATTTTCATAGGAAGTCTGTGAGGCTGAACTTGAAGAAGCTCAGCTGATACTATATTCCCAAACCAAAATCTCACAGTTGAAGAAGACACAGTTTTAGTGTCCATGACACCTGGCAATCTATTTGCTTGACTTAACATATTTGTGTAAATACACGTGTATTACATACACAGTATGTATGTAATATACATTTCCATCCCTCCACGCAATACAGAGGTACATTGCGTCTGTATTCTGGTTATAAGAATGCAACTAAAATTTTCACGGGCTTAGCTTTATGTTATAAAGAATTTGTATGATTCTGAGTTCAAACAGGCTATATTTTTATAATGCCGTGATTCTTTTAAATCACTAACGTGCATGAAATTATAAAGCACAAAAATACTGAAGCAACTTTGCAATAAAAAAAAATTAGTGAATGCACAAGGATTCTAACATTTTTGTTTTGCTATTTCCTTAAGCTGCAACACCATTTTGAATTTGAATACCAGACCAAAGTGGATGGTGAGATAATCCTTCATCTTTATGACAAAGGAGGAATTGAGCAAACAGTTTGTATGTTGGATGGGGTATTTGCATTTATTTTACTGGATACTGCCAATAAGAAAGTATTCTTGGGCAGAGATACCTATGGAGTCAGACCTTTGTTTAAAGCCGTGACAGAAGATGGATTTTTGGCCGTGTGTTCAGAAGCTAAAGGTAATGATAGAATTTTACTGTAGATTTTCATTATTGTCCTGATTCTGTGTTTTCTTTTAAATAATATTTATAAATCTAATCCAATGCATATTTACAAATGGGGCAACGCAGATTTTTTACAAGTGACTATGAGAGTCATCGACTTTCTGAGCTTTTCTTTATAAAGCCAAGGAGTTGGACTCTCCTTTTAGCACTTAAATTCTGTAAACCTTAGAGGATAAGTCTGTAGTAAAGTCATTTAATTTTTGTTGTGCTGATAGGCTCTGCGTCTGGTCTGATCCCATATGTATTTTCAAGTTTCCCTATGTCACATTGTAATGGTAGGGTTGGCCGGCCCTGCAGTTATTGCACTGTGGTACTGTGCCATGGCTATCACACAGACTCATTTTAATTTAGCATTTTTTAAACAGCTTTATTGGTGTATAATTTACATGCCATACAATTCTTCCATTTAAAGTGTACAATTCAGTGGTTTTTAGTATGTTCATAGATATCTGCAAACAGTGCTTCGGTCAATTTTAGAAATTTTTTATCACCTCAAAAATAAACCCCATAGGGAAATCCCTGGCGGTCCAGTGGTTAGGACTCTGCGCTTTCACTGCTGAGGGCCCCGGTTCGATTCCTGGTCAGGGGAACTGAGATCCCACAAGTCTCGCAATGCAGCCAAAAAAATAAAAATAAACCTTGTACTCTTGAGCTGTCACTCCCCATCACTCCATATCCATCAGCCATTAAACTTCCTGTCCCCAACTACCTCCTCTACCCCCTCTCCCCCCAGTCCCAGCCAACTGCCAATCTGCTTTCAGTCTATGTGGATTTCCCTATTCTGGGCATTCCATATGAACGGAGTCATATCATATGTGGTCTTTTGTTACTGGCTTCTATCACTTGGCATAATGTTTCCGAGGTCTGTCTATGTTGTAACATGTATCAGTATTTACTTTTTATGGCCAAAAGATACTCCATTACATGGATATTTGTAATGGATTACATTACAAATATGGATTACATAAACATTCTTTTTATCCACTGTTAATTCTTTTGTCAGTTGATGGACAATTGGCTCTTATGAATAATGCTTCTCTACATATTTGTGTACAAGTTTTTGTGTTTTCATTTCTCTTCGGTGTATACCTAGGAGTGGACTTGCTGGGTCATGTGGTTTACTCTGTGTTTACAAATAGCATCAAAAAGAATAAAATACTTGAGAATAAATCTAATAAAAGCAGTGCAAAACTGTATGCTGAAAACTATAAAACATTGTTGAAAGAAATGAAAGAAGATCTAAATAAATTGGAAAGCATACAATGATCGTGGATCGAAGACTTAACATTGTTAAGTTGGCACAGACTCCCCCAATGGATCTACAGATTCAGCATGACCTCTGTCAGAATCCCAGGTGACTTCTTCGTAAAAATTGACAAGCTGACTCTGAAATTCATAGGGAATGGCAAAGGACTCACAATAACCAAAACAATCTTGAGAAAGAATAAAGTAGGAGGATTCTCACTTCCTGACTTCAAAATGTACTACAAAATAACGATAATCAGGACAGTGTGGTACTGGCAGGACAGACATATAGACCAGTGGAATAGAACTAAGAGTCCAGAAGTGAATCCATACATCTGCAGTCAACAGATTTTCATCAAGGGTTCCAAGACCATTCAATGGGCGGAGAATAGTCTTTTCAACAAATGGTGCTGGGACAACTGGACACACACATGCAAAAAAATGAAGTTATTAAACCTTTACCTCACACCATACATAAAAATTAAAGTGGGTCAAACTCCTAAATGTAAACACTGAAACTATAAATCTCTTAGAAGAAAATATATGGCTAAATCTTCATGACCTTGGATTTTGCAAAGATTTCTTAGATATGACCCCGAAAGCACAAGCAACAAAAAAATAAATTGGATTTCATCAGAATTAAACATTCTTGTACTTCAAAGGACACCATCAAGAAAGTGAAAAGACAACCCACAGAATGGAATAAAATACTTATAAATCATATTTAGCATTTCTTGACAAAGTTGAGGAAGGCATTCATCTTTTATCTCCTAGCTAGATAGAATGACATCCTAAAATCTGGTCTACCTGCCTGTCTGCCTTTTTGCCTCATTCCTTAAATCACTTACTGTGATCGTATGGCAAAGAAGTATATATGTTATTTACCTAAAGTGCTGTTAGGGAAGCCCAGCAAAGAGAACACAAGGGAAAAGCAGACTCCATACTTCCACTGTGTCTCCAAAACCTTGATATGGAATTACGGTCTCACGTCCAATTTACCCTCTGAAATTTCTTGACTTGTAATTTTTTTACATCCTTAACACTGCCCTTTTCTAAACAACATGATCTCATCTAGAATACTGTACTGCAATAGTTTTCCTTTCTCAGTGCTTTTAGAATAGCCTATCAAAAACTCATTTGGTCATGGTGCTCCCTGCTTAAAATCTTGTAACTGCTTCTCCCCCTACGGGAGCAGTGTGGCTAGCTGGAGGTCTGCTAGCTGGTGATAGGATCTGGGGCTTGTCTGCTGTTTGAATTCCACACTACACAGTAGATTCCTGGGTCAACAAACTCAAATTATAAATCATAATAAGTATTCTGTGTAGATAGGCTTACTGTTTATAATAAACCACTGATTTTTCTTTTCTTTTTTTTTTTTTTGTGGTATGCGGCCTCTCACTGTTGTGGCCTCTCCCATTGCGGAGCACAGGCTCCGGACTCACAGGCTCAGCGGCCATGGCTCACGGGCCCAGCCGCTCCGCGGCATGTGGGATCTTCCCGGACCAGGGCACGAACCCGTGTCCCCTGCATCGGCAGGCGGACTCTCAACCACTGCGCCACCAGGGAAGCCCCTGATTTTTCTTTTTTAATCACAGATCATGGTGAAGTCAAGTTGGTTACTTCCTGTGAGCACTTATTGAGGGAATTTAAATTATAATGTTTAACTCACATACAGTATATAATAGCTACATAAGGGATAGATGTCTGACTTCTTAATATCTGAGTTTAAAGTACGTAATGGTGGATCATTTTGCTTGTTAAAGGACTGGGAACCACAGCTATTTTCTTAAGATACCTCAGTGATGACAAGTGACTACCAGGATATCATGAAATTAAGTTTCAAGTCATTCTCTTTGCTTAATAAATGTATCTTTTCTTGTATTTGTTTGCTTTAGTGAAGAAAATAGATTTTTTAAAATCAGAAATTCCAGCTAGGGAGAAGAAATTGAACACTGAAGATTTTCCTATTGCCTTGAATTACTATAAACCAGTGTAATTTTGCTGTGCATCTCTGTACTACTGTTACCTTTCTAGTAAGTAGATGGTAGTGTTTCGAGTGATTATATTTTTTCAGTTTTGCTTATGTAATGGACACGTATTTGTATTAAAGAGGGAAGATAAATAGGAAGTTAGAGGATACTAACTAATCATGAAAGTTACTGTGAAGTATTATCCTCATTTGAATAAATTTATCTTTTTGAATATGTAGGTCTCATTAACTTGAAGCACTCCATGACTCCTTTTTTAAAAGTGGAGCCTTTTCTCCCAGGACACTATGAAGTTTTGGATTTAAAGCCAAATGGCAAAGTAGCATCGGTGGAAATGGTTAAATATCATAACTGTAGAGATGAGCCTCTGCATGCCCTGTATGACAGCGTGGAGAAACTCTTCCCAGGTAAGAAAGCAGAAGCCCACCCACCTGTTCCCCACCTCTCTCCCCAAAAGGAAAACTGTACTCTCACATCACTGGAATGATGTAAGTTCGAAAATCTGTTTCCTTTTTAATTTGGAGGTGACACATTGCAATTTGGCCAACTTCACTGTTGAGCAAATGCCATCATGATAGAGGTAGATGACTGTGTACCCATTTCAGTAAATAATTCAGCCCAGGCTTTTCTGCAGCTATTTAATTTCCTTTATGTGTTAATAGGTTTTGAGATAGAAACTGTGAAGAACAACCTCCGAATCCTTTTTGACAATGCCATTAAGAAACGTTTGATGACGGACAGAAGGATTGGCTGCCTTTTATCAGGTGAAGTCAGTTTAAAAACCTAATTGTATTTAGTGCATATTTAAGTTAAATGATTTATAGCTATCCTGGAGGTTTTGACTATAAAATACTATATGATTTAATCTTTCCTCCATTATAGGATGAAAAAGTTTTCTGTAAGTTGCTTTCAATATTTTAATAATAATGTAGCAAATTGTACATTGTACATTGTAGCAAATAATAATGTAGCAAATAATGTAGCAAAGTGATACTATAATTATATTGGCACGAATGAGCTAGTAAACATTCTTTAGAATGTTCCATGTCCTCCTAGTCCACCATCTTGATTCGAGTCCTAGAATGTGTGTAGTGGTTTTCAACCAATTCAAATACTGTTACCATTATCACAGGTTAAATGTTAGATTTTTCTTATTCAAGTTGATTTTCAATTTATAAAACTTGGGGATTTTAAATGGTAAAACTCTAATCTTGGTGCTTAATAGGAATGTAAATCATATCTGTCCCTCTCTTATGTAAGGCCCATAACCACTACACTTCCTGTCTTGCTCATAGGTGGCTTGGATTCCAGTTTGGTTGCTGCCATCCTGTTGAAGCAGCTAAAAGAGGCCAAAGTACAGTATCCTCTCCAGACATTTGCGATTGGCATGGAAGACAGTCCCGATTTACTAGCTGCTAGAAAGGTAAGACACTGTCTTTGTCTGTTATGTAGTTAAGACAGACTTGTTAGTAATTGATGGTTCTATACTTTGCTGCTGCATTGACTTAGATAATTGTTTTGAATTAAATATATTAAAATGGAATGAAATGCCTGTTGAATATCAACTATGTTGTACACTGTATTCTGGGCACTTTTTTTTTTTTTGCGGTACGCAGGCCTCTCACTGTTGTGGCCTCTCCCGTTGCGGAGCACAGGCTCCGGACGCGCAGGCTCAGCGGCCATGGCTCACGGGCCCAGCCGCTCCGCGGCATGTGGGATCTTCCTGGACCAGGGCACGAACCCGTGTCCCTGGCATCGGCAGGTGGACTCTCAACCACTGCGCCAACAGGGAAGCCCCTCTGGGCACTTTTATCTATCACGACCCATGCAGTCCTCACAAAGACCCTATGATAATTCCGCCCTTTTGAGAGTTAGGGCATGGTATAGTGGTTCAGGCTGCAGGCGTTAGAGCCTGACTGCTGGTTTCAAATCGTACTTCTACCACACAATTCCTCACTTACGCAATGGAAGTAATAGTATCTACCATGGGATAGTTTTGAGGTGAAAATTACATAATACTTAATATAAGTGTGTAGGATAGAACCTAGCGTGTATGAGTACTTAGAGAATGTTAGATGTTCTTTTTACTTTTCTTTTTTTTTCTTTTATAAAGTACTGTGTTTAGGGCTGTGGGCAGAGGGGACCTTGTACACATTCAGTGTGCGGGAGACCTCGTTCCCACTTTGGAGAAACTTGCATAGAATGGCTGAGAAGGAGCAAGCAGGTGGTCCCAAAGCAAGCTGACCAATGCTAAATGAATCCACAATAGCCAAAGGAAACAGAATGAGGGGAGGGGCCATTTAATTTAGGAATAACATCCTGGATGTAAAATTAGGCATTGCAGGAGGGCCAAAAGGAGGTAAAATCAGTGTGAGGGGGAGTGGGGGGCATGCTTGTTAGGGTGAAGTCTTGGCGTGGGAAGAGTGGCTGGGAGCTCTACCTCTCGGTGGTCAGTGGAGGGCAGACACCGGGGGAGGCAAGGGAGCCTGACTAGGTGGGGCTCGTATGCAGTGGCCTAGAGAATCATTTCCACTTATTGTGGTGGCCTACGGAATCATTTCCGCTTAGTTTGTCTTGTTTGTTTAACACCCTTGTTAATTCATAATGTGTTGTGAACTACAGTCCCGCTTCATTTTCAAGAGTAGTCCTTTAAAACACAAGCCTGTGGGTATTTCTTGTATAATCAGGTGGCAAATCATATTGGCAGCGAACACCATGAAGTCCTCTTTAACTCTGAGGAAGGCATTCAGGTCCTGGATGAAGTCATATTTTCCTTGGAAACTTACGATATTACGACAGTCCGTGCTTCAGTAGGTAAGGTATTTTATGATCCCAAAAAGATTTTTAATACTGAAAAGGTGTAAGGAGTAAACAGTCCTGTTTCAAGCAGTTGTTTAAAAAACAGTACTCAAGAATGAACAGAGGTAAAATTCCTGTGTCAGCAATTGTTAAAGACAAGGCCATTTAAGAATTCCTGAAATCTCTTTTGGAGAGGTACAATAAATATATAGTTAAACTTCCACATTTATGGTATCATTATTTATATTTCTTCAAAAAGTAGATACATATTTTTTGCACCACCTTTCCCCCAGTTTCTCTGTATAAAAGTTTCTTGGGCTGTATAGGGAAACAGGTCTATGTTGTAACTAATTTCTGTAAGGAATGCTCGTTTTAGATATATTTTGGTAAATATTCCATCATACGACTTATCAATCAATAACATATTGTGCAGCAAGAAATATGAGTTTTACCCTGTGGATACACACTGAGATTAGAAGCATACTCCCAATCAGACTGATCTAATTTTGCTGAGCCTCTAATATGCTACTGGCTTAGATATGCCTCTCTTAAGGGATGCAGAATCTGACACGACTCCGTTGCAAAGTTTAGGGTCTGCATCCTCATGCTCTAACTTTGCAATAATAGTACAGAGGTGCTGTCTCTCCCAAGGAAGCAAAAATTAGTTCTTGAAGGGCAAAAAAATATTAGGTATTACAGTGGTTTCTGGCCTTCCAAAGGGCCACGGTACATCAGCAGAAATACGGTATTTCTGGTACTGATATTTCGTTGGTGAAGGAGATTAGGGAAGAAGGTCTAAAAAGTATCCCTAGGGAGGTGATAATGAAAAAACAGTTAAGAACAGATAGTGGTTTACAGGGATGTGGAGCAGGGACCAACCGCGGGCCTCTCACTATTGTGGCCTCTCCCGTTGCGGAGCACAGGCTCCGGACGCGCAGGCTCAGCGGCCATGGCTCACGGGTCCAGCCGCTCCGCAGCATGTGGGATCTTCCCGGACTGGGGCACGAACCCGTGTCCCCTGCATCGGCAGGCAGACTCTCAACCACTGCACCACCAGGGAAGCCCCAACCAGCACCTTTTAATGATGCAATATTCTTAACTGTATTTGACATATGCTGAATGGGGAGTAGGTATCAGAAAAAAAGCCCCGAATAAAAATTAAGCTACCAAAGCCCTACCTTTTAATTTTTTTATAGTGATACTGGTGTGAAAGTTATCACATCTAAGATATTTGAGTCACTGTTCAGCAAAATTTTTTAGCATTTTTAACATTGTTTAGCAAAATCTTCAGATAGACATTCTTGGTCTGAAAGCAGTAACATTTTAAAACCTATATATAAAATTGTGGAAGGGTTTTGGGGTGTTTCATTACAACAGTACGACTTTTGGATTACGTACATAAAAAGATAGGTACCATATAAAGATATTGTAGATATAAGGTCATTCTTTTGCAAACTACTTTATATTAACAGAGAGTCTAGTGTGATAGCAAAGCTTGCAGTCATTTCCAGAAATCAAATAGAAGACATTTTTGGTAGAGGGTTATGTGGACATTAACAATAATTTCTGTCTCTTTTTTAAGGTATGTACTTAATTTCAAAGTACATTCGGAAGAACACGGATAGCGTAGTGATCTTCTCTGGAGAAGGTTCAGATGAACTTACACAGGGTTACATATATTTTCACAAGGTAAGCATTCTCAAATGGAGGGATATTGATCCTAGGGGAAGAAAAGTATGAATTATTATTTACCTATTTTCTATCTTCTTTTTTGGCATAACAGTAACACTTTGAACATCTTGTGAGGCATATCAGGAAATCTGATAGTGTGTGTATTTTGGGGGGGAGAAAGAAGTCTTAATAGTGTCAGATAATATCTTTTTTTGAACTCGTTAAGCCTAAGAATCATGTTTCTGCTCTTAGTCTCCTATGGTCTTATGGCTGTCGTACAGCATGTCATTTTATTTGTTCTAGCAGTAGCAGTCTTGGTGTGAGGGAAGGTACGTTTTATCAAGCATTTACTCCCTTCCCTAAGCTCTGTTGGGCTTTTTGTCTTACCCACCTTTAGAATTGGAGTTATGTGTACGAGTAAGATATAAAAACTGTTTCATGTGCCAGAAGCAAAGCTTGTGGGTGTATTTGTAACTTCAGCTCTGTTTGCAAACTAGGCTCCTTCCCCTGAGAAGGCCGAGGAGGAGAGTGAGCGGCTTCTGAAGGAACTGTATTTGTTTGATGTTCTCCGAGCAGATCGAACTACTGCTGCCCATGGGTAAACGTGGTATTTTAGGAAGCGATTGTAAAAATAACCTCAAAAAACAAAAGGCTCAGTGGTCGATTTCTTTCTTTCCAGTTAGTATATGTTGCAAAGTATGCCTTCTATAGAGAAAATGAAGCTTGTCTGTTGGTGCAAAGGGATTAGGCTGAATCAGAGTGCTGTTGTCATGGTGAGAGGACATGGATAGGCGGTTTGAGATGGAGTTCCCATCTTGAAAGCACAACATCTTGCCCACTTCTGGGCAACTGAGATGGAAGGCACTTGCAACTTTTTTTTTTTAGTTTTTTTTAAGAGAAGTAAAGATTATACACCTTCATGTTGTGACCGTTGAGCACCTGCCATGCCAGTTTGATGCTGTGGGGACCATGTGTGGGGAGAGGGAAGCGAAGATGCAAGAGATTTGATTAGCTTAAAGTTGGCTAAAGTTTTCACTTTTTAAAGCTGGTCATGTTGGAGAATTGAAGACTCTTAACTGTACGTGATAAACAACCAGTATCAACTCTTTTAGTTGCTTCTACCAAATCACACGTAGATTAGAAAATAATATGAGGTTGGGGAATGAACTGACACAAACATTTTTACTACTAACTGATGAATAACTTACATTCAGTATAAACCAGCGTTCCACAGTGTTTCATCCAAGTTCACATCATCTGTTTCTTGAATCCTGGGGACTCTGGTTAGGACAAGCAGATAGGGTAATAACCGCAGATTAGCATTACTGTTTTTAATAGGATGAGAGATGGTCTCACCTAGAAAAAACTGTGAGTCAGGAAAGTCCAGGCAAAGTACGTTCTTAATGATCAGGTCACTCATTCTTTTTCTGATTTTTGAGGTATTTAATAGTTTACAGAAGGGAAAGTAAAAGTAATTATTCTCCAGTAGTTTGTTTCATTCCCTAGATGATGTAATGTGTACTCTGAATGAAGGTTTTTGTATTCATGCATTAGCGTAGGGCAGTTACTTAGGATTATAAAAATGACTTTATAATGTTAACATTACTTAGAGGCTAAGTGAATTCCTAGGAAACTAAGTCTGAATCTAAACAGACAGGCACTAAATATCCATTTTGATTTAGATTTTCTTCTTTTCCTTTTTAAGCCTTGAACTGAGAGTCCCCTTCCTGGATCATCGATTTTCTTCCTATTACATGTCTCTGCCACCAAATATGAAAACCCCCAAGGTGGGTGAATCAAGATAAAAACTGTCAAAAAACCACTGATACTGGTTATATTTAGAACTTTCACTGACACTCCTTTTGTTTTCATGTCAGAACGGGATAGAAAAACATCTTCTGAGAGAGACCTTTGAGGACTCCAATCTGATACCTAAAGAGATTCTCTGGCGACCAAAAGAAGCCTTCAGTGATGGAATAACCTCAGTTAAGAATTCCTGGTTTAGGATTTTACAGGAATACATTGACCATCAGGTATCATGTCTTTAAAAGTATTTTCTGGAATAGGATAATTTGGGTGCAGAGGAGTAATCACTGTTCATTTTGTATTTAATTTAAATGTTTGTGTCTGCAGGAGAGATGCCCTGTAAACAATACTTCTTTTAAAGAATTCTGTAAGAATAAAGTGGCATCTAGAATAGAGAGGAGACTTACCAGTCATCACTGACTTTTTTTTTTTAATTTATCTATTTTATTTATTTTTGGCTGCGTTGGGTCTTCATTGCTGAGAATGGGCTTTCTTTTTAGTTGCAGCGAGTGGGGGCTATTCGTTGTGGTGCGCGGGCTTCTCATTGCGGTGGCTTCTCGTTGCAGGGCACGGGCTCTAGGCGTGCAGGCTTCAGTTGTAGCACGCGGGCTCAGTAGTTGTGGGACATGGGCTCTAGAGTGTGGGCTCAGTAGTAGTGGTGCACTGGCCTAGTTGCTCCGCGGTATGTGGGATCTTCCCGGACCAGGGCTTGAACCCGTGTCCCCTGCATTGGCAGGTGGATTCTTAACCACTGCGCCACCAGGGAAGCCCCCTGGCTTTCATCTTACACATTTTTGGGCACCTGTTGGGTGCCAGATGTTATTAGGCACAAATGAATCAAACACTTAGAGCCACCACTTAGAAGAAGTATGCATGTGAATGTTCCTTAAAGGTCACTGCAGCTATGTATATTAGGGTATTTTAGCATTTTCTAAGTGATCCAAAGAGTCTCTCACACAATATACATTCATGCCTTTTCTCTTTTTGTTTTCTGTTTTTGTGAAGCCAGATTAAATACAAGTATTTCCATGCCGGTTAAAAAACCATTTCGCTTCTATCTTGTTATTCTTGCAGGTTGATGATGCGGTGATGGCAAGCGCAGCCCAAAAATTTGCCGTCAATACTCCCAAAACGAAAGAAGGCTATTACTACCGTCAGATCTTTGAACGCCACTACCCGGGCCGCGCCGACTGGCTGCCTCATTACTGGATGCCCAGGTGGACTAGCGCCACGGACCCTTCCGCCCGCACTCTGACCCATTACAAGGCCACTGCCAAAGCTTAGGTATTCCTTGAGCCCTGGAGTGAAAGCAAACATTTCTTCTCATTGTGAAGGGTAGGGGGCTTGGGGGCAGGAAGGGTCAACGGCCCAGGCTTGCTTGGGTGTGAAAAAATAAAAGTCTTAAATCTGAAACATTGCTCTAGTCATTTATATTCATATAGCCCCCTCATCAGAGGTAGCTAGAAACTGAACAGCTTTCACTGTATCACAATAAGAGAGTGAGCTAGGAAAGGGGAAACAGTCTGATGTTTGGGAAGCCTCACACGCCCTTTCCTGGCAGAGCTACTGGAGAGGGCTTTGGGGTCTCATGCCAGCGGGGCCTCCTTCCAGGCCTTGCCTCATCTGCGTGTGGTCCTCCTCTGACCTCCTCCCTTAGTTCTTTCTGCATTCCTAACAGCTGGCTAGTTACACTCTGGAGAGGTCAGTCCTTTGTAAGACTTTGACAGCTCTATTTTGTAAGATATGTTGACTGAAAACTGCACAGCCTAAAAGTTGAGAATTAAGTCATCAGAAAATCTGCCAAATAAAACTTAACTTAAGCCCAGAAGACAGCCTCTCAGATTGTTCTGAGGGACTGGTCCGCAGAGGTAAGGGAGGAGCCAGGATATATAGTTTTTGCAACAAAGACCAGGTAGTCCAGAACATCAAAAGATTACTGTTAAAACCAAACATCTCAGGTTAATGAATTTAGTGCATTTCTCTGTATAGGAAGAGGCAAGAGTCTGGGCTAATGGAAGTCATTCCTTTGGTATGCATCTTAACTGTCTAGGGCCAATATCCTACTTTTCTCCATCCTGAATCCCCTCAGGGTGCACAGTGACAGGTGGCTGATGGCTTGATGGCTGCAATATCCTTTGCTTACTGATACGGCAGACAACATTTTTCATCCAGGGATAGTAATTTATATTTTTTTCTGTTGCGCCAGTGTCTCTTCTGGAACTATCGTTGTAAAGCACGAGTCAGCAAACTTTTTCAGGGCTAGACAGTAAATATTTTCGGCTTTGCAGACCTCTCTTGGAACTGTTCAGCTCTGCCATTATGGTGCAAAAGCAGCCACAGACAGTATGGAAACTAATGGGCAAGGCCATATGCAAACCTATGGGCATGGCTGTGTTGTATTAAAACTTTATAAAAACAGGCAGTGGGCTGGATTTGGCCCATTGGCCATACCTTGCCAAGCCCTGTTCTAGAGCCAGGCATTTCTGATAAAAGGAAAAAGCATTCCAAAACTAGTTGGAAGAAGAGAAGCTATAACAAGGAAACATTCAATGAACAGGTAGAATTTCATTTGACTGCTCATTGGTTATTTAGGGACAGGATTTTGAAATATATTTTAAAGATGAATTTAGTTATTACAGATTTCTGAAGAGGAAACTGCTGAGGCACAGGTAAATAAAAGAATGCTTCATGGGAAGAGTGAGTAGCCCAGGAATTTCGCTGGTAAGTTGGAAGTTGGGGACTGTTTAAGCCTACCTGTTGGCCTTCACTTATTTTTAAAAAGTCTAAACATTCTCTGACATAAATCGTACCAATGTTATCTTAGGTCAGTCTCCCAAAGCAATAGAAATAAAAGCAAAAGTAAACAAATGGGACCTAATCAAATGCGCAGGCTTTTGTACAGCAAAGGAAACCATGAAACAGACAACCTACAGAATGGGAGAAAATATTTGCAAATGATGTGACGGACAAGGGTTTAATTTCCAAAATAAGCAGCTCATACAACTCAGCAACAACAAAAAAACCCAACTGAATAATGGGCAGAAGACCTAAATAGACATTTCTCCAAGCAAGACAGAGAGATGGCCAACAGGCACATGGAAAGGTGCTCAACGTCGTCGCTGGTTATTAGAGAAATGCAAATAAAAACTACAATAAGGGACCACCTCACACTGGTCAGAATGGTCATCATTAAAAAGTCTACAAACAAATTCTGGAGAGGGTGTGGAGAGTAGGGAACCCTCCTACACTGTTGGTGGGAATGTAAATTGGTGCAGCCGCTATGGAGAACAGTATGGAGGGTCCTTGAAAAACTAAAAGTAGAACTACCATATGACCCAGCAATCCACTCCTGGGCATAAACCCAGACAAAACTAATTTGAAAAGGTACATGCACCCCAATGTTCAAAGCAGCACTATTCACAATAGCCAAGACATGAAAACAACCTAAATGTCCATCAACAGAGGAATGGATAAAGAAGATGTGGTACTTATATACAATGGAACATTAGTCATAAAAAAAGAATGAAATAATGCCATTTCCAGCAACATGGATGGACCTGGAGATTATACTAAATGAAATCAGAAAGACAAATACTATATGATACAAGTTACATGTGGAATCTAAAATATGACACAAATGAACTTATCTACAAAACAGAAACAGACTCACAGACAGAGAACAGACTTGTGGTTTCCAAGGGGGAGGGAGGTAGGAGGTAGGGGAGGGATGCACTGGGAGTTTGGGGTTAGCAGATGCAAACTATTTATATAGAATGGATAAACAAGGGAATTATCTTCAATATCCTGTGATAAACCAGAATGAAAAAGGATATGAAGAATAATGTATTAATATATATATGTATAACTGAATCACTTTGCTGTACAGCAGAAATTAACACAATATTATAAATACTTCAATAAAATAAATTTTTTAAAGTCTCTAGAAAGCTGAGGAAATGTCATTAATTAATATTGGGTGACTGTTAATGATAATCTTGTATTTGTAAGTGCTTGAATTGCTTAAACCCGGCATGATTTGATGCCAGGCATGTCCATTCATGGTGCAGCCTCACCCGGCCAAGCTAAGTGACACCAGAAATGCTTGGGAGACTTAGCTGATAGTGATTACCCAGGGTGCACTGCAAGATTAAGGTATGCCGTAAACCACAAACTACCAGTTTTTGAGGGTATGAGCTTGGGCTTCAGATTTTTAACTTTAGTGACTCTGTGATCTGGTGTGGTTTTAGATACCACCCAAAAGTTTGACAGTAGAGATACTCAGTCCTGCAGGTCAACCATGACTGCAGCAACTCACTAGATGACAAACTGCCTGTGAGACCTACATAATGTGCTAGGCACATGGTCTAAAGTGAGCCTTTTCTTCTGCAACTAAAGTAGCTAAAGAAACTGTAGCCACTGGGACATGTGCACATGACTTAGCAGCTACATACAGGCCAAGCCTGCTTTCCTGGACTTTTCTGATATTGATGACTCAGTGCTAAGGAGGCATGTGGTTTCTAATCCACACAGCACTGTTACCAACATATAATCCAATCCCTTCAGCAGAAACTAAAAGATTCTTAGCTGATCTTGTCCAGCCTTTTCAACCTCATTCGCACACCTTAGTGGATGATGTGCCCTTTTAGAGTTGTTTGTTTGTTTTTCTTAATGCAATAGTGATATTTGCAGCAACATGGATGGACCTAGAGATTATCATACTGAGTGAAGTAAGTCAAACAGAAAGATAAACACTGTGTGATATCACTTATATGTGGAATCTTTAAAATAATACAAATGAACTTATTTACAAAACAGAAAGACTCACAGACATAGAAAACAGACTTAGGGTTACCAAAGGAAAAAGGGGGAGGGGAAGGGATAAATTAGGTATTGACATATATACACCACTATATAGAAAATAAATAACAATGATTTACTGTATAGCACAGGGAACTATATTCAATATCTTGTAATAACCTATAATGGAAAAGAATCTGAAACATACGTATATGAGAATGTACATATATATATATATATATATAATTGAATCACTTTGCTGTACACCTGACACTAATATTGTAAATCAACCATGCTTCAATTTAAAAGATTTTTTTCACCTTAATACTGTAGAAAACTTACTTTATAGTTTTGATAGCAAGATGTATTTCCATTAAAAAAGTGAAATATTAGAAACACCTCAATCCTACTGCTGTTTTCAATAGTTTTAACATTTTCTTGCAGATCTTTAGCTGTAAAAGCACAGCTGTACCTATGCAAGAATATGATCTTAGTTAAATAAGGCCTCAAAGCTTCTTAAATCCTTTACAAGGAAAATAGAAAAAGGAACTAACCTTGGGCCTGCTGGTGTCAGACCACTGTGTGAACACCTTGTTGAAGCCTCAGAGCCTTCTCCTCGATTCCTCCTGCCTTGGGGTTGCCTTAGTTTGGTCTTGAGTCTTGGAGTGGGTCCCCATGGGGGGGGAAAGCCGGCCACAGGGAGGCAGTTCCATATGGCTCTAAGCCTGTGCAGTGGATAAATCACAACATCAAGCACGTACCTACCAACTGTTGTAGTACTTTATTGCGTTAGCTCATTTAGTGAGTTAACCCTCATTCTGAGGAAGCGTGGCAGATTTTATTTTCTAAAAGTGGCCACAGCAGTATTTCTGGTCTCACAGACTGCCAGAGACTTGCTGCGCCCTTGAAGAAGCAGTGTGCTTCCCCTCTTCTTGAGCCTGGGAAGAATTTTATGATTGCCTTGACTGGTAGAATCTACTAGAAAGTGACCTCTGAGGATAGGTCACAAAAGGTGAATCGGCCTCTGCTTTCTCTCTCTCGATGTGTGTCGTAAGGAAGCCCGGGCCACACGGAGAGGCCATGTGTAAGAGGGCTGACAGCCCCAGCCATGGTCTCGGTCAATGTCAATCACCAGGGGTGGGGTGAGTGAACCCCCAGATGATTCCAGCTCCTAGTCTGAGCCTTCCAGCTGAGGCCCCCTTCATGGGGAGCAGAGATAAGCCATCCCTGCTATGCTCCATCCAAATTCCTGACTCATCAATCCATGAGCCTAATAAATGGTTGTTGGACACCATTACATTTTGAGATGGTTTCTCACACAGTCATAGTAGCTGGCACAGGTAAGCACTATTATGTCTATTTTACACAGGTTAAGTCACTTGCCCAAATCATTCAGCTAATTACTAAGTGGTGGAGCCCCAAGTTAGCCAGACAGATTGGCTCTAGAGTCTTTGTGGTGTTCTTTCCAGACTACCTTCCCAATACCAGCATGAAAGTACAGCCCGGGTCTCAGCTGTGAATTAGGAACTGGGGGAAAGGGGCTTCTCTAGAGTTGAGTTGGGAGCAGAAGCAGGGAGAGATGGGTTACCTCCCAGGCGAGCCAGTGACGCTAATCATTTTCTGTAAAGGGCTAGGTTAGATGATGAGAAAACAATCCCAAATTTTCAGTGCATTACCACAACAAAAGTTATTTCTTGCTCAAACTGTATGTTCATCTGGGTCTCTGGGGGGGCTCTGCTCATTGTTGAGGGGGTTATAATCACTCCGGGACTCAGCTGATGGAGACACAATCTTGACACATACTTCCAAGACCAGCAAGGCAGGGGATAAAGACAGTGGTGACTCATGTACCGTGACTTAGAGCTTCCACCTGCAGAGATACATCACTTTTCCTCACATTTTATGGGCCAAAGCAAGTCACCTGACCACTCCTAACTTCAAGGTTGCATGTACCAGAAAGGGAAATGAAATATATGTATTTGGAGAACAGTACTAATGACTCCCCAAATCCACCCTTCAGTCACCAAATAGTTCACTATCTTTCATACACACAAAATACAATCATCAAGAGTGATTTTCAAGAGTGACAACCCAAGAATTCCATCTTGTCATGGCCATATGCCCAGAGTTGAGGATTTCTGGGTGATGGGCTGATGTACAAGGTGGCTCCTCTTCATAAACTTATAAGAAAATTTACCTGCTCCCTACCTTTCAATATACAATAGAAGAGGAATAAAATAACAACAACAAAACACATACTCCTCTTTGAAAAGGAAAGGATGGGAGGCATACAGCAAACCCTGGTGGGTAGCAATTCTGACACCCTGCTCACCAGTCATTTTGAGGGCCCTCCCCCAGAGGTTCCAGCAGAAAACTGCCCCTCAAGGATCAGCAACAGGTACAACATCACTGTGTGGCCAGGAGGAGGCAGGAGTGAGAGAGCTGGTGGAAGTGGGGAACGCTTTCACGGGGGAAGGCTGATTTCTAGCAATAAAGTTAAGTTAACTCATGCCGTCCTAATTTTGGTTACCCAGAACCAAAGGTCACCCTTCCTGAATGCTTAAGACTGCTCTCAGAGCTATAATCCTGTGAGGTGTATACCATTGAGCTCATCCGCATTCTATAGATGCGGAGTGTGGGGGAGAGGTGTCAGGCTACATGCCCCAGTTCACATAGCTAATAAGTAACCAGAGTGGGGTATTTGATCCCAGGTTCAAGAATTTTAGGGGCTTTGAACTTAACCCCTACTCTGTGTTACCTTTCAAAGGATTAGGGTAGAGAAAATAATTATGTGCATGGAAAAAATATAATTCTGAGATTTTTCTCTAATTCTCTATTTTAAATGGGATTATATACTCCATTTAATGGATAGTCCAGAAGTTATTTAACATACCTACTAATTTAAGCATAAGAGAATTTCTTTTAAAAAAATTTTTCAAAAAATTTGTTCTGAACACAAAGAAGCACACATTACTTAGTTCAATTTAGATTTTATGTGATCTAGATCTTATGTGAATTCTTACCTGATCTCAGGCCCTAGCTAGCCAGTAAACGGATGCCAAAAATTAATTTATAGTCCTCTTTGCAACTTGGAGGATTTTCAGTAATGCTAGGGAAAAAGTCATACTCAAATTATTAGTGTATTTTAGAAATTGGTTGTTGCAGTATAAAATATTTGATTTCTGAGGGCTAATATAATACATAAGACCACAAGGTGACAGCCAAGACACATGATTTTCTCTTCAGACATTTTATGATTTTTCTCAAACGTGGTAATGCAGACAAACTTTTATGCCAAATTGGAGAAATGACACATTCATTTCACAGAATAAATCCAAGCACAGAAGCTCCACAGTTTGCGATAGGTAATAAACGAACAGTTTTAACTTGCTAACAGCATATGGTTCTTGTTCAGGCCAGTATGAGCTATAGATGTATTTTTTCCTGAACCTTCTATCTTCCTCCTCTGTGATCCGTATTCCTAAATGTACCTGTACAGAGTGTGTTCTTAAAAGGTTAAGATCTCTCATATTCAAAGGTAAGAAGGAATGTGGACAACCCCAATCTGATTTTATTTGCCTTTTGAGCAATAAAATCTACACAAACTGTCAGTTATATGATCACCCACTCTAGCGAGCCCTGCCTCATCTCAGTGTATTCTAATCCAGCTAAAAGACTTTTTACCCATAACACGAGCTAACCTGTACTGGTGAATCACTGTGAGTCTAACCCTGATCTAAAACCCATGCTAGGTCTCTATAACAACCCTGAGAAGTACCCACTATTTTTTTTTTTTTTTTTTTTTTTTGCGGTACACGGGCCTCTCACTGTTGTGGCCTCTCCCGTTGCGGAGCACAGGCTCCGGACGTGCAGGCTCAGCGGCCATGGCTCACGGGCCCAGCCGCTCCGTGGCATGTGGGATCCTGCCAGACGGGTGCACGAACCCGTGTCCCCTGCATCGGCAGGCGGACTCTCAACCACTGCGCCACCAGGGAAGCCCCTGCATGTGTGTTTTTGGTGGGGGGTGGGAAGGTTGATTTTTCCATCCCCATCTCCTACGTCTGTACTGTTTAGGTTTTATCACTGGAAATGCTGGTAAAGAGCTGCTTGACTGTGTGTGTTGGCAGGGGTCAGGGGAGGTGGGCATCATCTTAGGCAAGACGCCCATCAGAAGAGGGAATAGGGTAGTCCTGCAATCTCTGCTCCCTCCTTTCTCAAGAGCAGGCATTGGAGACCTATTCTAGCCAAGAGCGACAGCTACACATCATCGGCCTAGAGATGAGAAGACTAATGGGATCATGGGTCTGAAATGCAGAGCTGACCAACCTTCCTCCCTGCCTCCATGGCCCCCAAAGTGGCACATGTCACCTAAAGCAGGATGCAAGGTGGTCTATTTGGTACAAAAAAAATAGAATTTCTATTTAAAATTTTCCCTTTAAAATTTCTGTTTTTGTACACCATTTTAAAAATGTACAACATGTTAGTACATTAATAATTAAATATATACATACAGCATGCTCTAATTTTTTTTTTACAGATGGTGTGCACGTTCAAAAATCTGAAGGCCATGGTCCTAGTAGATAAAGTTCAAACTCCCTTTGCACAGCATACAAGAAGTCCTGGCACGATTTGGCCGCACCCATGCTTCACCTTTCCCGCTCAAGCAATTGTAAACTGTGTATAGTTCCAGAACACATCAGGACGTGAGAAAAGCAGAGGATAGGACAGTGGGAAAAGCTAAGCAAAGATGAAGTTCTGCTAACGTCCATTCTTAGTTTGTTCCCGTGGGGATAGTAAAAGGCTTTACAAAATTATCCTACCTTTAGGCATGGGGCCAGGTTTTTGCCTGCCTGTATCAGTCAGCCCTTGCCCAGGGATGCCCTTGGAGGAAGGCAAAACCTTTCAGGCACTTCCAGGCTAGGGAATACTCACCAGCTGAGGGCAATTCTCTGGAGAAGGCTGCCTTGTGAGCTGTAGTGGAGAGCTTTCACAGCAGCTGGGGAATTCAGTGAGCCAATCTGGTTAAGGGAGGGGATGGGGTGAATAAAGTACCCAACAACACTACTACATTTTGCCACATTGATATCTACAAATCTGTAAGTATCTTTACAGAAATGGTAATTGTGTGAGAAAAGTACCATTTTATTCTCCATCAACACACTAATTGTAAACTTGATAACTTGTAGCCTTGAGGCTTTTTTTCTTTTCCTTTAAACATGGTTCTATTTTGGTTAGCTAGTCTTTTTAAAACCTGGCTTTTCTTCCCTAAATACTTTAGTCTCTAAGTTTTCCTTTGTACCTGGCTAATTTCTTTTCACAGTTAAGACTTACCTCAGATGCCAATTTTTCTGGGAAGCCTTCCCCGATCCTTCTAAAGCTGGGATGTTCTGCTACGTAGTTCTCATAAAACTTCATATATTCCTATAGCATTATGTTATGGCAATGTTGTAGGATTATCCCACAACGTGTCTGAATCACTCAGGGCTTGGTCAGGAAAACAGAAGCCACTCCATGTTTTCTGGGCATACAGGGTTTGCTACAGGAATTAGGGGCTTACTTGACTGTAGGAAGAGCTGAGGGAGTAATGAAGTATGGGAAGCCGCTGCAGAGGGGAAGGAAGGAGGCTGACACTGAAGAAGATCTGGCCCAAAGTAACAACTCACCAGGAAGCTGCTGCGACTCTTAAGGATCTCGGAGAAGCACTCTCACAGCCTCAGGGCGCAGCAGCCACACGGGTGGTCCCCAAGAGCTCCCCAGGGAGCTGCTGTGCATCTCTCATCTGCTCATGAGTCCGGCTGCAGCTGCCAGTGGAGATTACAGCTTCTCTTCCTCTTCCGCCTTCCAAATCTCCAGCAACTTCCTCTTATAGGCAGCTCCACATCCCAGGGAAGGGAATTCTGAGAGGAGACCTTAAAGGGGATGGTGGTGGTGCTAAGTTAACAACAGATCATGCAGTGCAGTAGCCCATGATAGATTATGAGCTTCTCCCCAGCTGGAGAACGTAACTTATTCATTTCTATCTTCTTGGTGCCTGCAAGTTCCTGGAAATTAGAGGTACCCATTAAATGTTCATTAAACGATTGAATAAGTGAATGCAGAGAGGACAACAGCTCCCTGAAACCAGACGATTTTGGCTGTATTCTAAATGATGCTATGAGAGATCAATGTTCGATCTCCAAAGAACCTTATATTTCATAACACAAGGTAGTGATAATTAGTAATTCAGGATATCTTTCCCATGCTGACCAAAATCGCCAAATTTCTGAAATCTAAAATCCTAGATAGGAAGGCGCCTTTGCAATTCAGTGCACTGAAACTGGTAAGGAATGTTAGGTCAGGGAGCCATTCTCCACCATATTGCCTCTCTGACTTTCTTGAGCTCCTTCCAGTTCCTGAGAACCATGTGCATGTTTAGAAAAATGCCACTAGGTGGCACTCTTGCTTCTTTGCCGTAGTAGGTCATTGCCTTTTCTAGACAAGGGAATTGAGTGTAACTGAGAAAGAAATGTTACTTTTTAAAAGCAACTAAACTGTTCCTCAAATTATAACTACAAAATTGACGTTAGCTGACATAAAATACATACCTCTTCAAACAAGAACCAAAACAAACATAAAAATCAAAGAGCCTAACATCCTCATCTATAATGTTTTCACCATTTCAGAATTACAAGTGGCACTAGAATCTTGCTCTGTTAAGTGTTCCCAGGGGTTCGTCTCCCCATTTACACTGTCCCTGCTTCCCATGCAAGGTGGGATGATTCAGAAACTTACTGTCTTAATTCCAAAGTCTATGGTGCAGACGGGGCGGAGAGGGTGGGGAAACCCTTTTTTTTTTTTTTTTTAACATAGCAGGTTAGTATGCACTTAAATTAGTTCAAATTATGGCTAGGAAACAGCTGATCATGACAAATAGAGGCAAAGTTGCTACAGTACATGTAGAAATCTTTTCCTTTAAAATCTAAAAATTTCTTCCTAACTAAATTAAGTCTTACTCTGTGACTTTTTACACTTTTTTTTTTAAGCATAAAAGAAGTACTTATTCATTGACAAAAACCCAGGGAAAAAAAGGTAGGCAAAGAGAAAAACAAAAAAACTTATTAATCTCAGCCCCAATAACGAATAAACATTTTAGTGAGTGTTTTCATAGTCCCATAGTCCTTTATTAATCATTCATTTATATATGCGATTGACTTGGTAGACTCAATACATACTCTATATTCCAGGCACCATGCTAGGTTTTGACCCTGCAAAGGAAAACAAGGTAGACAACCCCTCTCAACAAAGGAGACATAGCACCTCTCTCTCCGTCTTTCACTGTCTGTATAAATATATGTTTCCATATAAATATATATATGTCTCTATATGCTTATACATACACATATATACATACATGCACTTATATATATTTTCCAAAAAAGGTATATTATACATATTGTTTTGTATCCTGATTTTTTTCCTTAATAATATCTTAAGATTATTTTCCATACCATTAAATATTTTTCAAAGGCATTATTTTTCATTCATAATATTTTATTTTCTATATACTCAATAGTTTTTAATCGAATATTCCTCTTCTTGAAAATGTAAGTTGTATTTACTTTGTTACTATAATGATTCAAGGAGCAACATTGTACCAAATCTTTGCTCACAACCACAGTTGTATTCCTAGTGTAAATCCCCAAAGTTTGAATTGATGGATTAAATGAATTGCAAAATTTTAAAGCTTTCATAGCTATGGCTAAATTTCCTTCATAAGGGCTACATCAATTTTGGTCTCTATTTGCTCATGCCTTTGAATCCTCCACCAATACTGAGTATTTTCATCTATATAAAGTTTTCAACTTTATAATAATAAATAATACTTTAAAATAATACTTCTTTTTGTTTTAATTTATGTGGTTTATGCTAATTGGTTTATTAATGAGTTTGAATACGTTTTCTTATGTTATTAACCATTTTTCTTATTTTTGAATTTCTTGCTGATTTCCTCTGTCCACTTTTCTATTGGGCATTAGTTTTTTTCTAATGCCCAATAGATATGTAGGGATTCTTTATACATTAAATTTATTAACCCCTGCAAATATGTTTCTGGTTTGTCATTCATTATTATTATTTTGGTCATATATAATTTAACATTTTAAAGTTTCTAACTTTAGACCCTCTATTAGGCATTTAGGGAAAGGTAGAAGCAGAGATGAGTATTTTTATGGTTCTGTACAAATTATCCTCTAGATTCAGCTTTCCTTTTTATCTTTGGTTTAGAATTTCTCTAGAGAATCATTGACCATACAATAGGGAAATAACTTATTAAATCCATCAAATCTAGTGAGAAACCTTACCAAAATATTCTTTATTGGGAAAGAGGGCAGAATTTTTGCCCTAGGGACAATTATGAAATATGTGGGAGCATTTCTGATTGTCATATGACTGGAAAATTCTACTGACACTTTGCAGAGGGCATCCAGGAATGCTAAACATCCTGCAATGCACAGAATGATGGGGAAATTTTCCTCCTGAGTGCCAACAGTAGCTTCCATTGAGAAACACAGAGTTAGACTATCATCCAACCATCTTAAAAACAAAAATACTATTTAAAATACGTAATAAAAATACTTGAAAACATTATACCAAAACATGTTTTCAGTTGACATATGGTAGCATTTTCTCCACACTGTATTTATGTATGCAAACTTAATGAATTGGAACACATCAATTCCCTGCTCTAATAATAGATAACAGACTTCAGTTGAATATGGGTATCAGAGAGATATCTGGCATATGACTGGTTATCGTTTTGGCTTATCAAGAAAGTTATACTACTGGTTTGCTCAGAAAGAGTTGCAGAGGGAGCTGAAATAAGTGAACTGGATTTGTTAACCGAGAGTAGTGATTGCTCCAAAAGAATTCTGTTAGGGGACACATCTATTCCCCATTCACATCTTGCCTTCCATTCTATATTCACCAGTAAAGACTGTGACCTCAGGGTGGCCAGTGCAACTGCTTTTGCTCAATTTTAGTCTTCTGTTTGCTCTGGGTGCTGTTTGTTCCAATACAAACGTTGAGGGCAGGAAATAACCAAGTCTGGTTTCTCTGTGAGTGTTTTGTTCTCTGGAAATACAATTATTTTGTTCATTTGAAATTGCCTTTGATCAAACAGGTTGGTATAAACCAGAGTTTTTGGATTGCCTGCAGATGGCAGTGATTATGAACTTGTCATTCTAAATAAAAGGTGTTGGTTTTACCTAAGAGTTCTAGAGTGCTATACTAATGGCAGAGTTTACTGTGTTCTAATAAAAATTAGTAAGATTCACATGCTGCCTTTGAAGAAGAGAGCTGCATTTATATGCTAAATGTAATGTCATTTAAAATATTAGGTAACTAGACATGGAATACAGAAGACATTAAATTAACATACTTCACCAGATTATGCAAAACACTGAATAGTGACAAAAGAGTTTAAGGGCAGGAGTTGATTATATGGTCAAAGTCAAGTAATATATCTTGGAAAATTTGATTCCAAAATATACTTAAATCATGATAAACTTTGTGATCTAAGTTTTACCTCCAGAACAAGGTATAGCAGTAAGAGTTGGAGACATTGGCAAGATAAATTCTGGAATACAGACAATGCTGTCCAAATGGAAGGAATCATCAAAAGGCAATGGAAAGAAAACTGCAAATACGATCATCCTCTTACATAAGCTCTTGGAAAATATATGCAATTCTAAGGTCATGAGGAAGGCACAGTGTAGCTGCAGAAGTCTGAAAGGAGTCCACTAAAATGGTCAAGGGAAATGAATAGGAATCATGTGTAGTTCGACTCAAAAGGCAGATCTTCATCAAAACGATAAAGGAGTGGGAATGTGATCAGAATTATTTTTTCATGGTCATTGGGTATTGCTTTACCTTTGAAAGGGTAATATAGGGCATTTAAAGAGAAGGGCTGCTTTCAGTTGTGTACATTCATGAAGCCTGTGTATCAAGGGTGTGTAGAAGATAGAAACACAAACATGTTCAAGGCGATATACGCAAATATGTTGTTTGCTAATAACTTATAAAAGGAAGAAAATGGAAGTTTGGGGGAATACATAGTTGCTCTTCTAAGTCTAAACTAATTGAATGAAGATAACTCTGCCTTTCTATAAACTACTCTTCGTTTTAGAAATTAGACCACCTGAGCTGGAAGGACTTCAAGTCAGACTCAGTGCTAATGATCACATTCCTATTTTCATCAGAATTACACATCAGTTTAGAAAGGTAAATCCAAAGCATTGTACTATCATGAATACAGAAAATTTACAGGTATATTGAATAGGTTACTGGAGGTATTCAGAGGAGGCTGGACACGATCTTGTTGGAGATGCCAGAGATCTGTGCATTAGATGTGACCAGATTAGATTTGTAATTCTATGACTTGTTCTTTTAAAAGAGAGGAAAGTGAGGATCAAGATTATAAGTGGAAAAAAAAAAAAAAGATTGTAAGTGGGATGAACCTGAATACGAAATGTTTTGATTTAGTATAGCTATCTAGACGATGGAGCCGCCAAGTCTCTTCATTTCCTTTGTTTCCCTCTCTCTATACTAATGAGACAAAATTTCCTCATTATTTATTCAGTAGATATTTATCAAACTGCTACTCTGAGTCAGTATTATAGGTCAACAGTAGTCTCTTAATACATGCTTATTTAGTAGGTAAATTATGGTAATTAGTAATAAGACAAAGAAGATGAAATCATAGTTTCCATCTCACATAGAAAGAAAATAATGAGGAAGGAACTGAACCGAAAGGATGGGATATAGATCTACTAAAGAAATAACTATAATATACCATAAATTTCCCTAAGTATTGCTTTAATATTAATACACAAATTTTGAAATGTTATGTCTTCATTTTCATTCTGTTCAAAATACTTTAAAAAAATTATTTATTCAATTAATTTATTTTTGGCTGCATTGGGTCTTTGTTGTGGGCTTCTCACTGAGGTGGCTTCTCTTGTTGTGGGCTTCTCATTGCGGTGGCTTCTCTTGTTGTGGAGCACGGGCTCTAGGCATGTGGGCTTCAGTAGTTGTGGCTCGCCGGTTCTAGGTTGCAGGCTCAATAGTTGTGGCTCACCTGCTCTAGGTTGCAGGCTCAAAAATTGTGGCGCATGGGTTTAGTTGCTCTGCAGCCTGTGGGATCTTCCCGGACCAGGGCTCGAACCTGTATCCCCTGCATTGGCAGGCTGATTCTTAACCACTGCGCCACCAGGGAAGCCCCAAAATACTTTTGAATTTGCCTTTTGATTTCTTCTTTGACCCATGGGTTTCTTAGATGGGTGTTATTTAGTTTTCAAATATTTGGTGATTCTCCAGATTTCTTTCTGTTGTTGATATCCTAATTTAATTCCATTGTGGTCAGAAAACATACTTTGTATGAGTTGAATTCTTTTAAATGTACTGAGGATGTGTTTGTTTGTTTTGGTGGATGACTGTACAGAATGGGATTCTTTGGATTTGCATAGTCACTTAGTATGTTTTCAAGTTAAGTAAAACTAGGTCCTAGCTGCTCTAGCATACAACCCCCAAATTCCTGTGTCTTAACAAAATAAATGTTTTGATTTTTTTCATAGTCCAAAGAGTGTATGATGGACACCTTTTCCTGTGACGATTTAGGCACCTAGCCTCCTTTATTTGGTGGCTCTGTCATGCTCTAGGGTATTCTCAAATTTCTATGCTGGAAGCTCTGAATTCAGCTACTTAGTGAGTAAAGAGAAAGAACATGGAGGATCACATGAGAAGTTCAGGAAGTCAGGCCTGGAAGTGCTTTAAATTGCTTCTACTCACTTTCCATTAGCTGGAGCTCAATCACATGGCCCAACCTAATATTAAGGAGGGCAGGAAATATTGTTTAGGAGTGTTCTCAAGAAGAGGAGGAAAAACGTGGATATTGAGCAGTTCCAGAATTCTCTAATGCAATAAATTTAGAATTATCTGGAGCTAGGTTGCCTTAGATGAAGGCATATATTTCTCAATCTCTTAAGCTTTCTGAAGTTGTTTACTCCTTTCATCTCTAAATAAAACATCTCAGTATTTCTTCCTGTGTAATTGCAAAAAATTGCAATGAAGTCCCTATAGGATTTCTGCTTGTCACCTGTCATCCAACAGTTGTTTTCCTGACTTGGTGTTTCATTTTTGCTACTGCAGGTTGTCCCATTTCACTATAAACATGAACACAGCTCTCCTTCTTCATTCTTTAAGACCACACTAACACAAGATAGACAACTAGTAGTTGTGATTATTAGCAAAGCATTACAGAAGATCTAGGCAGACAATCAAGGGGGGAATTCCAACATGGAAAAGAAAGATACTTGACATTGCTGCTTCAAAGCTCCAGCAATCAAACCTTACCTGAGAAGCTGCTCACTGGTTATTTCTCTCCAGATTCTAGGATCTGGCCTACCGGCATCATAAGAAGGGCATTCTAAGGCCATCTCCCAATTTCTTCTTTTGCTCCTCCCCAAATCAACCAACCAACCAACCAACCAACCAATCAACCGTTTTTCAGCAGCCAGAAGAATCAACACAATGCTTATTTTAAGAAAACCAAACCTGGTGACCAACAAATCAGATTACAGAACCAATGGGAAATAGCTTCTCTGCCAAAGGGAGGTATCTTTTTATCATACAAACAATTTCAACACTTTTTAGACTCAACATTTCCCACACACAGTAGTCATTGGTTCTGACCTTGTCCATCTAAAAGCCTTTAAACAATTTCCCCAAATAACAATTTTCTCCCTGGTGTGCCCTCCTATTTCCTAGAAGAACTACCTTTATTGATCCTTGTATCATTGGGCTTTTTATTCCCTCTGGCATTTTTTTCTTTACATCAGTGGTAATATTCTAACAAGGTTTTCATACTTTCAGGAAATTGTTTAAAAATATAAAGAAATCTTATCTTTCAAGGAATCATTAGGAAAACAGCAGATATTTTCAAATGTGTCTGCACATTAGAATCACCTGGGGAGCATCTAAAACTTGTTCTTCAGACTGCGCTCCAGACCAACTAGCATGAGGGAGCGGGTGGGTGCTAGAGATCAATATAATTTTTTTTTTTAATTCTTCATGTGACTCCAATGTACAGCCAAGATTGAAAACTACTGGGTTAGAGAGAGAGATCCATCCTCAATTTTAAGGGGTTAACTTTTACATAATGGTCAAATGGCAACAAGATATATGCGTTTATAAAACTAGAGACCTAGGTGTACCTTTAGAGCCATTTCTCTTGGGAAATCGCATACAATTGGCTTGGATGATCACTGGTTGAAGATATTGACACTGGGATATGATGCATCGACTTCCAGATGAAATGACATTGCTGTTTTCTCTGAAAGCAATAGCATCGACTATGGTAATCACTTGACTTTCAAATTTGTGTATTGCGAACCTCCCATTAGCAGTTGAATTTTATCCATGGGTAATTAAAACATTTCACAATAAACATAATTTAAAGTGAAATAAATTTTATTAAATTTCCTATGGTTCAGATTCTTAGACAGCTGGTAAATCTTTCTGAATCAGTGATGTGAAGGAAATGTAAGAATGATTAAATAACCTTATAGGGATCTTAAACTCTCAGCCCACCCAGTGGCTCTCTGTGGTATTAATAAATTCATTTCAATACTAATTTTTTGGGCCAAGAATTATCCTCTTAAAAGAGTGAAAAAGTGTCTGAATTTCCTGAATTCTACCTTTTCCAAAATTCAATGCATATTTAGAAAGGAATTAGAGAATTTTGCACATAGAGAGGATATGTACAGAGTTTTGCCTTCAAGGTGTCTTTCTTACTCTCATTAATCAGAGACTGAGTGGCGGCCTTCCCTCCACTGTGGTTCCCCTTCTTATTCCATATCTGTACAGAGCATCATTACCGTTCAGTCTTCCAAATCAGAAACTTCCAGGCCATCTTTGGTTTTTTTATTCTCCTCCATCCCCTAATGCCAGGGTCATCAAAATAAATACTTCCTCACTTTGGAGTATCTGTCAGCCATTATGCCTCCTCTACATTTTCATTGCTGCTTTTGAAGATCAGGACTTTATTCCTGAACTTCCCGGCTGATGCCTCAACTTTCATCAGTCTCTCTCTTCTTAATTCACCCTGCTCTTTCATGAAATTTACCTTCTTGGTCCCCCATTTCAGCAAAGCCACCCATACTGAACTCCTTAGCCTGCTTCTTAAGGCCTCTTGTAAGGAGGATAGTCTCTGACTCTCCAACCTATTTCTTCCTATTCCAACACCCACCTGTGCTGGCAGCGTAGAACTCCTTCAAATCAATAGGAAGAAGATAATAAACTCAACTGAAAAAAGGGGAGAAAAAGGCATGGGATAATTTACAGAAGATCCGAAGAGTATACCTGAGTAACCAATAAAACATTAAAAGATGCTCCATCTCACTACAAATCAGGAAACATACAAACAAAAACCACAATAACTACTCCATCATACTGTGAAGATTTAAAAACCGTGATAAGCCCAAGTGCAAGCAAAGATATGGATTGATGAAAACCCTTTGTACCCAGCTTGAGGAAGTTTGAATTGGTATGGCCATTTTGGAGAACAAACTGGCAATGTCTAATAAAGTTAAAGAAAACCCCATGACCAAGTACATCCAATGCTGAGAATGTATCCTAGAGACACTCTTACCAAGGTATCCAGGGAGATGTATGCAAGTGTTCTTTATGTTTTTTCTCACTGAGCACTGTTCAGATAGTATAATTTAGATCATGCAGGTCATATAAAACTTTAAATTAGAATGAGTTAGCTATCTCAATATTTAATTTACCAGCATATATTAATATAAAATAAATTGATGCTCAGCAAAAATACCTAATGGTTCTAATGCACTCATTCATTTTCTTTTGCATTTATTATGTGCCTACTATGAGCTACATAGTATATTAATGCTGGGTGAATGAGACAGAGTAGCTACTGCTTATTAACGTAAGTTAAAAAAATTACTCAAATACTCTTATCTCGGGACTTCCCTGGTGGTGCAGTGGTTAAGAATCCACCTGCCAATTCAGGGGACAAGGGTTCGATCCCTGATCCAGGAAGATCTCACATGCTGCGGAGCAACTAAGCCCGTGTGCCACAACTACTGAGCCTGAGCTCTAGAGCCTGCAAGCCGCAACTACTGAGCCCGCGTGCCACAACTACTGAAGCCCGTGCACCTAGAGCCCCTTCTCAGCGACAAGACACCGCAATGAGAAGCCGGCACACCGCAGCGAAGAGTAGCCCCCGCTCGCCACAACTAGAGAAAGCCCGCGTGCAGCAACGAAGACCCAACGCAGCCAAAAAAAAAAAAAAAAAAAATTAAAAAAATTAAAAAAAAATACTCTTATCTCTACTCTTATAAATGTTACTGTCCCAGAAGGCAAGTCTGGCTCTGAAGGGGGTATAACACTTTCTAAATTAATCCAGCCCTGTTTCCTGTCTCTTGTTATGATCATAGATGGATAAAACTCAGTAACCTCTGGCTGATGGTGATAGTGATAAAGTTTCTGCCTACCTGTCCTCTGGGCTCTCATTTGTAATGAGACATTAAAGACATCCATTTAGTCACCAGCAGGAAATGAATATCAGATACAAAATGGCTTGTGGAAGTACAAAGCACAGACAGAAATAATTTCCTGGAGTGCCATCTTTCAGAGCTGCTCCATTCTTGGCTTCTAAGATGCAGAGGCAATAAGAATAATAAAACTTGATAAAGAAAGAAGAGAAGGGAAAACATTTCTTCAGTGTTTTTAGTATACTATCTAATGCATTGCTCCTAAAGCATTTCAGAGGTAAAATGAAATGTGTTTTTTAAAGTTTTTTCTGTAAATCAGAGAAGGATATTGACAACATCTGTGTCCCATTTATCAATGCCACACAGGCACACAGGTGTGGAAGGTTTATCGCTTATGTGATGAGGCTTTCTGGGCAGAGAAGGGCTTGAGAGGCAAAGAAAGGAGACTGGCTTGGGGTCTTTATTGAGGTTAGGGAGTGGGGTCAGGGTGAGGGCTCCCACATGCAGGCTTGTGTAGTTTAATTTTTCAGTACAGCCAAAGGAAAGAGCACCCAGGGTTTCTTATCAGCCTGCCCAGATGTGGGGCACAAGGGGAAGAGGCTTAAAAGTTGTCAGCAAATACTTAAAAAAATGAAATCAGACTCTATTGTACTATGTGAGTCCTCTGCTTCTATCAGAGCAAGGTCCCCCCACCGCCCTTAGATAAGGAGAGAATAAGGAACAAGTCACTGTTTTTACAAAGATACCTACACTTAAAAATTCCATTCACACCTGATGTACAGAGTGCATCAAATAATGACTTCTGTAACTTGGGCTCATTTTCTCTACTTATTTGTAACATCAAGTACTGTATTAAACTTTCTCTAAACTCAACATTTACTTGTTTTTTGTTTTTTGATTTTTATTTATTTTTTGGCTGTGTTGGGTCTTCACTGCTGTGCACGGGCTTTCTCTAGTTGTGGCGAGCAGGGGCTACTCTTTGTCACGGTGCGCAGGCTTCTCATTGCAGCAGCTTCTCTTGTTGCGGAGCATGGGCTCTAGACATGTAGGCTTCAGTAGTTGTGGCTCATGGGCTGTAGAGTGTAGGCTCAGTAGTTATGGCTTGTGGGCTCTAAAGCGCAGGCTCAGTAGTTGTGGCACACGGGCTTAGTTGCTCCGCGGCATGTGGGATCTTCCTGGACCAGGGATCGAACCCATGTCCCCTGCATTGGCAGGCCGATTCTTAACCACTGCGCCACCAGGGAAGTCCGACTTACATGTTTTTGATGCTTAAATTTTTTAGCCCTCAGTATGTTCAAGTAAAGTTAAAATAAAATACATATTTATTAATCCAAATCTGATTAAGCCATTTTAAAATGAGCTCTCAGTTTTAGGCTACGTAGTAAATCTGGCCCCAAACAATACTATTCATGGAATATTGAGGAGATAGAAGGTGACATTAACAGGAAGTAAGCAGAGAGGACGCAGGGCACCATTTTGTTCTGTAGGTTTGTAAGAGAATCCACAATAGGGGAAAAAAATAGCATGTGCAGAGAACACCTTTCTCTCCTTTTGTTAGAGAGGATGAAGGGCTTCTAGACAAGCTGGAGGAAATCATCCAAGAAAAAAAACAGAGAGAGAAGTATTCCTAGGATTTGCAGGGGGATCAAGCCTGGTTACGACTGTGGATGGGAAGCCAGTGTGCAGCCCAACAGGGACAGGAAGACGTGTCTGGAGTCACCATAGGCAAAGGCTCTGCCTGGGGCTGGGGTTGGCTCTGGGAGAGGCTCTTCTTCCTGGGATGGTGTGGAACAGCCCCAGCACTGGGGGGAGAGACTAGGGCTTTAGCACAAAGATGATGGAAAGCTGGCAAGGGCTTTGGTGAATTTCATGAGGCTGAGAAGATTATCATGGACAAGAGACAGACAATAACGCTAAACAGAAATATGAGACAACAGGTGAAACAAAATGAAATGGATACTTTGGAGTAATATTTGATATCAGGTACCAGTAGATGTATAAAAATGGTGAAGATGCTTAGTAATTCTTAGGAGAAAAACAGCAAAATAAATCGGCAACAAAATTTCAGATTATATTCATTTGTATGTTCACCCATTCAGTCATTCGACAGATTGTGATTGCATGCTCGTTACGTACAAGTTCTAGGTACAGGGAATAAAAAAGTAGGAAAGATGAGGATCTCCATGAAGGGGCTCGTGGTCTAGTCCAGTGCTTGGAGGGGTGGAGGGATGAGGTCTTGACTAGAGGCAAGTCCCAGGAAAGTCAGCAGACAGAGACTGAAACCAAACATATCCCAAGATTATGTCTACATAGGCTTCAGGAAAAGGGAATGTTACTTTTTGTTTTTTTAATTGATAGGGAGCTATCTACAGATATATTTTTCTAGAAATAAAATATACTTTTAAAATATATAGAAATGTAACTTAAATCTCAGCTAGGGTTTTCCCTACTGCTCAAGACGTAGGTGAAATGGATATAGAACTTCAGTTTTCTGTGCATTCCCAAAGTCAGGTGTAGGGATGGGGCTAATTAATAATCCTAAGGTCACTCCATCTATGGAGTGTGGATCCTCACCAAGTCAACTGTCACATGAAACTCTGCCCTTTCTCCACTTTCCACCTCCTATGCATTAAGCATTCTTGATAAAAGAATGTCTGAGCCCCTGAACTTACCACTGGCAAGGAGAAATGATTGCTATGGCTGACTTAGACCAGAGTTCCTCAATCCTGGCTCTACTGATACTTTGTTCTGGATAATTCTTTGCTGTGGGGGATGTCCAGTGCATTGTCAGATGCTTAGCGACATCCCTGACCTCTGCTCATGAGGTGACAATAACAATCTTCCACTGCACAGTTGTGAAAACTAAGTGTCCCCTGGGTGCCAAAATTGTTCCTGATTGAGAACCCCTGGCTTAGATCAATCAATAATTCCTCACCCTGGAGCAGGGTTTTGCACAATGGGGTGGGGAGTGGTGTGGAACGGATGTTGAGGAGGGTGGCAAACATTGTCAGTTCAGGGCCACCCTGTCACATGACTCCAGAGGGCACCTTCACGTTGTGTCTTACTTAATGGCAACCCTGGCTCATTGCCCCTGTGCGTACACTCCTGGAACTGTTCCACCCAGAAGTACCATGATGATTACCTACCTATCCAATATACAATCTTCCCTTTCATCCCCAGGAACAGACCCAGGCCCCCACTAGTCAGGAGGGTCAATCCCAGGCGAATTAGGTGAAGTTCATCTTCAGGGCTTTTTTCTCTGTCTATACCTCTTGCTTTTTCCCACTTCTACCCTTAGGTTTCCTTGAGTTCACTGCCTTATTGTCAAGAATAAAGTTCTCTGGCTGTTGCCAAAAGTCCACTGTGCATTAGTGTAATGGGTCAGAGGAGAGGATGATAAAGGACTGAACCTCTAACAGTAGAAGCACAGGCCCTGTAACACCTGGTTGTAGTAATGACTACAGCACTAGCTCTACATGCTGGTTACTATGCTAGGCTCAGGATTTTTATGTCTCACTTACTTTTAACTATCAACTTATGAGGTAAGGTGCCATGATCATTCCCACAAAGTGAGGCTTGGAGAGGTTAAGGAAGTTTCCCAGTGTTAAACGGCTAATAGCTAATGGATGTGGGATTTGAACCCAAGTAGTCTGACTCTAGGGTTTGGACTCCTAACCACGTTTCTGTAAAATGGCCCCTCAAATTAACCACACATGCAATCACTGTGCAGGTAACCATTTCCTGCACCATGTCTGGGGCTGGCTTTGCTCATCCTGACCACTAAACACAGGCAGAAGAACTGATGTGGGAGCTGAGATTTACCTTCAGGGCTTGGGAAGGCCAGTGGGAAGCATCAGCTGGACAAGCTGATGTGAGTGGGATAGACACCCAGAGCAGCAAGATACAGGTAAGTGGATGAGATGGAGAGCAGAACACCAGACCCAAAGTGTCTCAAAGACAACCAAGTCTCAAAGAGAAAACCAAACAAGAAGTGCAGAGCTGGTAGACTGCAGGGTCAGACCTGGAGGTGAGATGCAGTATGGCCTCTGATGAGGCGGTCACAGTCCAGGACACCCGAGTGCCTGCAGCTGTCTGTCCTGGGAGCTGGCTCTCCTGCGTCTGAGTTAAAGGCAGAGTGTTGACACCAACTCCATCTGCATGTCCCATATTGTCCTTTAGGACCATGGCACAATCCACAGTCTGGATTTTCTTGGGATGACAACCACAGAAAAAGACAAAGAAGCAGGGCTCTGCCTGCCCCTGGAAGGTCAACCCACTACACAGCTTTGGGGAAGACAGAGTTACTCAGGGGCTGTGATTTAGCGAAACCGAAAAAGCACCTTTAGCACCGCAAATGTCTCTTCTAGCTGCCATTTATGGCATGTAAAATTTCAGCATCAAGGATTCATTTATGTGGATTAGAGCTCATGTATATGTCCATGGAAGGGACAATGGGGAACCACAACCTTCCATTAGTACTTAAGAGAAGACAAGTTTCCATTGTGAAAAACGAATGAGCCCTTGTGGCTGAGACACAGAACAGGTAGGTTTTGATGGCAGCATAGAAGGAAGGACCAATTTGGGGTAATAAGATCTGCTCAGTAAGAGCTAAGCCAGGAGGGCACAGCTGTGCTAATTCATTTCAGCAGGAGGCAGAATGAGGACACAGGGACACAGAGAGATGGGGACTTACTGGGGATGAGAAAAGGGAAGTGAGTGTGAGGTCAGAGTGGGAGGGCTGGTGACACCAAACCTGGTTGTTCATTAACTCCTCAGGGTCCCAACACTTTGATTAGTTACTCTCAGTTGTTAAACTTCATTTTGAATTATTTTTCTCCACGAACATTTTTTTTTTAGTATTTAAATTTATCATTATTATTTGTAGTTTTGTGTTACACTGTCTTTCTCTGTGCACATTGTGTGTGTCAACATCACCTAGTTTGGGCTAGGATCCAAAATTTCCCTGTAAAATGTCCTTCACAATATTCGGGAAATTTATACTTTTTCAAAAGCCAAAACATCCTTCAGCAGTAATAGTGGAGCATTTTGCAGCAAAAAGCATCTAAAGATGATGTATTGTGGCATGACTTCAAGTGCTATTTCAGCTTTGGGTGTTGTACACAGAGACTATGGGAAAGCAGTTCCAATGGTGGCAATAAAACTTGGAGCACTTTTGCACTTAACTATTAAATAAAGAGTTGTAGATATTTAAGCAGAATATCAAATGGGAAAGCCAGCTGTGTAGGTGAACAGGGAGTAGTCAAGAAAGCTGCTCTACAGACACCATCTGAGGTTCAGTAATGAGAACATTCAGTAAATGCCTGTGCTGGGAATGTTTATTAACGCCACGTTACTGGCCGTTTCAGAAATGCTTTTAAAAATGGCTCTTGAAGCATCCACGAGTCTGAGATGTACCAGAGAAAAGTGGGAATAGTCAGAGGGGGTTGTCTGCGGCTTCTTTTGGCAGAGGCCAGGCCGGATGAGAAGATGCCATGGGCTGGGAGTGGCTGAGTAGGGGCAGGGGGCATGGGGCACTGAGAGGGGTGTTTATCTGAGGGCAGATGTGAGGAAGCAGGAGCAGGGCTCTATGTCAAAGGGTCAACATTGTGATGGAAGATAGGAGCATGCTCGCAACTAGGGGAGGTTCCATACTGGGTTCGGAGTGTGCCCTGGGAGGGAGTTAGGGCCTTATCTAAGTCTTTAAAGAAGTCTTTTCATCAGAAGGCCTGTTATGCTCACAGCACTCTATTTTAAGTACTCCCTTAAAAAAAAATTCTTTACCTTTAATTAAATTAATCATGAAATATTTCAGACATACTAAAAGGGATTCAGAGGCTAATGACCACTTATGTATGCATTGCTCAGCTTAAGAAATAACACAATACACATACTGTGGAGGCCCATCTCCAGAGGTAATCAACATCTTAAATTTTGTGTTTATCATTGCTACTAAGTTGTTCTATTTTATGACATATGTAAGTATTTACGTACAATGCGTGATACTGTTTTGCATATTTTAAAAGTTTAATAAAAGGGTATATACTGTGTCAACATTTCTTTCATTTTCAACATATTCTCAACAATTTTTTCTCAACATTGTGTTTTGAGATTTAGCCATTTTAACTATTATATAGTATTCTGTTGAATAAATATTCTACAATTCTTTATTCATCCTTCTGATGATAGATATGCATGGGTTTTTCTAGGGTAAATGCCTAAGAATGGACATTCTAGACCATAGAATTTGTGCATCTAAAACTTTCCTAGATAATTCCTGGGAGGGTTGGCAGGTGGTTCTTAATAACTTGTAAGAGTTATTTATTTATTCTAGACCTTAACCCTTTATCAGTAATGGGCATAGCAATCAGTGGATTGCCTTTTATTTTATGATGTCTGTCAATAAAGAGGCATTTTTAATATAGTTGAATTTATTTATCTTTCCTTTCACATTGTGCTTTTTAAAAAAAAAACTTCGTTATATATACTTTTCTCCTTCAGGGTCATCAAGATGTTGTTTTAAATTATATTCTAAAGTTTTAAAGGTTTGACTTTCAAATGTTACATTTGGTCCTCAATTCATTTGGAATTTATTGCTGTGTATAATATATGTACCAATTAACATTTTTTATATGGCTGTCCAATTGTACCAACATAATTCTTAAAAAGTCCTTCCTGGGCTTCCCTGGTGGCACAGTGGTTGAGAGTCCGCCTGCCAATGCAGGGGACACGGGTTCGTGCCCCGGTCTGGGAAGATCCCACATGCCGCAGAGCGGCTGGGCCCATGAGCCATGGCCGCTGAGCCTGCGCATCCGGAGCCTGTGCTCCGCAACGGAAGAGGTCACAACAGTGAGAGGCCCGCGTACTGCAAAAAAAAAAAAAAAGTCCTTCCTTTCCTCACTAAACTTCAAAGGCAGCTGGTTTCTATATATGAGTAGGTATGTTTCCAGCATCCAGATTCCGTGCTATTTGTTTGCTTGTCTATCCCAATACCAGTGTTACAGTATTAATATATTATAGCTTTATAATAAATATTGATACTGGGGGTATTTTTTTTCAGAAGGTTAGATTAAGCTGAATAGGACAGCATTTAAACATAGGTAAAGACAGCACCTCATTATACATAAGCATTTTCCTCCAAAAGTTTTTTCTTTCTTTACAAAATTATTATTATTATTATTTGCCTTTTGCTTTTCCATTGGAATTTCATGAGAGACTTTAAAAATTCTTTCAAAAATCGTATGATGAAGAGTTTGGCAAAACTTGTAGTCAGAGGATGCAATTACTATTTCTGAAACAAAAATGCTTTGGGGCTTAAAACAATAATGAGACACCACTCCATGCCTATTGGAATGGTGAAAATCCAGACCACTGACAATACGAAACGCTGGTGAGGACGTGGAGCAATAGGAACTTTCATTCATTGCTGGTGAGAATACAAAGCAGCACAGCTACTTTGGAAGAGAGTTGGCAGTTTCTTACAAAAGTAAGTAGATTCCTACCACTCAGTCCAGCAATAGTGCTCCTTAGAATTTATCCAAATGAGTTAAAAACTTATTCCATACAAAATCCTGCACACAAATGCTTATAGTGGCTTTATTCATAATTGCTAAAACTTGGAAGCAACCGAGATGTCCTTCAGTAGGTGAATGGAGGTAAAAACTGGTACATCCAGACAACAAGATATTATTTGGCAATAAAAAGAAAGAGGCTATCAAGCCACAAAAGAGACATGGAGGAATCTTAAATGCATATTGCTAAGGGAAAGAAGTCGATCCGCAAAGGCTGTATACTGTATGACTCTAAGTATATGACATTCTGGAAAAGGCGAAACTATGGGGACAGTAAAAAGATCAGTAATTGCCAGAGGTTCTGGGGGAGAAATGAATTTTTAAAAAAAAAGCGTTATAAGAGAATTTCCCAAATGACGTAATGAGATTGAACTAGATTGAGTTGGATGCCCCTGTTATTTGTTTTCATGGCATCTTGTTCTCACCCAGAATGTGAGATTTCTCTTACTGTATTGCAGTTGTCTGCTGCCTTCTGTTTGGGTGTAAGCTTCTTGAGGGGCGTGCCCAGTTTTATTTATTGTTTTATTAAAAGTGGTAGCAGAAAACTTGACTTGTTTGGTGCTCAAAACATTTGAGAATTAACTTGTGACTCTAGTGATGCAATGTAATAAGAATCTAAAAAGGAGATAGGAGAAAATTAAGAAGAAGAAAAAAAAAACCCTAATGCTCATTTGCCATGAATAAATGGAATAAAAATGAAACAATAAAACCCAAACCTTAAATCACAGTATATTTGCTGTCAAAACATTTTATGTTTAGACATGCGGATTTCACTTTCATGGGGTTCCCCGGCTCCCAGAGAAATAAATTTGCAAATTGAATACACTGCCATGAATTTTTTATTTTTTTAATTTTTTAAATTTTTTTGTGGTACGCGGGCCTCTCACTGTTGTGGCCTCTCCCGCCGCGGAGCACAGGCTCCGGACGCGCAGGCTCAGCGGCCATGGCTCACGGGTCCAGCCGCTCTGCGGCATGTGGGATCCTCCCGGACCGGGGCACGAACCCGTGTCCCCAGCATCGGCAAGCGGACTCCCAACCACTGCACCACCAGGGAAACCCTGCCATGAATTTTTGAATGTGCCTTCTAGAAAGTATCTGAGGTAGAGGCAAACATGCTTTTCTTCCTTAAAAAAAAAAAATCCTAAAATAGCTAACTTGAAAAATATTAGTAAGCATTGCATTTAAAGGAAAATAATGGTGATCAGGCTTTTGGAAGAAAATACTTAGGCGTAATTTTGTTTCTTCTCCACTTATACTTAAATGTTGCCTGGCTCAGTTTTCTCTACCCTTATGTCAGAAAATGACTATTCTCTTCAGTGACTTCCTATTCTAGCCTCTCTTGATTTCTTTTTTCTTTTCTTTTGTGTGTGTGTGGGTGAACTCCAGTGAACTCTCCCTTCCTCTCCCCTTGCCACTGACTAACCAGGATTATCTCTCACTTAGAGATATCAAAAGATTCCAATAAGAGAGGGACAAGACAAACCACTAACTGGGAAAAAAATATTATCAGAACCCTGGTTAACTAACAAGGGGTTAGTAACCAGAATATATAAAGAACTCCTGGGAATAAATAATAAAAAGGCAGACAATCCAATAGAAAAAAATGGACAAAAGAAAGAATGGAAATGCTATTTAATACTGCAGGGACATTCCATCAAATTGGCAGAAGCTAGAAAAACTGATAATACCAAGTAAGGCCAAAAACATCCAGCTGTGGGAACTCCCATCCGCTGCTGGGGAGAATGCAAATTGGTACAATCACTTTTGAACAGGTTTGAAAAACAATTCGTATTACCTAGTAAAGTGGAACATGACCATACCATACGACCCAGCCATTCTGCTACCAAGCACATGCTCTTGGGAAACTTTGGCACTTGTATATTAGGAGACAGGTACCTGAATGGTTACAGCAGCATTTTTTTTCCAGCATTGTTTATAATAGGAAAAAACCTGGAAAAACCCAAGTATTCGTAAAAGTAACATGGACAAACAAGTATGGAATAATTATATAGTGAAATACTATACTGCAGTGAAAATGAATCAACTTCAGTACATACATGACATGGATGATCTTAAAGGCATAAACTTGAACAAAAGAAGAAAGTTATAGAAGAAGAGACACATAGTATTATTCCACTGCAAATGTTCAAACATGGGGACACACAGATTGTAAAGACAGAGAATAACTAGAGAATGATTACAATTTCAGGGCAGTAGTTACCACTGAGAGGGGCAAGAAGGGGTGCAATCAGTGAGGGTGTGGAGTGGCTTCTGGGGGTGGGAATATTCTATTTCTTGATGTGGTAGTAGGCATATGAGTGTTTAGTTTATTACTGCTCTTTAAACTGTACAAAAGCTTTCTATATACACTTGCAAATAAGTTGTATTTTATAATTTTAACAAAATGCACCTATATGTGGGACAGTGACTTCCCTCAGGTTCATGGTCAGCTTAACTTGACCTTGATGCCATTAATTTTGTTCTTTAATTTCAGACCTTTCCCTTCCACTCAGTGGGCTCCTGCTTCTTTATGCCTTTTCAGTTTCCTGTGTTCTGCTGTCTTCTTTACTCCTTAGTACTCTGTTTACAGGCCACCAACCTGTGAGCATATCTCAATATTGTCCCTCCTGGGTTGGAGAACAGTCAAATACAGAAAAGAAATGGTTCACACCTAGGCAAGAACCGAATTATGTAACTTAATAAGTTAATTAATTACCTAAGCTTCTTTTAATTAGAGACCTTTCGTGTGCCAAGCTGTGTGCTACATTTTGGGGATAAAGCCCTTATCCTGGCAGGGGGCCCACAGCCTATTTCAGCCTGGCAGACAGGTGTCCTCTGGGTTGCCAGTACTGGTCAACTGCTGCAGGCTGCTGCTGGCCGGGCTATTGGGGGAGGATTTCTATGTCTGCTGCAAGGGAAGAGGTAGCATCTGTGTAACCGATTTGCTATCCTTCAACTTAAAGCAGATGCTTTAACATCACATACAGGAAGAGAAAGTTTGCTTAATAAACCCGTGCAATGAGAGCTTTCTCCTGTAAGCTTCCATGGTGATGTTTTCTTCTGTATTTATTTGGCATTAGCCATGAACTGCCACTGCACCGCTCCCCCCAGCCCCGATTTTGTCTTCTTCAATATGTTTTAACTCGGTCTATTCAGTTCTGGTATTAACTCTGTAAGGGACACAGAACTTGTGTTTATATCCCACATGGAAGTTAACAGGTAATCTTGCTTATGATATGGCTAAATAAGCATTTATTAACTGATTTGTCTAACATGGTTTCAGCACCAGGACTGAACCTAATATTTAGTACTATTTAGGTATAGCTGTTCACAGTGAACCAAATTGACCTTGATGGTTTACTTTTTTAAGAGGAGTGGCTTATATTTCTTGTAAATGAAACAGTTTCAGACTCTGAGATTCTCATTTGTAAACTAAAGACAAAGTTAATAGCACATAAGGAAAATGACAAATCCTTAGTATTTGGATTGTTTCTTCCTTAAAAATCCTTTTTAAAAATTCAAAATAATGTAATATTTTACACTGTACAATGTATGTACAAAAAGGAAAACATTCTTTTTATAGCATCCCACCTACATAGTATAATTTAAGAGAAGTGCTTTAGAGCATATTTCAAATACAGGCTGTCACCTTAAATATATATCCTTTATTTAGTTGCTAGAAGTTGTTAGGTGTTTGTGTACTACCTCTCTCCTCTGTTTCAATAACATATTCCTTTGGACAGAAATATGTAAACAGGTAATAATAGGAACTAGCCTTAGAGAAAGAATTTGAGCGTAATATAGTTTAATTATATCATGCAATGTTTCCAATTTTTGATGGAAGATTAAGAGGTTGGGGAAGTCAGGCATTTTAGACTCAAAGAAGAAGTGACAACCTGTAGATAAAACAACATGCTTGGAAACTTGAGCCACTGAAAATCTTAACCTGAGAAAAACATGAGTTTTTGCTGTGTTTTATGAACAAGTTTGGATTCAAAAGGCCATGTTTTTGAAGGGCTGGTCTCATACATTGCCTACATTTTGTGCTTTCAGGATCATTCTCATGTTTCCCCAAACCTTTCCTCATCTGTTGGTTGATACTGTAAATGTCTATGACAGTGGACAGTCCATTCGATTTCAGGTTTAAAGTGAAGTTGCTCTGGGAGAATATAACACAATGATTTAAACTCAAACTAAGGCCTCTATTGCTGATACCAGATGCTTGATTAGAACAGATTTTGGTAGATGGACAAGAGAGGAGACTGTAGGAAGGATCATAGTAAGCGTGAGAAATCCAAACTAAAAACGTATCTGTATATCGTGATTTCTTAATAATCAAATGGTACTTACTTCTAATGTGTCAATGTCATAAGTAGAATTTTCGTGCAGGTGTGTGTGTGCAATATGTCATACCTGAAGTATTTAGAAAAGGCAACTTTGCTCTTGACATTGGCTCTGTCCCTACTCCCCTTTTGCTAGTGAATTCCTTATCACATTCCAATCCTCAGAATCATGCTGACTACCATGTTTAACAGATATTTATAAATAGGTGTTTAGTAGATGCCCTTAGAAAGAGACAGAACACAAGTCTCCTCCTGCATGCCTGTGTCATGGGACAGAGGGAGAGATCAACAGACAACTACTGTTTCTTTCTTGGAAGCTCTGTTGAGGAATGACTCAGTGTTGGCTCTACCAATTTTACTATAATCGTGTATAATTTCATCACTTTAATTAGTATATTCCACATATAATTCCTATATGATATAGTTAGTACATGACAACTGAAAAATGGTTAGGTGTCTGTTGTATAATAGGCAGAGTTAGTAGAGAATGTTCCTTTAACACAGGTTAAATATTGAGAAATATGAAAATAAAACTTAAACTTTCTGTGGTAGAAAACAAAAACAAAACAAAAACAAAACCCTAATGTTTGTCAATTTATGGAAAGCCGGTCCTAGAATACATGTTTCAGACAAAATCCATTTGTTTTATCAAGTGCAGTTTAACTGCATGCTGTGAACAGATATTTTTCGAGGTTATTTACTATAGGTTTTGAGAGAAATCCCTCAGTATCAATGTAAGCAATGGTTTGGCCACAGGGATAAAAGGAAATAGTATTACATTTTCTGCAGAGGGGAATTAAAGTTGGAAATTAATGACATCCTGGGTATTAAGATTTGGAAAAGTACACGAGTTAAAAACATCCTGACTACCAGATTAACATACAAGAAGCTCGGGAGTCGCTACTCTGTTCTAACAGATAAAAGCTGAACAGGCTGAAAAATAAACAACTTTCTTGGATCTGCAAGAGAAGGGAGGACAGAGGGCAAATTTCCGCCTCCAAGACTGGAGAGAGAAGTAAATATAGAGGGTCACGACTTACCTGAGCAGAGACTCAGAGTAAAAACCGCAGTGGGGGGGCTTCCCTGGTGACGCAGTGGTTGAGAGTCTGCCTGCCGATGCAGAGCACGCGGGTTCGTGCCCCGGTCTGGGAGGATCCCACCTGTCGCGGGGCGGCTGGGCCCGTGAGCCATGGCCGCTGAGCCTGCGCGTCCGGAGCCTGTGCTCCGCAACGGGAGAGGCCACAAGAGTGAGAGGCCCGCGTACCACAAAAAAAACCCCAAAAAACCGCAGTGGGAACCAGGACTGGAGAAGGAAAACAGGAACTATAACTGACGAATTGCTGAAGGTTCAGTGTAGGCAACTCAGAGTTAAAAACTCCAGGGGCACCCAGTCTTGAGAGGGCGGGCAGGGGATGGCGGGCTCAACAATATTATGAGAATTACCTTTAGGAGCTCAGCCAGGTTCTCACAGCAAATATTGGAGAAAAATCCCCTGGTGTTTCCAGTAGGAGGAGGGGGAAAGGAACCATTTTGAACATGGCTTCCCTTCAGGTGAGACTAATTAACCACAGCCTAATTTACTGGGATATTATCAGAGCCTAACTGACCTGGCAGAAGGGAAATACACAACTCCAGCCCACGCTAGCCATCCTGTCCTATCTAAGCGGGGAAAAAAACACTGAGAAACTCTTGAGAAGTTCACAGTCCAGAGGCCCAGGTTCACTAAAGGCCAAGACCTAATCATAAGACTATAGAAAAACTGTCCTGTCCCCGTACCTCACCATTACATTACTAAAAGCATATTTCCAGAGTTTCCTTTCACCCAGTATATCATGTCTGATTAGAAGAAAATTACAAGGCATACCAAATGGACCCTGGAGCACGGGTGATGGGCTCATGCAGGGTCCAGGAGAAAGATAGAGAGGATGTGAAATAGAGCTATAGCCATGGAAATGGACAGATGGGACAGCTGCCGGCAGCATGCAATATATTTTGGTCTGTATAATGAATGCATCTTTTACTGAGTTAGCTCAAAAAAGAGGCTTAAGATCATCATAGATGCAGCATTGTCTTTACAATATGCCAAGCCATCATTTGTAATTACTTTTATTTTCATGATGAAGGGGAGAATCAAAACACGGCTCTTTCTCAGGAAGAGCATAATTTTGAATAGTTGATATATATAATCTCAAACTAGACATTTAGAGTGTTCCTGTTTCCCTCAATAATCTCATGTTATTTACATTGAGTTCCTCTCTTTACATAAGGCTGTAAGCCTCGAAAATTGTTGTTTAAAATTTGGTGAGTGAGCAAAACTTTCCGAGCTCATTAATCTCCATGCCCACAATCTCAGTAGCGTTGCCCTCAGAAATGTGCTGAATCCTGGTGCACCTTCTGTTCAGCTCAGTGGAGCTTGCAGCTGGGCCAGTGTTATACAAACTGCTCAATTGCATGCATTCAGTGGTAGGCAGAATTCTAAGATGATCTCCAACCCTTGGGTGTGGGAGGGACCTGTAAATATGGTGGGTTATTACTCTTATGATTGGGTTACGTTACATGGCACAGTTGGATTTTAAAAAGGGAGATTATTCTGGACCTGACCCAATCAGATCAGGAATGAATGGAAAAGGAATGAGGCTCTTCCTGGAGAGAAGGATTCAAAGTTTGGGAAATTTGAAGCATGAGAAGGATTGAACCTGAGAAAGATTCTCCACTGTTGGCTTTGAACATTAGTGGACCACATGGCAAGGAGTACGAGCAGCCTCTAGTTGCTGAGACCATCTCTCAGCAAGGAAACAGGGACTTCAGTGCTATGGCCTCAGGGAACTGAACTCTGCTACAGCAACACGAGCTTGGAAGAAACCTTGAGATCCGTCAGAGGTGCAGCTGGCTAAGAGCTTGATTTCAGCCTTGTGAGAACCTGAGCTGAGCCCCCCTCCACGATGTGCCTGGACTTCTACAAAGCTGTGAGCTAATTAATGGGATTTGTTTTAAGCCACTAAATTCGTGGTTGTTCATTATATAGCAGTAAGACCTAAAGCAGATTCTCAACTTGAAATGGGTCTGCGTTTAAGAAACGCTAATAAATCATGTCCTCACCACTACAACCAAATAATTATCTCAGAAAACAAGAGGAAGAATGCCCTCTCTTTACTGCCTCATTGCCTCTGAGGGGCCATGGGACTTCTCTGGATATCAGCTTCCTCAGCCATAAACAACACAGCTAGGTAAGATGCTATCTGGTTTCTCTAATTCAAACATTGTATAATTTTCTTCTGACCACTGCTCCCTATAACTGATAACATGAAAGTTATTGCTAGAAGAGTGATTCCATTCATTGCTCACAGTATCGTAAGGAAAGGAGGAAGTGCGATGGCTGGAAATAATGCTGTGGTGCTCGGTGAAGATATGGTTTTATTTTTCTATCCCTACTTCTGGGCTTACTCACCTGTGCTGCACTCCTGAGGCAGACATGGAAACCTACAGGTTCAGATTCTGAACAAACATTAAAACCCTTACAGAAAGCTTGGCCTTTATTAAGGGATTTATTAATGTAAGTCTTAAAAGTTAATGTGTCATGTTTTAGGACTATCATCTTAAGCAGAATTATCCTTACATTATTTTATTTAAAACAAAACAAACAAGGACAAATTGCACAAAACAAGAAAACAAAAACAGGTCAGTTTTGATCCATTCAGGATATATTTATTGTCTCTGCTTCATGGAAGACCAAATATACAATTTATTTTCAGTGTAAGGAAGACTCTTTTGCCACTACTCTGGACGTAAAACTGTGTGAGAGGCTGCTCCCACCAACTCAGGGCTGATAAAGAATAATAATGATCATTGTATTTTTTTAAAATTTATTTATTTTTTGTTTTATTTTATTTTTTGGCTGCGTTGGGTCTTCATTGCTGCACATGGGCTTTCTCTAGTTGCAGGGAGCAGGGGCTACTCTTCGTTGCGGTGCGTGGGCTTCTCATTGTGGTGGCTTCTCTTGTTGTGGAACATGGGCTCTAGGCACGCAGGCTCAGTAGTTGTGGCACACGGGCTCAGTAGTTGTGGCTCACGGGCTCTAGAGCGCAGGCTCAGTAGTTGTGGTGCATGGGCTTAGTTGCTCCATGGCATGTGGGATCTTCCCGGACCAGGGCTTGAACCCGTGTCCCCTGCATTGGCAGGTGGACTCTCAACCACTGCGCCACTAGGGAAGCCCACAATCATTGTATTGATCTGAAAGGCAGGCTTCCTGACTGTCAACTAACTAGTTTTGTGCTTCAACTTAATGGATATTAATGACTCATTGCATTTAGTGATTCCAGTTTTCCCATAAGTGAATAAAATTTCCTGAATGAAATTCTAAATTTCCTGAATTGTAATATCTTTATACCCATCTAACTGTGATTTGGGGCTCCTATTAACAGAACAATATTTTTTTTTAATGAATTAATTTTATTTTATTTAGTTTCTTGGCTGCGTTGGGTCTTCATTGCTGTGCGCAGGCTTTCTCTAGTTGCGGTGAGCGTGCTTCTCATTGTGGTGGCTTCTCTTGCTGTGGAGCACAGGCTCTAGGCTGCAGTTCCTACTTTAGTACCAGTTTCACATGATTTTTCTTAATTTTTTGCAGCATCTTTCATTAATTTAAAAGCATATTTAAAAATATTTTACCTTTAAAAATATTTTAAGATGGTTTGAGGCTAGATGATTTGGGGCTCTCTATTATTCCATATTCCTGAAAATTGAACAAAGCTCTTATTTCTTTTCCTTGATGGCTCAGTGTTTGTCTTAATTCATTTCACTGAGGAGCTTCTGGGTTCATTTTTGATTTTTCTTGGTTAGGAAGCTAAGTTGGAATATTTTAGTTGTACATAGACTATCTTCACTTCCCTCAATTTCAGTAGGTTTCAGGGAGAGGAGGAGCATACCATACCTGCAAACTGCCCTTCTTTACCAGAACTTATGTCTCCATTTCTGATTGGTCTTCTTAAAGCCTAAAATTTGCTATTCAGCCTCTCTGTCAAATAGATAGTGATCAGTAAATGCACATGAAATAAAATAGGGAAGATGTTCAGTCATTTTAAAATTGCAGTGAATCTCGTGTTAAAGAACATTTTATAATTTGTCGGTTATAGGAGTCTAACATGAAACAGCAATCTATCATTCACCGGCATTCAATATACTGATGATTAAAAGACAAAACTGAGTTCAGGGACGCCTCATCTGTCTCTCTAATGCCAGTGCGCATCGCAAAGCCTGATGCCCAGCCGACATTCAATAAATGCGCCGTCAAAGAACGGTGTTTGAATGAATGAACTAATGAATGACAGAGAGCAGTGTTAGCAACTACAATAAACTATCAGACATGAGGTGGATCACAACAAATTTGTTATTAATAATAGCTAAAATTCTAAGGTCATGAAATTTAAAAAGGAGAAAAGTTAAGGTAAAAAATAGCATCATTTTGATTTACTTGTATTCCCTTATATTTTCTCGAGCATGAGTTTTTATTTTTTTAAAATTTCTTATTTAACTATAGTTGATTTACAGTATTGTGTTAGTTTTAGGTGTACGGCTTCAGATTCTTTTCCATTATAGGTTATTACAAGATATTGAATATAGTTCCATGTGCTATACAGTAAATCTTTGTTGTCAGTTTTATATATTGTAGTGTGTATCTATTAATCCCATACTCCTAGTTTACCCCCCCTCCCCTTTCCCCTTTGGTAACCATAAGTTTCTTTCCTATGTCTGTATGTTTCTGTCTGTAAATAAGTTGATTTATATATTTTTTTAGACTCCACAAATAGTATCATATAAATGTCTTTCTCTACCTGACTTACTTCACTTAGTATGATATTCTCTAGCTCCGTCCATGTTGCTGCAAATGGCAATATTTCATTCTTCTTTACAGCTGAGTAATAGTCTATTGTATGTATATATACCACATCTTCTTTACTCATTCATCTGTATATGGACATTTAGTTTGCTTCCATGTCTTGGCTATTATAAATAGTGCTGCTATGAACAGTGGGGTTGTATGGTCAGGCCACTCAAGGTGGGTGTTCTCTTGCTCTCTGCACATCCCCAGCCCGACCAGTGCCTGCTTCACCTACACCCTACTCACATGACTGACCTTCCTATGAACTTGCCCCAGGCCCCAGCTGGTGATTGTTCTTATCAAAGGGGTGGTGAGGGGCGTGCCCCTCTACTGGTTTCGCTGGTAATAAATGAACCCACCTGACGTGAATTCCCTTGTAACCGGTAATCTGCCCTTTACCCTGGGAGAGACTGCCATCATATCCTGCCTGCTGTCTGCTGCACATGATGGAGTGCTGCTCCAGGACCTTGCTTCAGACGTGTAAGCTCCCCCATCCATTAAACTGTTGATGTCTCTGTTGCTGATGCTGGGCTCTTTCTTTGGTCTTGAAATTGGGCCTTGTAGGCCTGTGTGGTGCAGCCCAATAGGGGTGCATATATCTTTTGTGAATTAGAGTTTTTGTTTCTGGATATATGCCTAGGAGTGGGACTGCTGGATCATATGGTAGCTCTATTTTTAGTTTTTTAAGGAACCTCCATACCGTTCTCCATAGGGGCTACACCAATTTACATTCCCACCCACAGTGTGGAAGGGTTCCCTTTTCTTCACACCCTTTCCAGCATTTATTATTTGTAGATTTTTGGTGATGGCCGTTCTGGCTGGTGTGATGTGATACCTCATTGTAGTTTTGATGAGCATGAGTCTTTTGAGGGTAGCATTATTGAGAATTGTTCATAATCTTCAGAATGTTCTATCTGTTTTGCGGTCTTCCATCTGGGATTGTGTCACACTTTTGTGAATATCATGCATCATGGTCCCATGTGCAGTCTTTTTTGAGAGCCACTGAAATATATCATTTCAGTTGACCTAATGAATTATAATATAAATCACACAGGAAACTAGTTACAGTTTTTACAAAAATGAGTGGTAATTATTTATCATATATTACATAAATGATTTGCTATTTGAAAGAGCATTTTCCTTATGTTTCACTAGTTTCTAAAATATTTGGACAAACACTCATCTAGAAATTTTTCTACATTAGTTTCTTCTCTTGAAATCAAGATAATTATGTCCACAAGCTTGTAAGAATTTCTTATAAAGTTTTGGGAGAGTGAAAGGACATGACATTCTCTCATACATCATTTCTATAATTTTGAGGAAAACCTAGACAATGTAAGGTGCAAAGTGAAAAGAAAAAAGAGACACATTTTAAAATAAACAACAAGAACTTTTTAATATTATTTATGCTATTGTTGGTTAATAGAACTTTCTGACAGTCTTTTTAAAAGATTAATTAATTAATTAATAATTAATTTTTGGTTGTGCTGGGTCTTTGTTGCTGCTCGCAGGCTTTCTCTAGTTGCGGTGAGTGGGAGCTACTCTTCGTGGTGGTGCATGGGCTTCTCACTGCGGTGACTTCTCTTGTTGTGGAGCACGGGCTCTAGGCAGTAGTTGTGGCTCATGGGCTCTAGAGCGTAGGCTCAGTAGTTGTGGCAGATGGGCTTTGTTGCTCCGCGACATGTGGGATCTTCTTGGCCCAGGGCTTGAACCCGTGTCCCCTGCATTGACAGGCGGATTCTTAACTACTGTGCCACCAGGGAAGCCTCCTGAAAGTCTTAAAAAAAAAAAAACTACCAGTATTTGAAGGGATCCCCAAGGTTATTTCATTTTCTGGGTCAACTGTAGAGAGGACAGAGTATCTTCATTTATTACTGAATAATGGAAGAAATAAATAGTTAACATAGAAAGATGGTATGCATAAAATGTAGTCTATCCTGGATGTTAAGGGAAAGACATTGGCATATCTTCACTAATGTATGACACTGAAGACACACCATTAATAATAAATCATGATGATGATACAAGGGAAAATAACTAACCATCTAAGAGCATAGATAAGATCCTGTTCAGAGCCATCTTACACTTTTTAAAAATAGGGTGTTCCTTTGTTTCTTCCATGGCGTATGTTCCAGTTGGGTATTATATTTGAGATGCTCATCCACTTTTGAAGTTTTTGCAAGGCTGTCTTCTATAGTTCAGAAGCACCTTCTTGTTTTACATTAATAAAAAAAATTCTAGTCTTCTTGTTGTACTTGTTTGCTATGAAATAACTCTTTAAATGATAATCTAACACTTTGTTACTCTGATCTTTTTCAAGCCCTTATTGAATTTCTGGCAATTCAGAAGTTCAATATATGCTTAGTTTTTCAGTTCTGAAACTGAGTCCTTGTAAAGCTAAGATCCTCTGCGAAGTTCATGATTAACCTCTCTATCCAAAACTTTATTCCCTTTCTTGTCCTGTACCTGTTCCCCCTCAAGATTGAAGAGTATCAAAGAAAAGGGGGGATTGAAACCGAGCAGAATCCTGCAGAGCCCTACTGGGTACAAAAGCCTCCTAGATATTCCTAGAGTTACAAAGGGAAGATTCAAACAGTTACTAATTATGGAAGTGTGGAAATGCCAAAACAAAGGAAAAGCAGTATAGAAACAATAATGCAGTGGTAAAGCAGAGTCCTATTTCCTCCTCAAGGAATATACATAGCAATCTGATATGTCTTTGAGTTCATTTATAGGAACTAAGGCCCCCCATCCAGGTGGAAGACGCTAACTTCAGGCTGAGCACAAACACATAGACCCCAAACTGGTTGGAACCAAAAGGCTGATGACTAGGACTGGTGGAACACCACCCTATTACCTCACCACCAACCAATTAGAAGAAAGGCATGCATCCTGCAGCCCTCTCCCCAAAACTTGCCGTTAAAAACACTTCTCTGAAGACCATTGGAGAGTTTGGGTCTTTTGAGCTGAGCTTCTGTACTCCTTGTTTGGCCTTTGCAATAAACCTTTCTCTGCTCCAAACTCGACATTTCAGATCGTTTGGCCTCACTGTGCATCGGGCACATGAACTTGGGTTCAAAAACAGTTCCATTGAGATTTTAGAAAATATCCCCTTACAAATCCTTGCACAAAGTTCGTAGGAAAATTTGCAAAATAGTGTGGCTACTATACAAAAAATTATGGAGATTCCTCAAAAAAATTAAAAAGAGAGTAACCATGTGATTCAGCAACCCAGCTTCTGGGTGTTTATCCAAAAGAATTGAAATCAGGATCTTGAAGAGATTAGCACTCCTATGTTCATTGCAGAACTAGTCCCGATAGCTAAGGATGTGGAAACAACTTAAAAGTCCACAGATAGATGAATGGATAAAGAAAATGTGGTATGTACACACAATGGGATACTATTAAGCCTTCCCCAAACAGGAAATTCTGCAGTATGCGACAACATGGATGAACCTTGAGGACATTATGCTAAGTGAAATAAGCCAGTCAAGAAAGACAAATACTGCATGATTTTACTTCTATGAGGTATCTAAAGTAGTCAAATTCATAGAAGCAAAGAGTGGAATAGTGGTTGCCAGGGGTTGGAGGGAGGGAGAAATGGGGAGTTACTTATCAATGGGCATAAAGTTTCACTTCAGCAAGATACATAAGCTCTAGAGATCTGCTGTATATCATCATTCCTATAATTAACAATAATGTATTGTACACTTAAAAAAATTGTAAGAGGGTAGATCTCTTGTTGTGTTCTTATGTTAATAAAATAAAAATTAAAACATCAAATTATTAAAATAAAAATCAATGTTCCATTGCTGAAAAAAATATGCCATTACATTACAGTGCGTAGTTGAGGATTTATTTAAATAAAATGGTAATGTAACCATCTAAGCTAGTCTCCTTATCACTTTACATGGTTTGTCATCACATACAGCAAATATTCTGGGGACGTGATTTTGGTATCTCTTTAAGATATTTAATAATAATGTTCCTGAACTGACCTACTTGAATATTTAAGTGGAGAAAATATCAGGACTCCTAAATATCAAAGCTGCTCTTAAAGAATAAAAATGTAACCATTGTGGATGTTTATAAAGAGCTGATACAGATTCTGGAAGCAATTTCCAGAGTTCTAAGGGTATAGTGAATAATGTCAACATCGTGGAACTAAGTCCATAAACCTCAAGGTGACTCCTTTGGAAAGGAAAGAATTCATCTGATGGATGGACCATGGTTCAAAAAATTTTCCCTAGTTTCTGGGACTACATTTGCCTTTATGTTCATTGATGATTTCTCAAGTGGTTGTGACAGGACAGTGTGGAAATGGAGGCTTGGGACCAAAGGGAGGCTTGAGGCACTTATTGCTCAGCTGGAAAAAAACTGAGAATTAGAGTGATCAAAATAAGATTCATAAGCATGACCTTGGTTCTTGAAACTTTCCTTCTTTATCTTCCCATAAGCAGATCCTTCCATCACTAAAACCTAGATTAAATACCACCTCCTCTTTTATTCATTCATTTCTTTTTTCCCCCATTCAGCAAGTATGAGCACCTTCTATGAGCCAGCACTATTCTAGATATAAAGGTTTACCAGAAAGCCAGAGGGACATGGTCTCTGCCATCGCAAGGCTAATCACACTTTATTTGTATCTCTCTTATGGCAATCACTACATATTATTTGGGCATATTATTATTATTTGGGCATATCTCATCCTCCCATAAGATAGTGAGTGCTTTGATGTCAGTATCACTGTCTAATTTACTTATCACAATGTTTTACAGCTGAAGGACAATTGACAAGTGGTGAATGAATGGACAGTGAATGAATAAATAGGTGAGTGAATGAACCAATTTTTCTGACCTATTATGCCTGAGTAATGCAACATAATTTTTACTTTTCTGAATTGGTACAAAAGAAACCCAACCTCCATCATTATGGGTTGGAGTCGCATAAAATAGGCATCAAGGAAGCCATTACAATGGAATTTTTAAAAATCCAAATGTATTTCTGTGGAATTATAGAATACATTTTCATAGCCTAACATAACTGAATCAGGATTTTAAAAAGGTTACAAATGCAGAATGATGTATTTATGTAATAGACTTATTACCTATTTAGAAGAGGCCATTAATGTGTATTAAGAAAGAATACCACTATATGAAATAGCCATAGAGGAAGTTTTTTAACTTCCTTAAATATTTCTTTATGTAAAATAATGACTCAATAAAGATTAGAAATTAACTCCATGTTAATTGGTTTATTTTAGAAAATAGTTTTCTTACATGTATGTAAACTAGCTTTGAGGAAGAAGATTACATTGGAAAATATTTTAAAGAATCGAGATTAATACAAAGTTTAGGGAATTGACGGAATGTAATACCTGCTGAAAATGTCCCCTATTGAGGTACATTCTCTCCTATTTGGGAGTTGTCAATTTGGGGTTTATTTCTCTCTCTCTTTAGCTTTTAATTTCTTCCCATAATTTTTGCCCCAACAACTGTCTTCCCACTAACAGTGTACAAGGGTTCCCTATTCTCTGCATCCTAGCCAACACTTGTTATCTCTTGTCTTTTTGACAACAGCCATTCTAATGGGTGTGAGGTGATATCTCATTGCGGTTTTGATTTGCATTTCACTGATGATTAGTGATGTTGAGCATCTTTTCATGTACCTGTTGGCCATCTGTATGCTTTGTTTGGAAAAATGTCTATTCAGGTCCTCTGCCCATTTTTAAATTGTGTCATTTGGTGTTTGTTTGTTTGTTTTGTTTTGTATTTTATTTTTTTGCTATTGAGTTTTATGAGTTCTTTATGTATTTTGGATATCAACCCCTTATCAGATACATAATTTGCAAATGTTTTCTCCCATTTCACAGGTTGCCTTTTCATTTTGTTGATAAGTTTGATGTAATTCCAATTGTTGATTTTTGCTTTTGCTGCTTGTGCTTTTGGTGTCATATCCAAAAATCATTGCCAAGACCAATGCCAAGGAGATTTTTCCCTGTGTTTTCTTCTAGGAGTTTTATGGTTCGAGGTCTTACATTTAAGTCTTTAATCCATTACAAGTTATTTTTTGTGAGAGGTGTAAGATAGGTGTCCAATTTCATTGTTTTGGCCGTGAGTATCCAGTTTACCCAGCACTATTTATTGAAGAGACTATCCTTTCCCTATTGAGTATCCTTGGCTTCCTTGTCAAATATTAGTTGACTATGTGTGTGGATTTCTTTCTGGGCTCTCGATTCTGTTCCATTGGTCTACGTATCTGTTTTTGTGCTGGCATTATATTGTTTTGAATACTACAGTTTTGTAATATAGTTGGAAATCAGGAAGTATGATGCCTCCAGCTTTGTTCTTCTTTCTCCAGATTGCTTTGGCTATTTGGGGTCTTTTGTGGTTCCATACACATTTTCAGATTGTTTTCCTATTTCTGTGAAAAGTGCCCTTGGAATTTCAATAGGGATTACCTTGAATGTGTAAAACACTTCGGGTAGTATGGATATTTTAACAATATTAATTATTCCAATCCATGAGCACAGACTCTTTTCCCATTTATTTGTGTCTTCTTCAATTTTTTTCATTAGTGCTTTATAATTTTCAGCGTACAGATCTTTTGCTTACTTGGTTAAATTTATTCCTAAGTATTTAATTGTTTTTGATGCTATTGTAAATGGGATTGTTTTCTTTATTTCTTTTTCAGCAGAATAGTTGTTATTATATAGAAATACAAGATTATTTTTGTATGTTGATTTTGTATTCTGCAACTTTACTGAATTTGTTAGTTCTAACAGTTCTGTGGTGAAGTCTTGAGGGTTAGGTTGGTCTTATTAAATCCTGTCCCATGACTAATGCAGCGTTAAGTTCCCTATAACTTCCGAGAATCAGAACTGTGAACAATTCTCAGAATTGTTTTGACAATAGTTGTACAGATAGTGGAACTTTGACTGACCTTCATCAGTCTAACATGTGAATTCTTTAGGCTATCTGCTCTCCTGCAGAACAGCCATCTTGAGCAATTCACCTGTTGTGATGGCTTTAATAAAGGCTTAAGCTAACAGCTTTTAGGTGGTTTTTCTTCTTTCACAAATTCATAATTTGGCTGAATATTATTTTCCTTAAGAACTTTTAGATTTTGTTTCTGGATCTCATGACACCCAGTATTGCTGATGAGAAGTCCGTTCTGCAGTGGTCAATTCCCTATTCTGGGGTTAGCACCTTCCTTTGCAGTCTCCACATTTTCCTGCCAGGACCATGGCTTACAGCTGTGGCTTCCCTGTGCTTTCTTTTTCCAGAAACTGTGTAATTTCTGGCCCACCAAAAGTCCTTTCTCTGTTTTTCACAAATCCCAATGTAATTATTAATTTCTTTTAAAAATGTATGTACCTTTTAAAAATTCTTATAATGATTTGGTGTTAAAAGGGGAGATTTCAGCATGTGCTCAAGTTGAAATAAGATTAATTTTGTTTGTTTCTTTGGATGGATCCACATGAAACTATATCCTTCGGGAGTAGAATTGGTGTTCAGATAAGGACTTTTATTTTTACTCTCTACATTTCTCTATTTGAATTTCTGCTTATGAGTTTCCTTTTGATTCAAAATAATGGGATACTTGATGTATTGAGCATCTTCCTTTTCCACCTCCCAATGTGCTCACCAGCTTTTTCCACCAGCTTTGGTGCCCTGTCTGTGCAGCTTTCCAGTGTGGACAGCACCCAGGGCTCTGAGCCCTTTGTTTTCTAGGTGGGTTTACCCAATGGAGGCAACAAGAGCATATCAGACAGGGGGAGGAGATTGAGGTTGGGGCATTTATACACTGACCTCCCCACTCTCTCCCCCATACTGATTATCCTGTGTTGGTTCGTCCTCTAATGAAGACAACAGCTGCCAGGCGGCCCTTGGCACATAGAGACCCTCACTTCCTCATCTTGATCCTTCAGGCCTAGGGAACACAGTGGCTCCAAGGATGTTAGCCTGGAGACCACATTCCATTGCTGGCTTCTCTACATCCTGCCCACACTTTTGTGATTAGTCCCTTTATTAAATCTTCCTCTAATGACTCAGCCTGAGTGTCATTTATTTTTGCTCTGGATCCTGACCAAAACAAAACCAAAATCAAAAAACAAACCCCAAACCAAAGCAATATTGTGGTAACTTAACTCTACAGATTGAGCTTTTTGCTGTTTTGTAACAGAGTAAAAGTATTTTAGAAAGAATATAGGTGAAGAAAACTCATTTTAGTTGAAGGAAGTATGCCACAGAGGGGAAGTAACAATAAATATTTCATGAGTACAAACTTCAAGTTGAAGTCACTCTCTTTCCTGCTCAGCGGTTGCTAGGTTTCTGGGCCTGGAGGGAGAGCAGACAGGGGTGTGGCCTGGCAGACAATGGTCTTCACCCAGCACTGTTCAATCCTGCTGCAGAGATTTATAGAATCTCAGAGAGGGATGGGGCTGTGGGGACTGTCTAGTGCAGTGATGCACTGCACAAGGCGCCACTCTATTTGTGAGACGGCCCCAGATTTAATTTGTGTGGTAACTATTTAGAAACTACCCATGCTGCTACTACTTCTTTAGTGTGTCTATAAAAACCATTTTAGTGGCTATCATATAGTGCTAATTTTCTCTTTGGGGATTTTGGAGAGTAGCTAACAATGGCATCAGGTAACATTCACAGAATGCTTGCTGTGTGTCAGAGATGGTGCTCAAAGCTTGACATGCATCATGTCCCATGACCCTCACCTAAGCTCCACCTGGCTACTGTCCACTGTGTAGAGTGGTGTATGATAGTACTGGACAGCATCATTAGTCCAGTTTTACTGATGATGAAAACAAGGCAGAAAGAAGTGAAGGGACTTGCCCATCATCACACAGCCATTAAGTGATGGAGTAGTTTGACTCTGAACCCCGCACTCTTATCCATTACATGGTTCCTTCCTGTTAAAACATCTATGCAGAAAAATATATGTACATACAATGCAGAAATACTGCTTTGTGCCTAAAAACATACCATATATGTTGTTTCATGTCACTAAACACACCATAATGCCATTTTAAGTGATGTCATAGTATTCAGTTTTGTCGCTATGCCAGTTTGCTTCATCAATCTCATTGTTATTTCTGCCTAATAATTCCCTTCTAATCCTGACTCCTCTCATATTATAATCTCCGACCCCAACATTTCTTTGAGCTTCATATCCTCAAATGTAAAATGATGATAATAATAATACTTCCTTCAATGAGTGATTAAATATATATTATGAAGCTATTATTATGATGATGATTCTATGTTACAATTATTGTTATTATTAAATAGAACATCAAACATTACTGTTGGGGAATGGGGTTCTAGATGACTCTGATTTTCTCCTTTTGGCTTATCATAATATAATTTGTAGCATTTAAATGTATTGTGTGATAAGGAAAATTAGTTCATTGGAGTTTTTTGAACAAATTATTCATTTAAATATATAAAGATTAAAATATGCTTTAGCGCTCCTGTCCCACAAGTGTTTGTTATTTATTTATTTTTTTTTGCTGTACGCGGGCCTCTCACTGTTGTGGCCTCTCCCGTTGTGGAGCACAGGCTCCGGACGCGCAGGCTCAGCGGCCATGGCTCACGGGCCCAGCCGCTCTGCGGCATGTGGGATCTTCCCGCACCGGGGCACGAACAGTCGGCAGGCGGACTCTCAACCACTGAGCCACCAGGGAAGCCCCCCACAAGTGGTTTTAATGTTGATGAACAACAGTCACCAGTCCAGAATAAACTCACAGAGTTTTATTTCACTGAGCAATGTTTGTCCTGAGTTGATTTACCACTTGTCAATATTTCACACTCTCTTATGCAATCAGAAAATGATTCCAAGGACACTTAGTAATGCTTCCCCTTAAATAAATACACAAGAGCTTCCCTCTGATTGCCCTGTATTTCTGATACTCGTGCTTCTGCTGGAGTGTTAAGGGCACTAGCAATTCACAGGCAGTCTTTAGATATGCAAGAAAGAGGCTCTTATCTTTGTTATGGGGGTGATGCCATATTATCAGCTCTCTATCTTTCTGTATCATCCTCCAGTGACCTTTGTGAGAGTTTGGTTTGGTGTCTTGATTCTAGTGAGACTCAAACACTGCTGCATTTATTCCTGGGCTTTAAACACGGCTGAAATGGTAGTGTGCTGATGTTTTGCACAACAAGGAAATAACCAGTGAAATGCATCTTTAAAATAGATGATCCTATTTGTAAAAGTAAATCATAAGCACATATAAACGGAATTGAGCCTTAACTGTTTTGGGGACCAGAATGTAATCGTTTTCTCCATGAATGATCCTGTGCCAAAAGTGTGTGTGAGAGAGAAACTGGGATTACATTTTGCTCATTCTCCTTAAGAAAGAGAGATTTAGTAGTTTTCTGTTTCAGTATTTAGCAGCCAAAAACAGCTTGGAACATATTTCATCTACTAAAAGAAAGGTTGCTGATTTGACATAAATGTTAATGAAAGTATAAGACCCAATTCTCAAGATATTTTTTCTTTTATTTAAAATGTAAACTATCACAACACATTGTACAATAAAATAAAGACCTTAGAATCACATTAAAATTTTGAAACATCTCTATATAGTCACAAAACATAAAACATGCTGCAGGGATACAAACACAGTTTGGTACCAAGTCTTAGTACACTTTCACCATGAAAACAAATGGAGAAGCACAGCCTATCTGTGAGTTTCCTTTCTTTAGTAGTAGCTGATGTGACTGCTGCCAACAAAGAGAAATGGTTTCTTTCTTTGGAGACTATATCTCTGATAGGCTTTTACGACTTCATTGAATACTGTGCTTTGTTGAGAAATTACCACTGACTTCTACTTCTGAGCGAGTTGTCATATTAGAATTACAACACGCTTTTACAACACATATTGGCACAATATGAAAAATAAATACTTTTTGAGTTTTCAACTCAAAACAACAATTATTATTAAATAAATAATTATTCCTCATAGCGCATGTCTCATTTTATCTTGCCTTGGCCATTGACACAAATGAAGCTCAATGAATAATACTTTAGGTAGTTTATTTATGTCTTCTTTCATAATTCTGCATTGCACTCCTTTCATAAGCCACTGAGAACAAAGATAAGGTAAAGGGTTTGTTAAGAAGATTCACTGACACAGTTAAACAAAGTTCAAGGCATACAGAAACTTATTTTAAACTCATAATTACTTTTTTCACTCCATTGAAGTATTTCTAAGAGTCTTATTTGCACATCTTCCAATCGGGCCTCAGTCTTTATCCTGATTGGAAGTGATCTGTCCACAGAATTCTTGGTTATTTTGGTCATCCTCATAGACTTGGTGCCCCCAAAGTGTATTTCCACAGTATACTGCAACATTGATTCTCCACAGCTTTCTCAAGCAGTGGCGGACACCATGGTGATTTATAGAAAGGACAATGCCTAAAGTAAACAGGAATAGTAGGAGGATGAAAGCAAAATGTGGGACTTTTATTCTAGGACAGAGTCAACCAACTACAGGCCATGGACCAAATGCAGCCCACTATCTTTTCTTGTAAATAATGTTTTATTGGAATATGACCACACCCATTAATTTATGTATTGTCTATGCCTACTTTAACATTAAAATGGAAGACCTGAGTAGTTGCTACAGAGACTGTATGGCTCACATAGTCTAAAATGTTTACTATCTGGCTCTTTACAGAATAAGTTTGCTGATTTCTGGTATAAGGGTACCTAATGGCGTGAGGGTCTCTTCCTATCTTGTGGATTCCTCCCAATGACACATTGTCCTTGAGACTAAAAACAATCTCATTGTCTATAAGTAGGGCAACTGAACCATCTAAATACAACATAGTTTAACTTACCTCCTAGCACCCTAATGGCCTGTGAAAGATTAATCACTGCTTCCAAAGGTATTTAACATATAGCTAGCAAGTAACTTAAGTACTTTGACTATATGAACAGAAAAAAGTACCAAATTACATTATATTATATTATTAAATATAATTTCAAAGGGGTCTGCAGCCACAAAAGGGTAAGGATCAGATTGCTGTGATCAAAATACTTAAGTATATATTTTCATCATTTTATCTAATACTTTATACACTTAGATTTACATTGTAGTCAAACTGCTGTGCTTTTAAAAATTCAGTATGCATGTATAAAATACTGAATTTAAATAGAAATAGTAGAAAGAATTGTGAAAGACATGTAGGAATCATAGGTGCCACTCTAAACAATTTTCTCAGTGAGAAGGATATGATGAAAGAGTAGGTAGGTGAAGCCTCCAGTGTTATCACTTTCCCCTTTTACCACTGAGCAGGTTCTCATTAGCATCCAAGATTCCCTTAAGTGAGGTTAACAATAAGGAGAATATTTTATGTCAATCATGCACACACTTCTGGGGTGGAATAGTCTGAGGCCCAATCTTGGCAGTTCTGAAGGAAAGAAACAGTCCATTTCTGACCCTGGTTTGTTTGTAGGAGGAGGAGGGTGATCAGCACAAGTTCAGTTCCTGACAAGCTTTCGGTAACATAATGTTGTTCCTCAGAGAAGGGAAGGGAATGCGAATGTAAACTAACCAAAGACATTAGTGATTGAGCTGAAATACAATGTTCTCTTAATTGGAAGCAGAGTTTCTTACCTGGTCCTTGAACCCTCTAAAACCATATGTAAATGTTTGTGTGTATGAGCTGATAAGGGTTTCTCTGGGAAGACACTTTCTAGATTACTCAGATTGTCAAAGGGGTCTGTGACCCCAACAGGGTAAGGATCGGATGGCTGTAGAAGGTGTCTATGATAACCTTGCCTCAACTGATTATATGAAAAGGTACCCGATTGGGTATAAATTACATGCTTGCCCATTTTTTCCTTTTATATTTTCTAAACTAAAATGGAGGAGCAAAGATTTAGTCATAAATTGACTCTGATTCATACAGTGATTCTATTTAATATTATCTATAATTATATTATTTTAAGTACATTTAATAGCATCTAATTTGTTCAAATTGCACATATCTATATTATTTGTAAAGTTAAGCATGTTCTGAAACCTTTTATCAATTCTGAAAATGGAAAGTTGTTGACTGGTGTGATTATCAAGAAAACCACAGGTATATAAGGGCTAGTGTACACTTCTGATACAAATAAAGCCAGTGTGGTTTAAACTTATATTCCATTTCCAAAAGCTGGAAGATAATACATACTAATAAAACAATTTTAGTTTTTCATTAGGTACACTGGTAACTTCTTTAAAATTTAAACTTGAGAAGCCTCCAAATTACGGACGAAGAAATATAAATGTAGTGTCTAAATCTGGAAGGTAGAGAACCAATATAAATAGGAGGATACCTTGGACTTCCCTGGTGGCTCAGTGGTTAAGAATCCACCTGCCAATGCATGGGACATAGGTTCGATCCCTGTTCCGCGAAGATACCACATGCCCAGGGGTCGACAGAACTACTGAGCCTGCGCTCTAGAGCCCTCAAGCCACAACTACTGAAGCCCCGTGCGTCTAGAACCTGTGCTCCGCAAAAAGAAAAGCCACTGCAATGAGAAGCCTGCGCACCGCAATGAAGAGTAGCCCCCCCTCACCACAATTAGAGAAAGCCCACGCGCTGCAACGAGGGCCCAATGCAGCCAAAAATAAAATGAAATTAAAAAAAAAATACTAGGATACCTCATTTTTGCATGACTTTTTCAGATTAATTAAGCCAGCATATCTTACTTACAGATTTTCAGGAAACCAGAAATATTCTAAATGGATAAGACAGGTGATGATTACTTTCTAATTAATTACATGATTAGTATTTTAATTCTAATTTCACTGAAGGTAAAATAAAGAGAATTTGAATAGTTTCAAATTAAACTACGAACTATATGGCCTGAATGAGCTTAACAAAATACCAGTTTCTATGAAAATGATACAGGGGTTATTTAACCTTAAAAATACTGTTATGGGGGCTTCCCTGGTGGCACAGTCGTTGAGAGTCCGCCTGCTGATGCAGGGGACACGGGTTCGTGCCCCGGTCCGGGAAGATCCCACATGCCATGAAGCGGCTAGGCCCGTGAGCCACGGCCGCTGAGCCTGCGCGTCCGGAGCTTGTGCTCCGCAACGGGAGAGGCCACAACAGTGAGAGGCCCGCGTACCGCAAAAAAATAAATAAATAAATAAAAATACTGTGATGAATGAGTTAAGAAATTAGAGTTTTCAGATAAATGCATACGGAATTTACATAGAAGAAAGAAATTAAAGAAAAGAAAGGAAATATGCAGGCTTTGCATCAAGTGAAAGAGTTGTTCAGACTTAAACTGGGTTATGAGGAGAATTGTGGCACTCCTTCTCTTTAAGGGTTATAGCCAGAACTGATTATAACCCTCTAGGATAATTTGATTGTGTTCGTTTTTGAAGGCATTGGAACAGACTATGTTACTCTCCTAGTCTTAAACATTCACCAGGAGGTTTAGAGTTTGAGCTTCTATAATATCATTAAGAGCAAGTGATTTGTAAAAATGGATTTGTTTTTATTTATTTATTTATTTTTGTGTTGGAAGACTGTCAGATTTAACCTTTTGTAAGATTTTCCAATTACCTTGGTAACAAGTAAAATTATCCGTCTTATCTCCCCCATCCCCCATCCCCCTTAGTTCAGTAAGGTTAAATGTGGCTTATTGAACAGATGTAAGGGAAAGGGTATTAGACTAGCCCAAAGATTCAGGTTAGGTAATGATTAAATGCGGCAGACACTGGGAGTTTGAGAAGGATAGATTGATATTGTGGTGATATTAGCTCAATCATCTATAAATCCATTCTTGGATTTATTTATTGCAATTAGATTTTTTCAACATAAATACTAATTTTAATTTTATTATTCCTGTTTAATACTTTGAAAAGAATGCCTTAGAGAAAATAGAAGTAGATTTAAGGTACTGTTTATTTGCAGTCATGGTTTTATACATACCAGAATTTAAAGCTCTTTTGCCCATTAGTCCAACAAAGGAATCTGTTTTATGCCCTGGAAAAATACATTTAGGGGTATTTTAATATGTATATCTCTGAGGAAATAAACTGTTATAACTAGTACCAAGAAAAAGCAAGCTTCTAAATATATGCCTATATAATAAATATATAATTATTTCAAGTTTTGGTGAGCCTGAAGAAATAAAGATTCCTAGTAAGTCTTATAAATGACACTAAATAAAAATAATACAGTGAAAGCACTTTTCTCCGTTCTATATCTAAATATTAGCAAGTACACTTTATTCATATTGTATTTTATCTGTTTATATACAAATGTTTTAAATATTGCTATTTGGGCTAGCTTTGATGTTTAGGGAGTCAATTTCACATTTGTGTGACAGAAACATCAAAGCTTATTTCCTCATATTACTGAATATGTTGTATTTCTCAGGAAACTGAAGCTTAGTTAAATCAGATTCCTATACCTGATGATTATAAACTTCTAAAGTTCACTAGTGCTATTTTATTGGATTTTAAAAAATATTTCTTTTGGAAAAAGTACATTAGTTTTGACATTAATAAAGTACATTTATTTTCATTACATGGAATTTTGCTATATATAATTCCCCTGAAAGTCAAGTCGTGAGAAAGTAAATATGAATAAGATTTATTTATTTTCAAAGATGAAGCCTTTGGAAAGGATTATTATTTTAACTCTAGTGGGAGGATGTCTCTTGGTTTATACTACATTAGCTAAGAACACGGCTGCTATCTTAGTGTGGCCTCTACTCTGCTTCCAGTGAATCAAAATCCAAGTTGGAGTAAGTGAGTGGACCTTGGGATAAGTGAGTGTGATTAAGATGGACCCCTGGTACTTTCTACAACTTTATCTATATTTACCTTTAGTATGGATTCTCAGACATTCACTCCATCCTCTTAATTGGCTGCTGGATTACGCTAATAAATGACATCATCATGGAATCCAGCATACTAAAATGAACTAGGAGATGCCTATAAATGCTTAGATTTTTGTTTTTGCTTTTGTTTTTTTCAGTGGAAGTGACGGGGTGGGGATGAGGGGAGAGGAATGTATGGTGGATTTTTACCCCTAGGATTGAAATTCTTATCTTAAACTAACAATTTACAGGAGTTAAAGGATTCCTTCCTCCCTCCCTCCCTTCTTTCATTCCTTCCTTCCTTCCTCTCCTTCCTTTCTTTCTTTATTATCTCAGTTTCTATGGGTCAGGAATTCAGCAACAGTTCAGCTGGGAGTTAAAGGATTTTTAATATAATGCATGCTTTTGGTAAGTATGATATGTTTAAACAACAGAGCTTTAAACATTCATGTTCTGGATGTAATATGAGTCTGCTCCATTCTTAAATTGTGTTAATTAAAAATATTAAGTTCTACATTACAACAGAAAATAAGTTATTATGTAAAGTAGAATTCAATCTAATTTACATTTGCATATGATAAATGTCAAAATAATTTGGAACTTACTTTTATGAGAGAGCTGGCCATGTCCTATAGAAAGAAAAATAAAATTAACAAACACAATAGATTTGTTTTAAAGGAGCTATATTATATCTTTTAAAGAGAATTATAAAATAGATTTTTAAAATAATGCAACATTTTCCATTCATGTACTATCCTGAGGAATATCGCAGAATCATAAATGCTATCCAAATTATTAATAATAAAAACAAAATATTTTAAACAAAAGGAATACTTTTAAGTGATTTATGTGGGCCACAGATTCAAACTCAGGTCTGTGAGACTCCTGAGGCCTGAACTGCCTGGCCGTACCGCCTCTCTTGTTTTCTTATAAGAGATACATCTTCAAGGCCGGTCAGCTTTGATGCTCGAGAGAGAGAGAGAGAGAGAGAGAGAGAGAGAGAGAGAGAGAGAGAGCAAACCCATCTCTTTATTCAATAGTCAACCAAGAATCTGTATTTCAGCCCACAAAAGACCTTCTCCATTTTCATACATGTGCATTCACAAGAGTAAAATAAAGATTTATAGAAATGTTTACCATAAAGAGCCTGTAACAGGGCCACCTGTTTTTCAATTGAGGAATCTGACAAGAGACGAATTGACATTAACTGTTTACACGTTCCACTGATGGTGTGAGAATTCAAGAAAAGGAAATATTTCTATCATGAGACACTGGCAGCTAAATCTAATCTAACCCCAGTGGTCTAAAGTCAGTTTTCCACATGGACTGAGAACATTCTGATATCCCCTGGAGGCCCCGTGCCTTCCTGTTCTTTTGTCAGTTTGGATCCTTAGTCAAGGAAGCACTTAGCTTAAGGTTGGTTCCTGTTCTTGGTGGTTTGGACCGATCTCTCCCTCCCTCCGTGGTATGTGTGTGTTAGCGGGGTGAGGGCCAGAGTCGCGCTCCGGGAGATATACCCATTTTAGGGTGGAAATCTCTGCTCATAGATCAAGAGAGACTGCGTGCTCTGAGCATGAGCTAGGATTCCGGGGTGGGAGTGGCGGGGTGGGGGCGGTGCCCAGAGAGACAGAGAGGGTGATGGCTGCCCATCTCACCAGCGTCCCGTTTGCCCATTAATCCGAAGAACTGCTGAGGCTTGGGTCTGCGGGCGATTCTCTGCAGAAGATGCTCAAAGGGCTCGGGCAGCTCCTCCTAGAGGACAGACGCACCGACAGGGGCGTGTAGGCAACCAGTGCAAGGCGCCGGCAAACTAGAGTCATTCTGGTGGTGCGCTCCAGCCTGGGGCAAATCTTGGCGGTGGGGACAGGCCAAGCCAGGGTTGGGGAACCAGCTCCGAGGCGTGCTCCCCACACCTGGGCGTTGCCTCTCTCCACTCCTCCCCGCCCAATTCATGTCCGGCGCCGCCGCCTCCCCGAAGCCTAGCCCTAACCAGTTAGCTGGAGGCTCGTCGTCTCCAAGCCCTGCTCGCTTTCCCCTCTTTCCTCCCATCCCGGGGACCCTCATTCATCTGCCGCTCAGCTACCGGACTTTGTTCATCTCTAGCTCGGGCTTTGGAGGCTTCTCACCGCCCTAAATGCGCACAGGTGTGTGTGGGGGAATGGCGGGGGGAGGGTAGGGAAGGTGACAGCCCTTTACAAGCAACTAACAGTGCGCGACTTTCACTGTTCCGGCGGGGCGCGCTCCCTTGCGCGAATAGCCTGCGAGCAATCTCAAGGAAAACTTGGCGGCTACGTCTCCAGGTCCGTAAAGTAAAAGTCATGGCAGGAAGTTAGCCTCCTACCCACCTGCGACCCTCCAAGCCCTCAGCACCTCGCCACTTGCCCCTGCTTTTGCCTGCGTCGGGCGCGCACTCCTCTGCCCCTGCCCCAGCATTTCCAAATGCCAGGTCCTTGCAGCTGGACCTGAGTCTCCGAAATCCGCGTTACCAGGGGATGAAACCTTGTGAGGTTTCCAGTCTTGTGAGGATTCCGGGATCACCTGGGAGGGTATTATTCCTCCAGAGAGTTCCCGAGACCCGACGATGCAGCCCTCGGGAGGAAACTTGGTTCTTGGATGCAAAATCTCGTGTGGGACCCAGGGGATGGCGTTCCTCTACATCCCTCCCGGCGCGCCTCCACCGCCTCCGGTTGCGGTCCCGGTGCCCGCTAGGGTAACTAGGATGCTATCGCGGGGGGTAAGTGACACCTCCTAAGCCCATGAAGAACGGCGCGGGCCATCTTGGGACCGAGTCTCACCTTGATCTGGTCTCTGTCGGACCAGTCAGACCAATAATTCAGATCATCGTTGGCTCCAATTTCTTCTGCCAACAGTTGAGTGGAGACGAGAAAAAAGACTGCCAAGGGCACGAGGATTTTCATGTCGGATTTCTGGGAAGAGTGAGGAGAAGAGGCAGAGGAGAGAAAAAAATATAGATGTATTGGGGGTTTCTATCCAAGAGTTGAGGCAGCAGAATTTTCGATCCCACAACGGAACTCAAGGTCGATTGAAACAAGGTAAACCGCCTAAGGGCTAAAGTCCTGTCGGTACCCTTTAGGAAAGAGAATCAAGCCCTCAAGTTTCTCAAATCCTATTCTTCCTAGATCCCAGCTCCCCCAGCTCCCAACCCACCAATCCACACCTTCAAGCCAGGAGGCTGTGCGGGTGGAAGACAAAGAGGGACAAGGCACTTGGGATACCCGTCTCGCCGCCGTCTCCCTGCCGTCTCCCCGCAGTCCCCCCGCGGTCCCTCAGCTCTCTCCCCGCAGTCCCTCGCTGCAGCGGCCCATCCAGCCCTGCTAGACGCCGCCTCGGAGCGGTGCGCGGTGCGGAAAGCCCACCCAGCAGGGCGCAGGCACTTACTGCGGCTGACCAGCCCTTGGGGTTCCTCGGCGGGTCGGAGCGCTCGCTGGGCGCTCGGCACTCTCTGTCGCAGCAGCTCGCGCTTTTGCCTGCTGGCTGCAGCGCGGTATTTATCCCAGGTTCGCTGAGCCTCGAGACCCACGTGACACGCTCCCCACGCGACTTTCTCCTCAATATTTAATTAGCCGCCTCCTCTCCTTTCGCTTGCGTCTGATTGAGAGTTTCCGAGACGGCAATCCGTCGGTGCGCATAACTTCTGGACCCAATTGGGTTCGAAATGACGCAATTATAGGAAAATCGAGATCTCGCCATCCAATCCGCAGCGGCCTGTCTTCTTCCGTTTGCAGATCTGACGCCCCCTCCCCTCTTTTTCTTCAGAATGGGGTTCCATGACACCTGAGATTACTCATCAAAATTGAACAAAGTGACTCATTCCTCAGACTTAGGCAACTTTTAAGTCCCTTGAGAGGGTAAGTTGCACTTCCAAGGATGGCCAAATAACTTCGGGTATTAAGATATTGTTGTCGAAAATCAGAAAGAGATAAGAAAGAAGAACTTCAAATGGGGGGGGGGTAGGGAGACATTTCCCCCCTATTTCCATCTGCAGAGTGTCAAGTGTTTCTGAGATATATCAATAGTATCTTTCTACGAGCAGAACATCTTTCTCCCAAATTAGCTAGAATACTGGCGTTTCTTCAGTAATACGAAAGGATTTTTCAGTCCCATAGGATTTCAGATGATGGCAGCAGAATTATTTTACGTTTTGGAGGCAGGGGAATTTAAACCTGGCATTGCACGTAGAACTTTTATATCAGTGCCATTCTAGGATATCTTTTGTTCCAAGCTAGCTAGCTACATGCTGGAGCAGGGGTACGTTTTCGCTTCTCTCCTACCATTTCTCACTGAAGACTAAGAAACGCGCCAGAGGTGTACAGGATTCTTCCTGGTTGTCACTAAAGGACTCTTAAGATCCTTCATAGATTTCTCCTGTATATGAAAGTAAGTGTAGTGAAGATGTTAATTGGGCAGTCATTATCAATACGAAACTATTTGACAAATAACATCTGTATAGATATCACAGCTTTCCATGAGCCCATGGTTTGCCCTGCAGACTAAATGACTGTTGTATCTGGGGTGGAGTTGTTTTCTCCTCTTTCCTTAGTAAGTACTATGCTTTCCAGTTAATTCTGATGTTCTTAGTATAGTGCATAAAGGAAATAATTTATTGCAATTCATATAAACCAGTATTTTTTCTTCTAATACTTGTTGTTCTTTCTTAAATAACCCTGACTTTTGAAATTCCCATGTGTCTATCTCATTTCTTTAGGCCTAGCCTCACAATGCAAGGCGTTATATTCTTTGTTTTTATAACTTTTTTATATAGGAAATTATAAACATATACAGAAGTAGAGAGAATCATCCACTTGAAACGATTTACAAGTTTCACTTACAAACCCTTCCTATTTCCCCACCACTCAGATTATTTCAAAGCAAATCTCAGACATAATTTCAACTGTAAATATTTCAGCATGTTTATAGAAGGATAAAAAATAAAAACAGAACCATGCTGTTGTTCCACCTAAAAACAACATAAAATAATTCCTTACATTAATATCCAGTCAGTGTTCAAATATTCCTCATTGTTTCATAAGCCCCACCCCCATACAGTTTACTAGTTGAAATCAGAATTGTAATGAAGTTCATAAATTACAATTGGTTTGTATATCTCTTAAATCTTCCCTAATCTATAGTTCTCTCTCTCTCTCTCTTTATGAATAAAACTGCTCAGTAGACTGTACTATGTTCTGGAGTTTGCTGATTACCCCTAGTGGTTTCTTTTAACTTGTTCCTCTGTTATATTTCCTATTACTTGGTAGTTGTATCTAGAAGTTTAATGACATGGTGGTTTGGTTTTTCTGACAAAGTTACTTTGCATATGTTGCTAGGAAGCATGTGATAGCTGGTTGTTTCTCCTTTTGAGAGTTAGCAGCTGTTGCTGATCATTTTAGATCCATTAACTTATTAGTACTTTCAAAATAGTGTTATTATGATTTTATCATTTATTTTTTTAATTTATTAGCTGGCCTATTCCTTCCATATAAAGAGAAAATTTTTTTCTCAACAACTATGTAGTTACTCTAAGACATGGCTAACCTAGGAAAGATGGGATAAGTGCTTGATTAATTCCCTTTACCAATTTAAAAAATGAGTTGGTAAATTAATACATTCAAATATGCCCCCCCATTTAGGATTATTATGACTTCATGGATTTAAACACAGTTGAAGTATTTCATTTCTTCAAAGAAAGATAGAATCAGGCCTCCTTCTAATCGGTGCTCAGATTATCCCATTTCTTGGCCAGAAGAAGAAAGGTGACCAGAAAGTGACTTTTCAAATTGACTCCTGAGATATCTGATATGCCTTAAATAGGCTTTAAGTGCTTTCTTGCTTTTGGTAAGACAAGATATTCTAGGTTTAAATTGCGTATTTCCTGCCTCAAACCTGCAATTTGCATTTAAGGAGCTCTTGTTTCTTTTGAATTAGGAATGATAATTAGAGGCCATAATCTGGGTATTATGGGTGCACACTACTACAGAGTTCTTCATTGTTTCAAGACTTTTTCAATGAATAGAGCTGAAAATGTGTGTATGTGTGTGTTTAAAATCATGAATATATCGTGACAACTTTCTGTTCAAATCAGGATCCTATAGGGTCTTTCTCTAACCTCTTCTATTTTGCATCTTCTCTTCAATGCCAGAATATCAGTTCCCACTGACATCAACATTGTTACTCATTTGCTTTATCCCAATGCACAATGCCAACATGATCAACCATATGATTATTAGAAACAGACTAAGGGCTTTTTTTTGCATTTTTTAAAAATCTTTAAGATATACCACACAAGGTATGTTCAGTCCAGTTACTATGTTTTAAAGTCATTTTAAAAGTTCTCTATATGGTTATGCTATCAACTATAATACACGTAGGTTCATTTGCTCACTTTGCTTTTGAGTTTTAGGAATTGCTTTTTTTAGAATTGTATAAAACACATAGTTCCAAACTCAAATATTTGAAACATAATGTATTCAAAGAAGTATACTTTCAATCCCTGTCCCACTATCCTCTTCCTTCTAGTAACTATCTCTTTTAGGTTTAGTTTATCCTTTTATTATTATTTTATTTTTGTTGTTATCATATTTTAAGCAAATATGTATTCATATCCCTCTCCACCTTGTAAAATTCCATACCCAAAGTGGGGCATTTTAGACTAATTTATTTTCTTAGTTGCTGATGTGGTTTATGAAGTAACAATAAAGACAGCTATTTCACAAATTCTTCCCTGCTAGTTCAATGTAACCAGGTGTATAACTCTGTTCAGATGCTATATGTTGTAAATGTGCCACAGTACATAAAACAAAGGCTGTTTTATAGAATTGAGTAATAAACAACGAGATAAAAAATTGATCAGGGGCTTCCCTGGTGGCGCAGTGGTTGAGAATCCGCCTGCCGATGCAGGGGACACGGGTTCGTGCCCCGGTCGGGGAAGATCCCACATGCCATGGAGCGGCTGGGCCCGTGAGCCATGGCCGCTGAGCCTGCGCGTCCGGAGCCTGTGCTCCGCAGTGGGAGAGGCCACAACAGTGAGAGGCCCGCGTACCGCAAAAAAAAAAAAGAAAAAAAATTGATCAAAGAAAACATTTCCCACTTTTCCCATGTCATTTGTCAATTGCTAACTTAGCGCTCCTAGTAAGGTCATGCACTTACTGACACTCTTTCTCCTTGAACATTGCAGGGTTTGGACTACTTATATTCTTTATTTCTTTTATTTGGGATATTTCTATTCTTTATTTGTTTTGTTTCCCAAAACATCGAATTTATGAAAATATACATATCAGTAAAATACATATGTATGAGAAGTAGAATGGTGAAAAAGTAAATAGTTAATAAATCATATTTTATGTTTGTAGATTAAAAACATTCAGGAAAGCACAAAGAAAAAATACTGTCATCCATTTTCTCATAACCCAGAATAAACCACAGTTAACATCTTGATATACTGCCTACAATTTTTAAAGGGAAAAAAAAACACCTGATATTTTTCTTTTTGTAAAACAAGACCTACTCTTTATAAAAAATAAAGCAATGCAGAAAAATACAATAATGTATTTTTTAAAAAATTACCACAAACTCAGAAATTGCCACCCTTAACATTATTTTGAATATAGTTCTATGCATATTATATGTTGAAGACTATAGCAATAGTCACAGATAAATGAAAGTTATGAAAGTAGGATGAGATCCTAGGAAGTATTTTTAATAAAAGATGGTTGCTTATATTTTATTTGACTTTAGTAGAAGAAAAACAAAATAAAAGTGAAAAATGTTTCTTTACCACAAGATACTTTTTCCATAAAATAACCCATTAATGTTATAAAACAAGATCTGGAGATAAACATTAAGAGGCTAGTTTGTAACAGTTTAAAAAATAGATGTTTGGAGAGTATCTATTTATCTCCTGTTTTGAAAGATGAGGACATTAGCACTCAAACTTCCTCCCATCTTCCTTACCCCCCACCTCCCAATTTTTATAGTTATATTATTATTTTAACATTATTCAGGTTTATAACATTCACAATTATTTTTGCTACTGTACTTTCATTAGTTGTCTTCTATTCATTCTATATTTAAACAGATTTGTGTTCACCACCAGTCCCTCTAATCTAGCTTTGCCATTCTCAAGTTTATTTTCAATCATCTTTTATTTGGGTGGATGTTACCGTCAAGCAAATTTTTCTTCCTCGAGAAGAAATCATACATATTGTATTCCCTGAGTTCTTTTGTGCTGGTGAATGTCTCTCAGTGGTTCCTATGCTTGAATGACATCTTAAGTAGTTATAATATTTAAAAATTAAATTTCATTTTTCTCAGCCCTTTATGGACACTGCTTCATTGTCTTGCAGAATTGAGTGTTGTGGAGAATTCTGAGGTGGGATAGTTTTTCCCCCTGCTTGGATGTGATTTGCTGTTTTGCTTCAATATATAGGAATTCTTTCTTTATCCTTGATGTTCAATATTTCAATTAGGATATGTCTTGTTGGGCATCTCACATCTAATTTTCTTAGCGTGTCATGACTGTTTTTGTTTTGCAGATAATTCTCTCTCTTCATTTTGGGGAAATTCTACTGTATTATGTCTTTGTGAATATATCTTTTAAATGGAAATTCCACTTCAAAAATATTATGGTGTTTTTCTTTGGATCTTAATATATTTATATATATATATATATACTATTGTAATATGTATATCTAATGTCTATAATATTCTACCAAGTTGCTTTAATTCTTTGCCCTTTTCATCCACATTCACTTAGGTTATTTTACCTTTTCCTATTTGCGTAGTAATTGACTTTTGTGTCAGTAATTCACCTTTCTGTATCTAAATTACTTACTATTTCCATAATCATGTTGCATAGTCCCCAATTTGTCCACATAGATTAGTAATTTCCTTTTTCATCTCATTTAGTTGCTTTATTATTTTATTGGTATAATTTTATTTTATTGAACTTATGTTCTTATTAAGACGTTCTTGGTGTGAAGTAATTGAGGGAGTTTCCTTAGTTATGTTTCCTTCAAGTTCAGTGGTAAAATGCATGAGTTTTGAGCAAGTGCTACCAATTTTAATACAGGCTTAGCCACTTGCTAGCCATGTACTCTCTGCCTCAATTTTCTAATCCATCAAATGGGACAATAAATAGTACTTACCTCATAAGATTGCTGTGGGGGTGAAATGAGTAAATACATGTAAAGTGTAAAGAACAGTGCTTAGCACATGCAATGAACATTTAACTATTATTATGCTAGGTGGCTGTGTGTGTGTGTGTGTGTGTGTGTGTGTGTGTGTGTATGGTTAATTTTATGTGTCATCTTGGCTAGGCTATGTTGCCTAGTTTGGTCAAATGCCATTCTAGATGTTGCCATGAAGGTATTTTTTTTTAAAGATGTGATTAATATTTGAATCAGTAGACTTTGGGTAAAGCCATTATTCTACATTATATGGGTGGGCTTCATCCAATCAGTTGAAGGTTTTAAGAGAAAAAGACTGAGGTTCCCTAAGGAAGAAGGAATTCTGCCTCCAGACTGCTTTTGGATTCAAGACATCAACTTCTTGCTGAATTTCCAGCCTGGCAGGCTGCCCTGTGGATTTCAGATTTGCCAGCCCCCATAACTGTGTGAGCTAATTCCTTAAAAACCTAATCTCTCCCTCTCTTTCCTTCTCCACACACATGCACACATACACTCATACACATCCTATTGGTTCTGTTTCTCTGGAGAATCCTAAACAGTGTGTAATATATTTGCACAGTTTCTGGACCATTCTCTCCATCTAGGTGTTGCTTGGGTGGCTCTGGGCGTGACTGTTTGACTCTATTTCTATAATACTGGAGATTTTTTTCCCTCTGAGGACTAGGAATTTTGCCTTCTGTTCACATTTAGCCTGAGGGAATGACAGGGGAGGGGGGAACTTGGATGAGGTGTGATACAGTCTGAATACTTAGTCTCTGCTCTTTCCCCTGAGATTTTGGTGCAGTGTCTTGTTCCATGTCAATTCCCTGATTGGAGGGTCTGTTCCTTTCTGGCGAGCGACCCCATTGGACTTTGAGTTCTGTATGCCTGACAGCTTCCTTCCACTTCCCTGAGCGTCAGCTCTATTCTATTCCCTGGTGTCACCAGTTTCTCTCAGCCACTTGTATCCTTTATGTTTTGGAAGAAGATAATCATCTGCCCACTCAGTTTTCTTCTCTCCATGTATAGCATCATTGAGAATTCTCAGAATTTTATCAATTCACAAATAAATCTTTTGGAAGGTGATGGCAAAGTTAGGGAGACGGGGGTCCTGTGGAGTCAAGCAGTGATGGGCCTCTCTCTCTGCTTTGCTCCAGAATTTTCTGCTTCTTTCATTGGCTACAGGTTCTTGAAGATTAGTGCATTAATTAGATTGTGACTCTTGTTTGGTGGCTAATGGTAGATTTTGATTTTCTTCCTGGAATTAACAATTTTTACTTTATTTTGTAGGCGTTGTAGAAGGCCTGGAATAGTACCATGTTCATGTTATCTGACTAGTAAATGTTTGTAGAATTGTTGGATATCATCTATATCACATGGATGCATTAGTTCTTTACTGTTTTGTTGTCCCAGACTCCCTAACTTTAGAAAATCCTCTGGAGCACTGCTGTAGCTGCAAATATGACAGTGGAAGAATATGTTATCTGCAGGGTAAAGTTCCTTCTCTCTTCCCTGGCACACTGGCTTACCTTTTACATGTTATTTACCTGGGAAATCTCGCTGCTATGATCACCTCTTTTTTTCTTGTTGCCTCATGGAAATTCTAACATGCTTTATTGACTTTTTAAGCACACTCATGTCAATCACTCTTTGAAATCCTTCCAGCCTCCATTATTACCAGGCTCTGAGTTTTTGAGCATTTGCCACTGCATGGAAAGAGACGCCACTCAGAGGCAAAGGTAGAATTACAAGTTTCTGTAGCACCTGAGGTACACCAGAGGGGATTTTAAGCAGTTCTACTCAAAACCAGGTAATATAATCATGGTTTCATCAGGTAATACTAATCCCTTGCATCTAAATCTAATTACTTCCTTCTATGTTTCATGATGCTGCTTCTTCAAGCATTTAGTTGTTGTGTTGCTGTCCCTTTGTCCAGAGAGCCACTTCTTATGAGAAACTGATTTGAGTTCCTGGTATAGTAAAGTCAGAAGTGGCACACTACTAGAAAAAGGATACAGTATTTCAACCGTCCAACCTTCTGCACATGTTACAAAAAGAATTAAATCAATAAACATTTATTTAATGTTTGCTATTTTCTAAGCAAGTATGGTGTTGGGAATACAGAGCTGAATGAGTCACGCTTTTTGCTCCAGCAGAGCTCAAGAAAGTCAGAGGGGCAGGACACGTAATAGATGCTATAACAGAAGAGTGAGCATTGTATTAAGGGAGCATGGGATGAGATTTCCCAAGATGGGAGGGAGTAGGATAGAAGGCATTCCAGGGAGAGGGAACAGCTTAAGCAAAGGCAGAGAGGTAAGGCTATGCAATGGATATTCACTGGAGGATCAGACCAAGGTGGCAAATGTTGCGGGGGGTGGGGGGTGGGGGTGGGGGGGTGGGGGGTGGTAGTCTAGGATCAGGAGGGGTAAAGCAAGATGAAGTCAACTGACATTAACTTCTTGTTCAGTCTAAACATCAGCAAATCCTGTTAGCAAACAAAGGTAACTTGCTCTCGAAGAAGAGCAAAGCTCACAGCTGTTGTTTTTCACCTCATAAACTCCTAGTCACTAGTTGTTCTTGAATCAAAAGATTAGGTGTTTGGTGATTTTTTGAACTACTTACATATAGTCAAGGATAACAGTTTTTTAAAATATTTAACAAATGTGTTTTCCTTCCATTGCTTCTGGGTGCAATTGAAAAATTCGCATTGTATATACTTGCCAAAAGACTGAAGATAATCTCTTTATTCAACATGACTCTGCAGTGTTAAAATAATAAACCAGTCTAATAAGTCTACTGAACATACTCCTAATCAGTTATCAGTTTTACTAAACTGGATCCTTAAAGGTCAAAAATTCAATGAAAATTAGGGGTAGCCAACCCAACTGTCTTAGCAAAATGGCCAGTTTGTGACACGGCATAGAAACAGTGTTAAAAATCAGGAAATAAATCATTCTGAACTAGATTGATAATGAGAATGTGCACCTTCAGATTCACTGGGCACCCTAAAACAGGAAAGTGCATTTTTCAATGTCAAACTGAGAAACCCAGTTGTGAAGCCATACTTTATTCCCTTCATCCCCTAGGCAGTAGTTTAATAGTTAATGTATCAGACAATTGATTTTGAACTCTGAAAAGTCCTCCCTGATTACCCCAGTCCTGGGAAGACCTTGCCATTTGGCAGCCATGGCCACTCTCCTGCACTGCTTCCATTAATGTCTCTACCAAATGGGTTTTGAACTCAGGCGATCTGGTTCCAGGGTCCATGCTGCTAGCTCTTACCACCATATTGTCTGGGCTGCTGTAGAGTTGATGTCATTTATGTGCTGAGGGTTTGGGTGGGGGATGTCTAAGGGAAGCACTAATCATGTATTCCTATTTTCTACGCTTCACTTTTGAATCAAATCAAGTCACTGTAAAACTCATCTGGATTTCATTGCTTCTAATTTTTGTAAAAATACTATCACAGGTCTATAGTATAACATATTCTATTTAATTGGGTGTTTAGATATAAAATGTAAGAGTTTTTGATTTAAGAAATTGCTAATGAGGAGTATATATGTTTTGATCAAATAGCTCTTATGGCATAGTTCATTGTGTGTTTAATGTTCCTTTTGTAAAAGACTGTGAGATTTATTTCTTTTATTATTTGGTGTATCTTCTCTGGAAAACTGGTATGTCTCCTTATATCAGATAGGAGTTATTTTATCCAATATTTTCACCTCTTTCCCCTTGTTTTTCTTCTGTTTTATTTATCTCAGCTGTCAGAGAACTTAGAGCTAGTTTTCGATTTGGGGGCTCAGTTTTATTAACTTCTAGTCTAGTCTAATTACTCAACATTTCTCTTTAAAACTTGGCTTTCGTCTTATGTTTTAATGTTTAAAATTAGTTTATATCATTAATTTATTATAAATAGCTTCAAATTTTATGTATATATACATAGACATACATATATATGTATATATATATAAAACCAAAAGACCTGTTAGGTTTACATTTCTTATCATTTCCAATACTAATAACCCTGGGCCAACTCTTCATTATCTCTTTTCTATATGATTTCAATAATTTCTTAACGATTTTCCCTGACTCCTGACATATCGCCCTCTAATCTATCCAACACAACACAGTTTATAGGAGAACTCTGATGATATTATTTTGCTCTACAAAACTCTTCAGTAATTTCCTCTTTTTCACAAAGACAATTACAATCTCCTTAACTCATTGCTTAAGATTCCCTAATATGCATTCAACCTAACTTTTTAGGCTTTTCTCCCTCTAGTGTTCCTCTTTTTTGTGTTTCTCAATTTTTTAAAAAAATTTTGAATTTATTTTTGGCTGTGTTGGGTCTTCATTGCTACACGCAGGCTTTCTCTAGTTGTGGCGAGCAGGGGCTACTCTTGGTTGTGGTGCATGAGCTTCTCATTGTGGTGGCTTCTCTTGTTGCAGAGTGTGAGCTGTAGGTGCACGGGCTTCAGTAGTTGTGGCACACGGGCTCAGTAGTTGTGGCCCGTGGGCTCTAGAGCACAGGCTCAGTAGTTGTGGCGCACGGGCTTAGTTGCTCCGTGGCATGTGGGATCCTCCCGGACCAGCGCTCGAACCCATGTCCTCTGCATTGGCAGGAGGATTCTCAACCACCACCAGGGAAGTCCTGTAGTCTTCCTCTTTGAAATTTTTAATTTAGCCCAACTTGACTACCTGTGGTCTACCCAGTTGTTCCAGCCAGAAACCTCAAAGTTAATTTTCTCCTTTCTTTCATCTCTGCTCCCCCACCCCACCCCCGCCGCCGCCGCCACCGCCCTCACCCAATCCAATTCATCAGTTAGGATCCTCACCTTTTTTTTTATGGCCACACCAGGCAAGTCCTCCTCTTCCCATTTTTGTTGCCACCTTGTGAGTCCAGAACAACTTCAACTGTCTTCCAAACCGCTCTCCACAAAGGAATTATAATGAGCTTTTAAAACACAAAGAGCACCTTGTTACCACCCTGCTTAAAACTCAAAGTGGCTTAAATAAGATCCTTAACCCTGGCCTTCAAATCCATGCATGATCTGGCCCATGCTTACCTCTTCATGCTCACTTCCTGCCCCTCTCCTCTCATTTACTCTACTTTAGCCTACCAGTGTCTTATCAGTCCCTTGAACACAGCAGTCCCAGTCCATAGTCTTTGCCCAGGTCCTATATCTGGCTAGAGCAGGAGCTGGCAAACTAGTCTATGGGCCAAATTTGGTCCACTGCCTGCTTTTGTCAATAAAGTTGTATTGGAGCAGTCAATGCAGATTGGGTTAGGTATTGTCAATGGCTGCTTTCATGCTCCAGTAGCAGTGTTGAGTAATTGTAACAGAGAACAAGTGGCCCCCAAAACATGAAATATTTATTCTTTGTCCCATTATAAAATGTTTGTTGACCTCCAGGCTAAAATATTCATGCCCCTTCTCCTTGCAGAGCTAGTCTTTTCTCATTGTACTGCTCTCAGGTCAAATATCTCTACCTCAGAAAAGCTTTCCTGATCACCATATCTAAGCAGGTTACTTCCTAAATTTTCTATCATTGTACCAAATTTGTGATTCCATTACATTCACCACAAGTTGTGTTTAACTATTGTTTGTTGACCTGTGACTATATTTTTAATTGAAATATACATTTCTTAAGGGCAGGGAACATGTCAGTTTTGTTCTTCACTTTATACTCAGTTCCTGAAATAATACCTGATCATAGCAGGTAATAAATGTTATCTGAACAAATGAGTGAACCTGTCCTATGTCCCACCTCCAATTTAAAAAATAAGTTCCCTTTTGCTTGGTGAATATTCTGAGATCTTTTAAGCAGCCCCTTTCCTAGTTTATCTTTCACTGAGAATGCCCTTCCTCTGTACTGCCCTTATGGGGCCCTCTTTGTAGTTTAATCTGCTCTCATGGGTGGGATCAGGCAATAGTCCTTAAGTCTTTATTTTGTCTTGAGGTGTTGGGACAATGCATTTACCTGAGGAGAATAACGTGGAAGTCCAGAGAAACACTTCCCTTATTAAAAAGTTACATCAAAATGAAAATAGAGAAACTGTTTAAAAAAAGGAAAACTATGAAGTATCATTACTCAAAGCCATGTGGTAAGATCCAACCATATCTGCTTAGAGATAATTTTCTTATTTAAAAGTACAGGGGCTTCCCTGGTGGCGCAGTGGTTGAGAGTCCATCTGCCGATGCAGGGGACACGGGTTCGTGCTCCGGTCCGGGAAGATCCCACGTGCCGCGGAGCGGCTGGGCCCGTGAGCCATGGCCGCTGAGCCTGAGCATCCGAAGCCTGTGCTCCGCAATGGGAGAGTCCACAACAGTGAGAGGCCCGCATACTGCAAAAAAAAAAAAAAAAGAAAAGTACAGAAACATCTAATCTTTAAAACCTTAAGAAATTCATGTATAAATAGATACCCTAGTATATGTAAATTACCCAATATAATATGTCCTTAGTAGTGAAACTCCATCATCTGTATTGCTTGAGCTTCGATCATAGCATTAAGATAGAAAAAGAAACAAACTTTACCATTGATTACAAACTTTATCAGAACAGTTTTATAGGAAGACTCCAGAGATGTTTTATTGCTCTGTAATCATATGTCCTTATTTACAGTGATAGTTTTGATGTGTTAAGAACCATGCATAAGGCTAATTAATTAATTAATTGGTGGGAAAATCTTAGATCCAAGCTCCGTGTTGTTTTTAGTAGATTTGTCTGAAAGGAATGATGAGTAAGGAACACATGAAGGACAGTATCCCAAAATATCCTGGTGAAGTAACCAGTGAAAACTTCAATAAAAAGGGGAACTGAGAGACAGAGAGGCATGGTTAACATTTTTTGTGGGAAAGAGTTTTGCCCAAGACCTTGGGTCTGGTTCAAAAGCTGAGAGAAACCCTGGGAGACTTTACTACACTTTGACAATGATTTTCATAGCCTGGAACAGAATTTAAAAGAAATCATAAGCTCTTGTCTGAGCAAATATCTAGCACTATATGGCTGTCATCATCTGTGAAGTTTAAGGGAAATCTGAAGCCACTAATGCCTAAACCATGGAGAGGTCTGATATTCCATCCTCAGTGCTTACTCTATAAACAGAAAGTAAAAAGGCCAGCAGCCTTCTACTCTGCTTGTCTTGTACTGGCCATGAGTCATTGTTAGTGCTATGTAAAAATCGGTCATAACAGATATGACCAGTAACAGATATAATTACTTGGATTAAGAATTAAATATAAAATAATAATTTATTATTCTACATCTCTGTCAGTCACAAGAAGAATCAATAGAATTATGGGTCAATGGATTTTTAATTATAAGGAAGTAACTTAACTAGAGGTCCAGTGATTTATCTTCCTTTCTTTTAGCCAACTGAATTCAAGAGATTTGGGACTGATTCTTCCAAAATTAGCAAATAGCATTACCAGTAACTAGGAATTCAGAGAAACCTTTAAAAATTTATTGCCAGTCCCTTTTCCATTTACTTCATTTTGGATTCCCCATCATCTTTCTAGGGTAAGTTATCAGTTAGAAGAAGCTTCGTGAAAGGAAAGGAAGTCCAGTTATTTCTTTTTTTAAAAATTTGTGCCAGTGGCAGACTGCAAGTTTGTTCTACCAACATTTCTTTTTTAAAAAAAATAATTAATTAATTTTTAGCTGCGTTGGGTCTTTGTTGCTGCGCACAGGCTTTTCTCTAGTTGTGGCGAGCAGGGGCTACTCTTCGGCTTCTCATTGTGGTGGCTTCTCTTGTTGCGGAGCATGGGCTTCAGTAGTTGTGGCACGTGGGCTCATTAGTTGTGGCTCACAGGCTCTAGAGCGCAGGCTCAGTAGTTGTGGAGCACGGGCTTAGTTGCTCCGTGGCATGTGGGATCTTCCCGGACCAGGGCTCGAACCCGTGTCCCCTGCATGGGCAGGCGGATTCTTAACCATTGTGCCACCAGGGAAGTCCCTACCAACATTTCTTTAGAATATGCTAAGCACACAAAAGAAAAATAATTTCAATTACTGCATCCATTCTAGTGTAATGGGATTTTGCTACTTTAATCTATACAGTGCATAGCTGTTTTAAAACTTTGAGATTCATAGGTGATTACACGTACTTAGAATCATTTAGAGGCTATAAGAACATAGATAATGGAATGAAATGCAGATATCGCAGTAAGATGGACCTGGTTTATCGTCTGTTTTTTTATCGTATGCTAGCTGTTTGACCTTAAGCATATAACTTAGACATCTTATTCCGTATGTGTGTGTGTGTGTTTGTGTTTAATATTCCTATATCATAAGGTTTCTGTGATGACAACATGAAATCACATTGTAAAACACATAGCATAGTACCTGGGAACTGGTAGACGGTAAATTGCAATCATGGTTATATCATTATTACTCTAAATGTAGAATTTGAGTGTTCCAGGGGAAATGCAATATTCACTGAGAGACATATCTTGGTATGGAGAATATTTCCAGGGAGAAGTTAGCTCTGTATACGTAAGTGAAATTAGCTTACTCAACACTTAGTTTCTGTAAATGAAACCGTAGCCAATGTATCTTTACTTTTCTTATTAGGTATCTAAGCTTGCAGCACTGGCCTGTATTTTATGAATGCAGTCTTCATGAGTTTAGATATCAGAATTAAGGCACAGCTCACTTTAAGCAAACTGGGATTTAAGATAACCTTGAGAGTGAGATGAAAGATTTGTTTTAATTTTAGATTCTTGTATTTACAGAAAGCTCCATGATGGATGTTTTAGTTCAAGCTGCTGTAACAGAACACCACAGACTAGGTGTCTTGTCAACAACAGAAATACGTTTCTCATAGTTCTGGAGCCTGGGAAGTTTAAGATCAAGGTGCCTGCAGATTCAATATCTGGTGAGGGCCCCTTTCTTTGTTCATAGACTATCTTCTCACTCTGTCCTTACAGGTAGAATGAATGAAGAGCTTTCTGGGGTCTTTTTTCATAGGGCACATTTCACATCTGGGTTAGGATTTCAATATATGAATTTTGGGGGGACACGGTCTGTAACAACGGAATTTTAGAATTGAAAGATACCCTAGCAATCATCTTGCCAAACACTTTTTTCAGGTGATGAAACAGACAACCCAAAAGATGTTTCTAAGGTCATATAGTCAGTTATCAGCTGAACCAGGATTAGAGCTCAGGACTCCTGACTTCCGATCAGCTCTTCCTGTGCCTGGCTCTGCTTAATTTAGGACAATTTCCTAGGAGGTGTGATAGTTGAATTGGTCCAGGTTAGCAGGCTTTTCCAAATGTTTAAAATATGCCTCTATTTACAAAAATTGATTCTTGTTATACTTTTGGGGAACATTGACATTGGTGGTGAGGAAGAATGGGTGAGGCAGCATGAACCACCTACGCCCCCAGACGTATTGAAGATGAATACTGCTCAGGCTTCAGATAACTGCTGGGTTCCTGGGCTGCCACGGGGAGCAGGTGTGTTGTGTATATACCTTTGGCAAGAGGTGCATTTCTTGAGAAAATAGAGAAGTTTTCCCATAGTGTGTGCAAGAAGAATCTTCTTCCCATTAACAACACAAAATCTTCAGTAAATTCTCACTTCTCATTATTGCATTTGGACCTATTTTGTTGGTGTGTGTGTCGGGGGTGGGGGCAGTCTTATATGTTAAAGTGTTTAATCCTTCATCAAGACGAGCACAAGGCAACAGTAGCAACTGCCCAAAGAGGCTGGGCCATATAAGATTATAAAGAATAGTGAGAATAATGATAGCTATTTTTTATTGAGTGCTTACCAAGTGCCAGATTTGTGCTAAGTGCCTTATTTCATTTAATTATTGCAGTAACCCTCTAATGTGAATACCATTATTATCTGTCTTATTGACAAGGCAACTGAGGCTTTGAGAGATTAATTTGATCTAAGCTCAGAAACAGAGTAGATGCATTTAAGATCATTTTACGCTCTCCAAGGCACCGTCTTCCCAGACTCTGGAACTACAGCAAAATCTGTACTGTTCATTGTCAGTAATGATGTCTCTCTGCATCAGCATTAGCTCTCATCTCAGAGGGGTGCTGAAGCATAAAGTAGTGATGCACGATGTGAAGCTCGGTGGTTTGACTTTATTTTTCTTCCTGTTTGAAAACTTTTTATTTGCATATTTTAAAAATGGTGCATTCGAAAACCAAAATCATCTGAAGAACACACAAAAAAATGGCACTCTGATGAAACTGCATTTTACAACCTGCCAGACACCTTGAACCAGCTTAATTTTCACTGAAGATTCACCTTGGTTCAACCCAACAGTTTCATCATCAACATCCAAGTACTTTTTCTTCCCTGCCAGCCAGCCAGACCTGCCTGGGAGAGACAGGCTTTCTCTGTCGGTAGTTCTTGATTCTTCGATGTGAAAAAGAGCAACATAGTCATTTAAATCTGATCCAACCCCTGCATCTCACAAACTTAAACAGCTAAGAGAAGTAAAATAAGAGGACAATGCTTGTGGAATGAACAGTGCCTATCTGTGGCACACCTCACTAGCATTCACCTGTTTCCTTCTCCAGTTTGATCTTTTCTTTTGAAGACGGTAGAGCTTTCTCTTACACTTCTGTCTTGAACAACTTTGGCTTATCGAATTTCTCAATCTCAGCTATATCGGGTTTGTCAGACGTGGTTGCAGAGAAAGTGGAGTGAAGCAGGCAAGCCAGCAGAGTCCAGTTCGTGAGTCTTGCCTAACTTTTTTTTTTTTTTTTTTTTTTGCGGTGTGCGGACCTCTCACTGTTGTGGCCTCTCCCATCGCGGAGCACAGGCTCCGGACGCGCAGGCTCAGCGGCCATGGCTCACGGGCCCAGCCGCTCTGCGGCACATGGGATCCTCCCGGACCGGGGCACGAACCCGTGTCCCCTGCATCGGCAGGCGGACTCTCAACCACTGTGCCACCAGGGAAGCCCTTGCCTGACTTTTAAGCAGTTGCTGTTCAGCTGAACAATTGGAGTGAATAGATGTAAACAATTTTTGGCAGTTTAAGACAGTGAGCTATATTTACTGCCTTCCTTACTATTAAGTACTGACTCTGTTCGTGGGAAAGCAGGTAGGTGTAGCTATAGGATTACCTCAGGTTTTTTTGCTGTTGTTGTTTATTTTTTCTTAACAATTGCACATCTCTTCACCTTCAAATTCACAGTTGGAGTTTTAAACCAACTGACAGTCATAAAGTCAAGAGTATGTACTCTTGTTCTTACCCGGGAGTATGACTAATGGAAACATAGCTAACAAGTTGTCCTCACAGCCAAGCCTCAGCAGCCTACTTGATTTGTTCCCAGTTGGACAGGCAGAAGAAATAGAGGAAGGGTTACAATGGCGGCATTAAATTCTAACCTTCTGGGCTTAGATTGGGATCTTTTGTCTCTGACAAAGGTTTATAAAGTTAGTAATTATTAAAACCAAAATAAACCTCTAAATAGCCTTTTCTGTAAAAGGAAAAAACATCTTGGGGCATTGAAAATCCCGCATGAAATGAAGATATTTTTCTTAAAAAGAGCAAGCAATAAGGCCTTTAAACTCTATGCTAAACCAAAGAAAAGAACAAGAAAAGAAATGTTATCTTAATGATTGGTCTGCATTGGAAAATATATACATAATCATAATCATGTAAACTTTTAAAAAAATTTTAACTTCTAGAACAGTGTATTGACAGAATACGGAAGACTAAATGATGGTTACCAAGCGGTATACACGTTATCAATTTTGACGGTACAAAATTAAGAGTAAGGATGACAGAAGTAAAGAGGCGAAGGTGGGGTGAAGGAGAGCTAAAGGGAAGACTAAGAAAGCCAATAGCTTAATATACTAAACGGCAAGTCAAAAATTCCTGTCTATACTGGATGGAACAAGGGATCCAGGTAGAATGCCAAGTTAGCCAGTAAAGAAAAAAGAAAGCCATACAATTTGGGGCAATGACAGAAGGGGAGGCAGGTGGGTGATTGCAGAGTGACATAAACCTTCATCTATCATAGCAGGAAGTTAATGGGAAATGTTGGGAGCTGATGAAACAAAGAGCTCAGGAGCATAGTGCTCAGAGAGATTTCAGGAGTCCAGAAGGAACAGGCGAATTTGGTGGCAGAAAGGGATGGGTGGAGGACTGCTGCTTGTAACCAGCATGTACATTTATTATGTTGATAAACAAATATTAAAAGTTAATACTGTAAAAGAAATGTTGTAGGAAAATATTTTTCTAATATATACCTCTCAGACCCACTCACACACCTTTTTTTTTTTGTATAAAGTGCATTGAGAACATTGAGTTATTCGGCTTTTTATGGATTTGGAAAGACAGTGTATTTCTAAGTAGGCGTAGGAAGAACAAGCTTGTCATTTTTTTATTATGATACAAAAATGACCAAGAAAATGCCACTCTGACTATAGATAGGCAGAGGGACAAGCAACAAACAACCCTGAGGGCCATCATATGTAGAGGTGTTGTGATGAGGACTACGAGTGGCTGAGAGTCAGGGTGCAGACACCTCAGCACAGGCCAGGGAGAACGGGCACCAGGAGTGGGATGCAGATGAGTTAGAACTCAGACAACCCTCCCCAAGGTCCCGGCACCGATGCAACACCAGGAGGCACTTTTCCCTGATAGGGGAGGGAGTTAACCCTGAATTGATTGAGAACACCTGGAATCAATTAAATAGCGTGTTCTATCATCAGGTGAAATGAGGAATTGAAATAGAGATTGAGTTAAAGAAAATTACATTCCTTATTCCACCAATGGGAAGCGTCGTACATTCAGGCGATGCGAGTTATTTGGCGAGGGAGGAGCTGGGGCCCGGCAGTGTGGCTCCAGGGTACTGCTCGCGACCAAACGCCACACTACGGCACTGGAGAGGACAGAGGCTGATCTGCTTAAAGAATTGTTAACATAGATGGCAGGAAAAGGTAAGTACCTGAAGACAGACGGAAAAGTATTTTGGGAATTTTAAGAAAGGTATCCTGAATTACTTAGAACTGAGGGAATGGGAAGATTTACCTAGAAGATATACCAGTTGAACTTGTGCTTGAAGAAAAGGAAAACCTATTCTAGGTTTTATTATATATATACACACACACACAGAAGCCTGGTGGATGTGTGCTTATGTATTCCATTATTGGGATTAAAAAGAGAAGAATTAAAATTTAAGTACAAGTAAGAATCTTTTTTTTTTTTTTTTGGTCTTATTTTTATTGGGCTATAGGGGATGGGTTGGGCAATATTTCTGCAAGTTATGCCCCACTAGGGAAATGTCCATTCTAATTTTCCTGGGACAGCTTTCAGAGCTTTCTCTTTTTTCTTGGAGCCACTGCTCTTGCTGGCAGCAGCCTCTTCAGGTCCACTGCTGAGTGGCTTCTCCTTGGAAGAGAATTTCCTCTTTTTCTTGAGAACACTCTTGTTTTCTGACTCTTCAGGGTCAATAACCGGTTATGTTATTAGATAATACATGTTCTTCTAAAGAAATTAGTAAGATAGTCCTTACCAGAAATATTTAAAATTGGAAAACTGGAGATGTTCACAGACTACATACATTGGGATCTTTTGTCATTGTCAGCAAATTAGACAACACATTAATAAGTCTTTGAAGCTTCTATAGTCAAAACAACAAACTGAAAGTTTCTTTTGACTTTATTTTATTTTTTATAAATTTATTTATTTTTGGCTGCATTGGGTCTTTGTTGCTGTGCATGGGCTTTCTCTAGTTGCCGTAAGTGGGGGTTACGGGCCCCTAGAGCACAGGCTCTAGGGGCACGGGCATCAGTAGTTGTGGCTCGCGGGCTCTGGAGCACAGGCTCAGTAGTTGTGGCACATGGGCTTAGTTGCTCTGCGGCACGTGGGATCTTCCCAGACCAGGGATGAATCCATTATCTCCTGCATTGGCAGGTAGATTCTTAACCACTGCACCACCAGGGAAGTCCCTGCTTTGACTTTAAACAATCCCTAAAATAAAATTCATGTTCTATGTTTCTGTTTGTGTTATAAAACTTGTGTTTGTCAAATCAGTCTAATTTTTAAAGGGAGAAGAAAATTACTATTTATTTGGTGGTGGGGGGAGAGTTGTTTTTATCCTACTGTTGAGACAACAAAAGATAAAAATACTACTTCTACATTCCATTTGGTGTGGTATCTTCCAATTCACAAAAGAGAGAGATGGGGAAGTTAATGGATGCTGGAGAATAGAGGTTTGCTATACTTCCTTCTGGGCTGCCTCTGCTTGAGGTCTCTGGGTAATTCAATCTAGCAAAATTATGGACTAATGAAGCCTTTCTGTTGTTAGCTCTTAATTGTAGCCTGTACTCTTACTTAGCGTATCTATAGTGATGTCTTCTCTAAGGGTGAAGAGAGGCTGGGTTTATCTGATGCTAAAATTACTAGGTAAAATGTAACAATACTAACCAAACTAGCATATCTAGCCTCGTCTGTTATTTGGATGAATTTACCTTTTAAGCTTTACTCAAGGCTGCCATGTCCTGCCTGCCGTCTGCCGCACACGGTGGGGTGTTACTCTAGGACCTTGCTTCAGACAGGTCTGAACTCAAAGAGGGATAAAAATCCTCAACAGCAACTCTCTGGTAATTAAGCAGCACCCAGCAACAAATGAGCACAGGTCCCTGGCATACCCTCATACTTGCTTTTCACTGAGTACCATGGTTTGTCCAAATACCTCCCATATGACCTGAGAGTAATATAACTTCAGAAGAGAGGAACCTCAGAGGCCTGCTCCACCACCTCTGTGAGACCTGGCAGGCCCAGACAGAGTTTCAAGCTAGGGACCCTCACTTCACCCTCAGCTATGTGGCTGACAGGGTCTTGGTGCTCCAGGCGGGTGTCAGGCTTGTGCCTCTGAGGTGGGAGAGCCAAGTTCACTGGTCCACCAGAGACCTCCTGGCTCCATGTAATATCAAATGGCAAAAGCTCTCCCAGAGATCTCCATCTCAATGCTAAGACCCAGCTCCACTCAATGACCAGCAAGCTACAGTGCTGGACACCCTATGCCAAACAACCAGCAAGACACGAACACAACACCACTCATTAGCAGAGAGGCTGCCTAAAATCATAATAAGGTTAGAGACACACCAGAACACCACTGGACGTAGCCCTGCCCACCAGAACATAGGCACAAGTCCCCTCCACCAGGAAGTCTACACAACCCACTGAACCAACCTTACCCACTGGGGGCAGACACCAAAAAAAATGGGAACTATGAACCTGCAGCCTCTGAAAAGGAGACCCCAAACAAGGGGTCTTCTGTATATCCAAAGAAGATATACAGATTGCCAACAAACAGATGAAAGGATGCTCAACATCACTAATCATTAGAGAAATGCAAATCAAAACTACAATGAGGTATCACCTCACACCAGTCAGAATGGCCATCATCAAAAAATCTACAAACAATAAATTCTGGAGAGGGTGTGGAGAAAAGGGAGCCCTCTTGCACTGTTGGTGGGAATGTAAATTGATACAGCCACTATGGAGAACAGTATGGAGGTTTCTTAAAAAACTAAAAATAGAACTACATACGACCCAGCAATCCCATTCCTGGACATGTACCCTGAGAAAAGCATAAATCAAAAAGAATCATGTACCACAATGTTTATTGCAACTCTATTTACAATAGCCAGGACATGGAAGCAATCTAAGTATCCATCAACAGATGAATGGATAAAGAAGATGCAGCACATATATACAACAGAATATTAATCAGCCATAAAAAGAAACAAAACTGAGTTATTTGTAGTGAGGTGGATGGACCTAGAGTCTGTCATACAGTGAAGTAAGTCAGAAAGAGAAAAACAAATACTGTATGCTAATACATATATATGGACTCTAAAAATTAAAAATTGGTTCTGAAGAACCTAGGGGCAGGACAGGAATAAAGATGCAGACGTAGAGAATGGACTTGAAGACATGGGGAAGGGGAAGGGGAAGCTGGGACAAAGTAAGAGAGTGGCATGGCCATATATACACTACCAAATATAAAATAGATACCTAGTGGGAAGCAGCACATAGCACAGGGAAATCAGCTCCATGCTTTGTGTCCGCCTAGAGGGGTGGGATAGGGAGGGTGGGAGGGAGACACAACAGGGGAGAGATATGAGGATATATGTATATGTATAGCTGATTCAGTTTGTTATAAAGCAGAAACTAAGACACCATTGTAAAGCAATTATACTCCAATAAAGATGTTAAAAAAAAACATCGGGCTTCCCTGGTGGTGCAGTGGTTGAGAGTCTACCTGCCGATACAGGGGACACAGGTTCGTGCCCCGGTCCGGGAAGATCCCACATGCCGCGGAGCGGCTGGGCCCGTGAGCCATGGCCGCTGAGCCTGCGCGTCCGGAGCCTGTGCTCCGCAACGGGAGAGGCCACAGCAGTGAGAGGCCCGCGTATCAAAAAAAAAAAAAAAAAAAAAGATCTACTCAAAGCATTTGTGATTCTGCATGGTTAGTGATTTCTCTCGCATTATTTCTTTTTATTCAAGAGATATTTTGATCCCCTATGTGCTAAGCACTAGGGATATTGCAACTGGATAAATAGACATTGCCCTTACCTTGATGGGGCTTGTGTTTTAGTGGGAAACAGAAAACAAACAAAAATAAATGAAACAAAATGATTACAGATTATAAGTACTTTTTACAAATAAAAATAAGTACATTTTATAAATACAAAGTGTAGTGATGGTTCAGTGTTTAAGGAAGGTTTCTTTGAGGATATTTTAACTGGACTGTGAAGAATCAAAAGCCGACTGTCATGTAAAGAGTTAGACGAGGAGTGTTCTGGGAGAGGAAAGCAGGGTCAAAGCCCCTGTGGTCACTGAGCTGCAGAATAGGGGTGCATGATGTGGGTTGAAGTCGACATGGGCTAGATTATGTGGGGTCTTAGGCCATGATATGGAGTTGGGGCATGATTCTAGGCATAATGAGAGACATTGAAGGACCACTTAGTAGACAAGTTAGTGGTCCCCTATCCCTACCCAGCCTTCTTGCCCTGTGGTGTACTTTCCCTTCTAACACCTACCTTCTAACCTAATTGTTGTCAGCATACTGGAGCAGCTTTGCCCTTAAGCATAGAGTGTTGGAAGGAAGTACTTGAGAATGTACACTTCATCCATTCCCAGCCCTTGACCAATGTCTACCAAGTGAAGGGCCGCTAAAGGCCAGCTCCCTTGCTTTGGGTTTGACTAGGAATACTCTGAGTTCAGGTATGACTTGTACTCCAGAGATCCACTATGGGATCAGGCAGAAGCTACACTTTCTAGGACTTTGCCTGAGATCTCCCCCTTCTTGACTACTTTCTCTTCCCTGCCTGTTCCCCTGCTCCTTTATAGCTTTCTTCTGGGAACATTTCCCTAATAATCCACTTATACGTGAATCTTGGTGTCAGCATCTGCTCCTGAGGAATTCAGCCTTAGTCACTCTGGTGTTACTTAGAGGTTGGATTGTGCAGAGATGGTTTAAATCCTACTTCAGCCTCTTATCAGCTCTGTGTCCTTGGACACATTTCTTAACCTCTCAGTTTCTTCCATACATTCCATACAATCATTCACCCTGGTCCTTGTGGAACTTACATCCTACAGTGGGGAGAAAACAAACAAAACCTAACAAATAGAGAACATATTAGTGGTTGCCAGGGGTCAGGGAGAAAGTAGTGGCAGAAGTGAAGAAGGTGTGAATATAAAAGTGCAACATGAGGGATCCTTCTGGTGGTGGAACTATTCTGTATCTTGACTGTATCAATGCCAATATCCTGGTTGTGATATTGTACTATACTTCTGTAATATGTTACCATTGGAGAAACTGTGTGAAGTGTATATGGGATTTCTGTATTATTTCTAACAACTACATGTGAATCTATAATTATCTCAAAAGAAAAAGTTTAATTAAAAAACCTAATAAAGGAATAAGCTCACAAACAAATAAATAATATAGTATCTAAAAAGATGATCATTGTTAGGGAAAAAATAGAGCAAAGGAAACAGGGAATGCTGCGGGGGCAGGAATGGGTGTTGCAATTTTCAAAAGGGTGGTATCACTGCGAAGGTACCAGTGGAGCATATGAAGTGCTGGTGCAAAGGGCCTGAGGATGGTGGGTGTCTGCTGTGTTCGAAGGACAGCAAGGAGGCCAGGGTGGTTGGAGTGGAGCCAGGAAGGAAGAGTAGTAGAAGTGAAGTCTGCTTCTTCACTGACCCTTCACAGCGGAGGGTCAGATGCTGGAGGAACTTGTAGGCCATTGTAAGGCTTTGGCTTTTACTCTCAGAGAGACTGAGCACCACTGAGGGTTTCTGAACAGAGCAGTGACATAATCTGGGTTTAAAAAGTCACTCTGACTACTGTGTTGTGGATAGACTGGGGCTATGTGGAGCCAGGGTGGTTGGGCATTAAAAGTAGGATCTGCATTAAAGGGTTGAGAGAGGATTAAATGAGCTAACGTATGCAAGTGTTCAGTCTCAGCTATTATTGTTCCTTAATGCTGCCTTCAGTAGCAAAGAGAGTGATTTTATTGAAAACTCTTTCTGCTTAATGCCATTCTAGTGGAGATCTAGACATTTACTCACTGTTATCTGGGAAAAAAGTACTAGTTAAGGTAATTGGAAAAGAGAAGGGAATCTCCCCTGATCATTGGCTCAAGACTGCATTCACTAGAGTGGATTAGTTAGATCAGCAGATACTTGTCTGATTTCTAGATCCCTGGTAAGAAAGATTGACTTGGAGTCTAGATTTTAAAAAGTGAGTTGCATTGTAAGCAAACTTTGCTTATTTCATAATTTCCATAGGCAAGTTTAGTTTAAATAATTCAGTGATTAAGTTAGATCATACTTAGAACAAGGACAAATTACTTGCAATAAGGAAGGATAGAGGACACTTCACCTTTTATGTTCAGTATTTCCTGTTGTGTGCTAGAGTCAGATTTTTAAAAAGAAGGAGGGTGGAGAAAAGTCAGATGTTTCCTGTAAGTATGACTCACTTTCCTTCTGAAATGTAGGCGTAAGTATGGGGTCAAGAATTTCTATGCTATTATAGTTCATTAATTAATTGAAATAGTTCCTCCTCTTCAAAGAGCAGAGGCTGTCAATATTTGGCCAAGTATCCAAGTGTAGAGTACAAACAAAAATGCTACAGGAATTCAAACATAATGGAGGAATCATTGTTAACCAAATCAGGCCAGACCTTTGGTTCATGGGCTATAGTATTTAAGTTTGACCTTGTAGGAAGAATGGGTTGTGAAACTAAAGGTGTGGAGAGGGAGGGATAGGTCACTCCAAATGCTGAGAGGAGCACAGGAAAAGATGGAGAGCTGGGAACAAGGTGAAGCCACTATAAGGGATGACAAGGTACCATGTTAGGGCTATGAAAAGCAAGGCTGGATAGGTGACTGGAAAATAGCTAAACCTAGGAGGAAGGGTGTTTGTAGAGATACCACATTTGTTTACACTGCTAGAATTCTAGGTTAAAGACGGACCAGTGAGCACTCTCTGGCCTTAGATTTTAAGCTTCACTTAGTACACAGACATGATCTGAGGGTTAAATACATTGATTTTTTTTTTTTTTTTTTTTGCGGTACACGGGCCTCTAACTGTTGTGGCCTCTCCCATGGCGGAGCACAGGCTCCGGACGCGCAGGCTCGGCGGCCATGGCTCACGGGCCCAGCCGCTCCGCGGCACGTGGGATCTTCCCAGACCAGGGCACGAACCTGTGTCCCCTGCATCGGCAGGCAGACTCTCAACCACTGCGCCACCAGGGAAGTCCTACATTGAATTTTATGGCAATAAATCCTCAAAGAAATTAAGAGGTGTATGAGATTTAAAATTGGTTTGAGAGGTAGTGTGGTTGGAAAGTAGTATGTGAAGGGCGTCATGAAGATTTGTAAAGCATAGTCTTGTTTTTGCTTACTTATGCCTTTCAAAAGAGTTTCTCAGGTTTCCACTTACTTTGAAACTCAACAATTTAAAATGTAAAATCCTTAGAGACAGAGAACAAAGTTTGGTGATTCTTTGTTACCATTGACGTTCACGTGAATGATTTGCTTGAGAGTGAGTAGGAAATGAATCCTCTTCATCTATCTTTCAGTTTAAGAAATTTTGTTTTCTAAAATTCTCTTCCTTTTTTCCTTTTCAGTTGAAGAATGGTTTCTGAAATATTTATGAGGGAGGCCAGTTATAATTAATGGCAATGTACTCTGTTACAACATCAATTTATCCCGTTCCTAGTGACACAAAGTCCAATTAACATCTCCAAGGGGTTCATCAAGTGTGTGCTATACTCTGCCATTTAATGACAAGACTAAAATATATTCTTTCTCCATAATTTCTCTTGGAGCAAAAACAAAACCCTACTATCTAATGAAAAATATATACTCCATGTCTGTGTTTGCTTTACTCAGTACAGTATTTCCAGAACCGGGCATGTAGAGGGCTTTCAACAAATACATGTTGAATGAGTGACTAGTTGGATATATGTATTAATGGATGAATGAATAAAAGGATGAATGAATAAATTCCCTGATAATTGGCTCTCCCTGGACCTCTAGATAGATTGCTTATTTAGAGCATCATGTTGTATGCATTGCCTTTCACTACAGAGCTTTCCTAACATCTTTTCTTTTCTTTCTTTCTTTTTTTCTAATCTCCTATTTCCAAGTTTTCTGGAATGCCAGACCTCTATGGGCAGAGTGGTATCTTTTCAGCATCTCTTTGATGCATCCAGTAGCCAAGTAGGAAAGCTGACCACCTTCTCAGTGTTTGTAAAGCAGCAGGTTTGCCTTCACCACAGGTACAGATTATATTCTTTGCAGCATTTACAAAGAACTAAGTCACTTCAAAATAATTATTAATATGACAGACATGTGTCTAAAACATAAGAATTCTTGCTCCTAGAAATATTTTAGATGCTTAAAGCTACTCTAGATTTTTTCCGTTCTCCTCTTCTCCTCCTCCTCTCCAATTTTCTTCTTGTCCTCTTCTTCCTTCTCATCCCCTCCCTTCATCTGTGTCCAATTAACTACCTAGATCTTGTCATTTGATCCGGCAACTTTAATTTTAGACTGTGAATATTTCCCCGAAAGGCACTTGTATAAATGGAAAGAAATATGTCTTGTAATAATGGGATTTTCTCAAATTTAAGCAGCAAATGTTATCATTTCAGCAGCCCCTTCTGCATATTAACATGATACGATATGTCATGCCGTGAGAATCTTGTGAATTTTATCTATGAAAGTTAAGTGTCTGACCAGTTCTGTGGGAGTGATTTCTTATCACATCATTTTTCACAACCAGGAAACCATGACTCAGTAGCCTCTTGGACATGGTTTTGCTAAACAAGTGGTAAGGAATATTTGGCACTTTTTATAGCACTTGTTTTCCCACTTTGTCATTTTCAATAGTTTCCTAGAAGTAGAAAGATTGTAGGATATCATCCATTTTCTCTCTCTTCTTTCCCCTGCAATCTTCTCTTGTAGGCCCTTTTGGGACCTTTCTATTTCCCACACATCCTCTCTTCCTCACTGTTTCCCCCATGTCAGCCCAACATTGACTAGCCTATCTGCTGAGTAGAGGAGAGAAGCTTCACACCTATAGATGTAAATACTGCTCGTGGAGGAAAGACACAGGCAATGGAGTCCAACTGTCAGTTCCACCCACTGCCTAATTCCAGAGTGGGTTTTATGCAGGGATAGAATAGTGGTGTGAATTGAGGCGCTCTAAAAAACCTGCTTCCTCCATCAGGCTTTATTCATAGGGTCAATACAAGTCAATGAAGTCATTGCTGGATCTTTTAGGGATATAAAATCTGTTCTGGGTGTCAGCTTGTATCTTATAAATTAAGAATGGAGATGAATATGCTCGTAAACTTTGTAATGTAAGGTGGAAAAATGTCACATTTAGGTGCTATAATAGAGATAATAGATAAAGTTCAGCCAGGGGAATCAGGGAAGGTCTTACGGAGACTCAGGCATTCACTTTTAGGATGCAGCTCTTCTGGAGGAGTAACTGACCAGAGCATTATTTGCCACTAACAATTTAGCCCTCACTAATGTGTTGGTTACTTACCTGTTCTAGAAGAGCAGAGAGTAAATTCCTAAGACAGCAGTCTAAGGACAGAAAAGTTTTTATGGTGGGGATGGGAAGGGAAGGGTATTGATAGAGGAATTGGCAAGGAAGCAGAAGAGTCATTATCTAGGGTGGCCCTGTGGAGGAAGGATCTGGGTAGATCAAGGGTATCATGTGTGATGGATCTCGGAAGAGAAGGGAAAGGAGATGGAAGAGAGTAGTGAGAAGAAGGATGTGAATAGGATAGTTGGGGCATACTGGTTCTGGTCAGATCATCATTTCTGTACAAGAAATGTGACTGTGAGTGGTAAGTAGCTATGTATAGTGTTACTTTTCCTGGGAGAAAAGCAAATGAATGTATCTCTTGCCTCTTTATATAATCTCTTTAAATTATTTAGGCTGTTATCTCATCCATCTTACGGGAAGCAGTGATTAAGACCTTTCAGGGTTTTCGAGTGTTTCTCAAGAATCATGATGCTATCAGTGACTTTTGGAGTCCTTTTTTAAAGTTGATAACATTTTGATTTTTAAAATTAATAATTATTAATTAATTGTATTTGAACAGATGTGAAAACATTTTCCTATAGATAATATTCTACCTGCTTTTAAATGTAAGGTCTGTGAAATTCAAGTGGGCCTGGCAAGTCAGCCATGTCATAGAGGGAACTGTCATGCTACAGTTGAGACAGGATACCAAGCTGGTTGAACTTTTGGTCTGATTCAGCAATGTTCTTCATGAAGCTCTATAATAAAATGTGCATTTTCCCATTTTCATGTTTTTAGTCTCTCTCTTTCTCTACTTAGTGTGCATGTATTTACATATAAACACACCTAAACATTTTAGTTCTTTTGTTATTTCTGATTATGATTTTTCTTTAATACTTGAGTCACCAATTATAAAGATATCTTAAAACTTAAAATTAGCTCCTGTGACTAATAACCTTATTTTGGGGCCAGTTTCCATTAATATAGTTTGAGGAGAGCATGAGCATGTTGATAATATCTCAGAATGCAATATGTTATGCCCTGAGAAATCATTTAAATCTATATTTGGATCAACATTTTGAAAAGTGTGGAGGAGAGGGAATCACCATGGGGAGGAGAGAGGAACGTTTTTTTTCTTTTTAAAAGCATGTGGGTTGATGCATTTTTATATCTTTTTTTTTTTAAGTCTAAGCTTGTGTAGGCTTGGTGAATGTTAATGAAAGAAACAATATAACGCATATTCCTGGGTGTTAGTGAAAGTTATGGATAGAAAACTCATTTTGTGAAGTTAAGAGCATAAATACGTGTAGATTCATCACAATAAGATCTAGACACCATATAAGAACACACATTCCTTGTTTAACATAATTACTGGCAATAACGGTTACTGCTAATACTTCATCTGTATCTTTACTTCTGTGTAAGATGTAGTATTATGTGCTATGGAAGGCATTTGCCTTTCTTTCTGGACGTTCACACCCTTTTTGTATTTGGCAAATTCCAATCCTGATGAGCCTCTACCTCCCACTGTAGAATATAAATCTCTTTCCCCTCTTCCATTTCATTAGGGTGCAGGGATTTGACCATTGACTTAGGCTCTACCAGTCGCATTAAGTGATGAAAGAAACGGGTGCCAAACAAAATCCATTCTACTTGCATGGCTGTGGGTATTGCTGCCTCTGCAATTTCCTGAGGCAGTGGTGGCAGAGGTTTCAATGGTAACACCCAGTGTTCAGTGTGTTGTTGCTGTCTCTGCTCAGTGAGGGTAGAAGTGGTGACTTTACGTTAAAGGGGCAGCATGATGTGGTGGTTAAAGGTATTAGACTTTGGAACCAAAGGGTTATCTGGGATTGAATTCCACATTGACCACTTAGCAGCTGTGTTGATCTTGGGTCAGTTACTTACTTCTCTGTGCTTCAGTTTCATCATCTGTAAATTGGGAATAACAATAGTGGTGACTGCTTTGGGTTTGAAGATTAAATTAGTTAATATTGTAACATACTTAGAACATAGTAAACCCTCTGGGGCAACAGGTGAAAATTTCTCCAAGCAGTACATTTCAAAGAGTCAGTGAGAGAAAATAAGATTGGTTTAGGTTTACGCCCCTGAGACTGGCTTATTCTATGTGCTAGTTATATCCATTGTTCCTAAACTGTGTGCCAAGGCATCCTGAGTCACAGAGGTATGGCAGGTATTTTAAATTTTTGAGGGAAACACAGTGATACTTGACATATGTTACACATCATGAGAAGTGTTAGCCCAGGGTAATTCAAAGTTTCATTAGTTTGTGCTATATTTTTTGATGATAGAACTCTTTGCAAAGATGGATTGTTTTTGCAGTTGCTGTGGTAAAAAGCAAGTACTGTGGGAGAAATTAATGTGGAACAGGAAATGAGAGCGCCATTTTCTCGCCTAAGGTCTGAAAAGTTGTGCAGTGCCGTATACGTGCACACATCCCATTAGTAAATGGTTTTGTCTATTCAAGAATAACATAAAAATGTTTTTCTTTCAATAAAGTATACTATTTTTTCAAACAACTATCAACTTGTTAGGACATAAATACTTATTAAGTTGTTTAAATGTAACTACCTGATCAACAGAATGGTTAGGTGTTTCTTTTGGTCTAAAGACACTGTGTAAAAATCACTGTAACAACAAGGATACTGTACACCAAGAAAGTTTGGGAACTTCTGAATTACATTTTCAGCAACAAGCAGAATCCTCAGACTGGCGCCATGATCTATGGAATAAGGAGACTATTAACGGCCAAATGGACATCATTAGAATTCCCCCATCCTACAGAAATAGAAACCCCAAGGCAGTAGTATATCTCTAGGGAGAATTGCAGAAGTTGTCAGACTTGAAAGATACAGGGATGGTGATGCCCGTAATATCTCCTTTCATCTCACTTTGTTTTGGCTGCTATAAGAGGCAGATGAGTCATGAAGAATTATAGCTTGAGTCTGGAGAAGATTTGTGTCTACTTCTGTCGATTTCTGTGCACATTACCACCTCAAGATCGTATTAAATCAAATTTCCGACTAGAAGAGTTTTAGCCAATGCAAGTAGCCTATATTAAAAGATTGCTGTGAGGCTTGACTTGAGGTTATAAATTCTCCCAGCACCACTGTTGAGACTGGATAGTTTCCTTGCTGTGCTGGATTGCTTGTTGTCAGGGTGACGCCACTATCACCAATCCCTTTTAAATTCTGGTTAGATTTTACCAGTGAGAATAATGTAGAAACGTTTTGGATGAGGTGGAAATTATTATCATTAGAAGGCTGTCAGATGATGAGATGCTGCAGCTTGGTCAGTGCATTGGTTCCCATAGACATTGCAGCGTCCACGGAGCTCTGCACAAATCACAGTCAGGGGCACGTCACAGATATCCTCCCAAGCTCTAACATTCCACTGGTTGTTGACTTCGTGGTAGTCCATGCCATGAGGTAGCCAAATAGATACTTAAATGATCAATCAGTGGTCACCTAGAGCCAAATGTTGATAGAATACTAGGATGACAAGGTAGTTGCTGCAACAGAGAATTATAGTGGGAATAAAGAGAATAGGATTTGTGGGTGATATTCTTGCTTCTAAGTATGCTGGAGAACTTTCAAAAAAATGATGGGACCAGGGCTTTATATTTATAGGATTAGGATTAGGTAAAGACATAGAAAGCTTTCATGATTGCCTTGAAAGAAATATTTATCTCATAGTCTAGGTCTTGCAGGTAGCTGAATGACAACACAAATTGAATTCGCAGCCTCATAAGGTATTGAATTTTAAAGTTCAGGCATTCGTTGTTCCTGCTCAACTCAACTTTGTTGTCTCTCATAGTTTCTAGACCTATAACAGAACTCAAATACTCAAGGAGGCAGGTTCAAGAGATGATATGAGAGAAGTACCATAAATGTCAAAAATTGCAAGACTTTGTCAATTTGTATTAGCAGAAACATAGGTAATATGTATGGGAATAAATCCTAACTGTGTTAGACCAGGGTGGAAAAAATACTATGTTTTATTGATGTGACTGTGTCAACCAGAGATTCTGGTATCAGTGTGTTAACTCAAGCACCTGAGAGTGGCTCTAAGAATTTGCTTGGTTGTTGGACTGAAATCTAGACCTGACTATTTTTTACATTAAATGAAGATGAGATGCCAGAACACACTTGATGGACTGCAGAGAAAAGTGTGCAAAAGCTTAGGGAGAGGAGAATTACTATGTACAAACTGCTTGGCTACTACTCCCCTCCCAGGTTGAAGCAGGGAATATGCCTTTCACCAAGGCTTTGGAAATACATCCATGTGGGGAAAACCAGGATCCTTAGAAGGCTTTTTATTGGCTCTTCTCTACTGTCATGATTCACCAGTTAGAGTAGTGGCTTATGGAAGTCAGATGATTAATGAACTTTCAGGTCAGGTCCATCTCACAGTGGGTCCTGTGAGTCTATAAAATGCACCTCTTGGTTATCTTCCCAGTCTTAGATTCCAGAGTTGGGATAGACATATTCAGCAATTAGCAGAATCCCCTTATTGGTTTATTTATCCCCTTATTGGTTTATAGAGTGATATCTATCATTGTAAGAAAGAGCAAGTAGAAGCCTCTAGTGTTGCCTCTTCATACCATGATAGTAAACCAAAGTAATTTCACATTTCTGGAAAAATTACAGAGATGAGTGCCCTCATTAACAACCTGCAGCTCATCAAGCGATTATTCTGCCACATTCCCATTCAGTTCACCTATTTGGCCTATACAGAAGACTGACGGACTTTAAGAAGGTGAGTAGATTACCATACACTTAATCAGACAAGGATTCCAATTGCAGCTGCTGCTCCAGGTGTGGTTTCTTTACCTGGAGAAAACCAACATAGCTCCTAGATTTTCCTGCTAGCGTACTAACAGGAAAACTGTACTATATATTTTAGTAGGGGGAATTGGTTTAGATTATCTAAGGGAAATAGGGTTGCTGTTATTCAATGAAGGCAGAGAGGAAGGACAGAGCATGATGTAACCAAGGATCCTCTGAAGGGCCTTGAAGTTCTTCCACGCACAGTGGTAAATGTTAGTGGATAACCAGAGAACAGCTTCATTCAGGCAAGACTGCCATAGATTCAGATCCCTCAGGGATAAAATTTGGTGTCACTTCATCAGGGGAAGACAACCACCAGATGTGTTGCTGGTTTAAGGATGAAAATATGTAATATACATTGTAAAAAAATATCATAAATAACTATAGCTTGTGACTTGGAGAAAAATGGACTGATATCAAATATATGTACTTAAATACATATTTGTATATATATATAGTTAAATATTAAATACATGTTTTCCTCTTTTTACCCTCTCCTTGTCTCATAATTTTATGTAGAGTATGCTGATGGTGATTTTTTAAATTAATTAATTAATTAATTAATTTTTGGCTGTGTTGGGTCTTCATCACTGTGCATGGGCTTTCTCTAGTTGTGGTGAGCAGGGGCTACTCTTCGTTGCGGTGCGCAGGCTTCTCATTGCAGTGGCTCCTCTTGTTGAGGAGCATGGGCTCTAGGCCCATGGGCTTCAGTGGTTGTGGCATGTAGGCTCAGTAGTTGTGGCACACGGGCTTAGTTGCTCCGTGGCATGTGGGATCTTCCCGGACCAGGGTTTGAACCTGTGTCCCCTGCATTGGCAGGTGGATTCTTAACCACTGCGCCACCAGGGAAGTCCCTGATGGTGATTTTCATAATCCATAGGTTTCATGTTATTCAAGATGGGATTGTGAAGTGAAGGAGGAGTAAATTTACCCCAGAGATCCTGGACTTAGAGCTGGGTACAATAATAGATGTATTTGTTTGAAAGTTTGTATAAGGAAGAAGGGTGTATGAGGAAGTTGAGATGCCAAAGGAGTGGACTATAGTGGATATTTTCCATCCTTTTTGGCTTCTCCGTTTTTAATCTCTTTTAAATTTAGGGGAATTTCTACCCAATGAGTAGACCTCTCACTATGGAAACCAGAAACCCATTTCTCCAACTTTATTTTAGCTCTAAGTACAAATATGTGAGCCAGCCTCCTCCAGTTGGACACACCCATGTCAGTCTTTGAAGCCGACTCTGATGGAGGAAGTTGCCATAAAAAAATGTATTCTGGTTTGGCTGACAAAGGATAGATCCTGCTTCCCAGAGGTAGCAGAGGCAGAGGTTCTATTGGCAGCATCCTGTGCCCAGTGATACTGATGTCAGTGCAAATCCCTGTATCCATCTCAGTGGGAATGGCAACACTGCCTCCAAAATGCTGTCTCCAGCTGTTGTACAGTCCAACTTACAGCCCTGGTTCTGGCTATGTAACCTCAGTACTTGTTGTTTTGGTCTTCCTGTAGCTCATGTAGTTACTTAAAAACATTTAATGAATTATTTTTCTGTTTAAGCTAGTTAGAGTTGGCTTTTTTTTATGACTATGAATCTTGTGATATAGGTACTTTCATGCATCATCTCTAATCCTTATAACTACTGTGTGAGGTAGACTTTATTATCCCCCTTTTATAGGTGATAAAACAGAAATTAAATAACTTGCTGCAGATCACAATGCTTGTTGATAAGACTAATGTTTAGTTTTTATAATTTATATTTATTAATTTTCACTTAAAATTGATTACATAAATATTATATACATATATACAGTTGTTCAATTATAAACAATAGTGAGAATGTCAGTATTTTAATAGTATTTATATCTTGGCTTAGTTTCCTAGTTATTTTTATTTATTCAACTTCTACCTAGTTATATGTCATAAAAAAATAATTATATTGGTTCCATTATATTTAAATGCATTTAAATTCTCATTAGCATTCTCATGCAAAATTCTCCTTAGCATTCTCATGCAAATATTTAATTGAACAGCATTTTCATACCATTCAATTTTTTTTACTGGAATTTTTTTTCCTATGTTTTATTTACATTTGTTTTTTTCTTAGACTGAATTACAACGTAACTTTGGGGTCAAACCTGTTTGGGAGCACAGCTCCCTTTGTAAAACAGAAAGCAACAGGGAAATGTTAAAAAAATAAGCTAAAACTAAATTGAATGACAAAACAAGCCCACGAGTATGTTCATACTAAATCAGAAGCTGGTAACTTCATCCACGGCCAGTTGGTCAGGGTATAGACGTATTTTCAAAATTTAAAATTCTATTTTGGGGTTTCAGTAGTAATGATAGTCATTTAAGTAGGCATAATGATGTTAATGAGTATATCCTTGGAGGGGAAGACAAGTTTTAATCAATAAAATTGTTTCTGTATTTCTTCATTAATATTTATGTTTACATACTCATTGTTGTGATGAATATTTCACATGTATAAATACAGTTTCACATTTGGTGCATAGAAACACATTTATGATGAGGGTTTAAGGGAATTAGAATGTTCTCTAAAAAAGCTCACTACAGCAGAACTATTATTATTCACTTTAATAACCTTTCTTATGATCATGCTATCAAATATTCAAGTGGCAAGGATAAAAGACAGTACTTGGTATAAAAGACCTCTTTCCAACACATTCTTTTATCCCTATTGCCTTAACCTAGGTTAAAACTGTGTTTCATAATAAAACAATGAAGATAAGCCACTATTTTATTTACCATTCAAATGCACTTTTAAAATTTGTTAGATGATGGCAAAGACCAGAAATGCTTCAGGTTCATTATTCATTTCACACCTTGTATAAACAAGGCACTAGGTCAACCATCTACCAAGTAAATAAGGCTGGATGAAAATGATTCACTGCAGCACCCACGGCAGGAATCTGGACCTCAAGTTAGTGTCAGTATGAGCAGAGCTAACAACTTACTCTATTTAACCCAAGAAGCTAAAAGAACCTAGAGTGCATGGAATCTAAAGGCCTTCTCAGGCAGAGGTCCATTAAACACTAAGATTTCACTTTCATTTCTGATGTATATCTGTTTGCAGAAATTTATCCATATGTTATGATCCATTCTAAGGCAAGGATCAGTCATATGTCTTTTCTTCTTTGATAGAATTTGCACTGACCTAAAACGATGAACCACCAACTGGTGCAACCTTCAGCCCTATGAACCAACACAGCTCCTGATATCAATCTTTTATTGATGCCTGTGTGAAAGGAATGCTATTCTCCTCCAAGAGCTTCAGTGATAGTCTCCAGGTAGATGACTCCTTGATTTATACTTTTGACTTTGGTCTCTCTCCTGAGCTTCTTATACACACTTCCAACAAATAGAGTACAAATCTCTTGTTGAGCTGTATCTTACCTTCTCTTGGAAGCATAACAGTATTTGGAGGGAGTGTAGGTTCAATGTCTGGTGAGGGGGGTAGGTGGCAACAGGAGGAAAGATTTGCCTCTTTACCTTTTGCAATCTTTCATAACCATCCACCTCATCTCTTCTTTAACACTATTCAGATGACCAGTGAAGCTTTTTTAGAAAAAGATAAAATGTTTTGGTGACAGATATGGCACCAAGGCATTCCTTTATTCAGAGCAATTTTGTGAATTAGAGAGGTGACTTCTCTGGCTGTGGTTTGAAGGTCTGCCATCCTCCACTGGGCTGAGGGATGTGATAGAGGGTGGAAAGCTTCAAAAAGCTCTGAGGAGTCAGAGTGTTGTTGCCCAGGGTACAAGATCCAGCAGGGGAGTGGAGCTGAATTGAATGCAGAGGGGAGCTGCTGAAAAGAAAGAGGATGAACAAAGAATATATTTGATCCCCTTATAACTTGAGCTAAATCAACACCTCCCCCTGCTATAATCAAGGGTGTAAGGGACTTCTGTATGTTGAAGTCTGCTTTCCTTTGGTTTATAGTAAAATGTTGATCACGTGTCCTTCTGTAATTTATTACTGCTTCATTCTCTTCTCTTCTGCTACCATTATTTCTGCCACCACCATCACAGTTATTTTTCTGTTCTTCTTCCTGTCATGATCTTTGCCTTTTATTTGACAAATATTTGTGAAGATAGGCATTGCATTAGGTACCATGGGGAAAGGAGCTATAGAAAAGAAGTATAAGGTATGTAATTCTCCTTTAATTATGTAATGTAAATATCAGGTGCCTCTTCATCTATTCACTCTCCTGTTTAAGCAATATCCTTCTCTCACCCTCCCCCAAAGCTTCTTGTACAAAGTAAAGCACAGCAGTATAGAATTTGCCAAGGCAAAGAAACAGTTTAATCTTAGATGTGTAACATGGGTTATTTCTGTGCCATCAAACCCAACAAAAACACTAAATTGTGTAGGTATAGTTTTCCATATGGATAAACTTCAAATTACGTATTTTAATTGATGATCATTAATGATAATCTTGGTATTTCAGGTTGATTTATTTCAATTCTGAATAACATCAGATACCTCTTTTAAAAAATAGCAGCTATTAAAGCCCTTGACAGGTTAAAGAAAGAGAGAGAATTGAGGCACCAAAGGACAAATAGTGTATGATTCTATGATTCCACTTATATGTGGTGTCTAAAGTAGTCAAATTCATAGAAATAAAAGTAAAATGTGCTTAAAAGGGGCTGGGAGGAGAGAGCAAAGGAGAGCTGTTTTTTAATGGGTACAGAGTTTTAGCTCTGCAAGATGAAAAAATTCTGGAGATCTGTTTCACAACAATGTAAATATAGCTAACACTACTGAACTGTGTACTTTTAAATGACTAAGATGGTAAATTTTATGTATGTTTTTACCAATAAAAAGAATTAATCAAAAAAATTAATTTTTAAAAGAATTTACCAAGGATTCTAGAGAGGAAATAAAGCAGACTTCGTATTATACTGTCAGAGAACAACTTGAATCCACCTTAGGCATTTCTCTTTTCTAAAACTCTACCTTCAGCTGTGCGACCAGCCACAGCAGAATGATGATGGCGGTGGTGGAAACTTTCTCCTCTGACCCTTCGCATAGCGAAGGCATGAGGAGTTTGGCCTGGAAAGGAGTCAGAATCTTGGAGAGAGGGTATAGGTTATCTTTGGGATCCCAATGGAGATAATAGGTATGGTCAATTTTAGAGTGCAATTATAGAAAGAAAATCAATAGATAAAGATAGATTTAAAATATATCATCAGCTGTAGAAACAAGTGATAACAGCAATTGTGCAGTGAGAACTTAGGGTTGGGAAACTGTTGAAGAGACAGTTGAGGAAACTGAGGCTTAAACAAGTGAGATAAATATCCAAGGTCAGCACAGAGCTAGCAAGTAGTGAAGATCGGATTTATAAATGCTTTACTTTCAACATACAGAATGTTAGGCAGACAATTATAAATGCCTGTCCCCAGTTGCAGAAGTTGGGCATGTCAGCTGTTTTGTCTGTTTTTTTCCCCTCACATTCTTGTCAGGTGCTGCATGATGCTGTGTATTTGTATTGCCCACTGAGTAAATGTTTAATGGAACAGAATGGCATCACCATGAATGAGAGAGCTCAGTGGTCCTCACCACAGGCTGTTTCTCTGTTAAGTCAGTTCCCAAGTTGAACATCACAGATAAGATCTTCTCTTAGAGCAGGAGGGACTTCAACTCTTAAACACACAGGGAAGGAGCTGTTCATCAAATCCTCAAGATTTTCAGCCACTATGACCAAAATAAGCATAAATTATGCCCTCATTGAATAATGTTTTAAGTGTGGAATCTTTTAAAAGCATATTTATTAAGCATGAAAAAATTTTATTACATGACCACAGCAGGTGATGCTGCTTTCATCAAGTGCCCCTGGATAGGTATTTGCATGTTATTGTCTCCAGGAAAGCACTAGAAGTTAATTCCAAAGAACCCTGTTTCCTTGGCCTCATAGGTTAATTTGCAGTATACCTGGAGCGTAAAATACATTTTAGAACAGGAGTCCCGTATGTCAGAGGGTCTGAAAAGCAGAGATATAGTATAAATAGCTCTGTTATTCATATGCTGTATATGAAAACATTTAGATGGAATATATTCTGTAGCCAAAGAACTATATTTTCTCCCAATAATTTGAAACAAAGACGTTAAGAACACAAACCGCACTTAGAAAGAAAGAAGAATGATATTTTCTTGCTGCTGAATTCATGAATCTATTATGGAGACTCATTTTAATCTTTAGATTTAATGTGTCCTTTTTATCAAGAGTGAGACTTTTCTTTGTGTCTACAGTAGAAAAATGGCACCAATTTAGTCCTGTACTTTGCCAGCCCTCGCTTGTCACGTTTTTTGAATGGTCACAGTTGTGCATCAATTGTGTCAAGACAGTTGTGCATCAATTGTGTCAAGACAGAATAGAAAATTGGGCTGTGGGGGTGGGTCCTGTTAAGGATCTATACAGATTTCTATAAAACATTCATAAGGATATTGCTCTCATTCTTTCCTGAAGGATGATGACTTTTTCTTTCTTTTTTTTTTTTTTTGGTTTTGTGGATCTTTAACTTTTAGAACAATAGAAACAGTTTTTTTAGTCACAAAGACCTTTGAGAACATTCATACTTTTAGAGCTTTCATGATCTTGGAATGAGACACTGCTCCAATCACAGTTTAGTTTTTATTCCTTGAGCTGAGCTAATTGTCTGAGGTCACAGGACTCTATTGATGGTTTTGCATGTATAAGTGGATATTCTGAATTCTGCCCAGAGTAGTGGATAAAAATAGGCAGTTAATTCAATGTTTAAAAATTAATATCATCTGCCATTTTAATGGTGCAAGGAAACTTAAAGGTCTCTTAGTTCAACACATTTATTTTTGCAGATGAGAAAACAAAGGTCCAGAGAGCCCACAGGTTTTGCTGAGGGTCACGTAGCCAGTTAATGGCAGAGCTGGTATCAGAAAAGGTCTTTCCCTCATAATTGAAAGCTCTTTCTTTTTGAAATTATGAAATGTTAAGGCACTGTGAAAAGTCCAAAGAGTAACATGTCTAACAGCTGTACCTACCACCCAGCTTTGTCAGATCTTATAATTTTCCTATGTTTGTTTCCTTTATTTCTTTTAAAGAAATAAAAACAGATTCAGTATATCACCTGTATAGTTTTTACTGATAGTACTTCTCACACTGCTTTCCAAATTTGCTATTGTTATGTGAAGATGCATAAATAGTATATATCTGAACAGTGTATGGCATTGTTTTACATGGGTTAGAACAGCATACAGTAGAATTGCATGAACTCTTCTGAAACTTGTTTTTATTGCTCACTGGTTTTTTTTTTTTTGAGATTTTTTAATGCTGAAATGCATAGTGATGGTTCATTCATTTTTACTGCTTTTCATATTGTGAATATACTACAATGCCCTTATCCATTTTTCTGTTGATACATATTTAGATTTTGTAAAAATTCGCTCTTACAAACACTGCTGTAATAGACATTCTTTTTATGTGTCTGTGCACAAGTGCAAGAATTTCTTGGCTACATACTTAGAAGTTGTAATACTTCAGGGTTGCGCTTTATTGTCAGATTACTCTCCAAAATGTTGTACAGCAGTGTTATGTAATGACAATCTCATGGATAGGAAATGGTTCAATACCATGGCTTCATCTACATTTCCCTTATTGATAATAAGGTTAATTATCTTTTCATATGTACAAGAGTTAGCTATTGCTGCAATAATATTTGGTAACCAACCACCCCAAAACTTAGAGGCAATCATCTCTTTCTATGGGTTTCCAGGCCAGCTGGTGCAGCTCTGCTTCAGGATGCAGGTCTGTGGATGCACATCTGTTCTAGGTGTCTCTTATCCTAGTTAGCTAGTGAGGCTCTTCTTGCAGCAAAGGCAGGAACACAAGGATGTAAGCCCCATTAATCATGGACATTTCAAGTCCCTGCTTGTGACACTTCTGCTTATGTCTCATTGACCAAAGCAAGGCACTTAGCTGAGTCTTACATCCATGAAGTGGGGAATACTCCACCCCTGTGAGACTATGGCATCAGCATGCAGGCTTATTAACTACTACAGGGGAGGGAAGAACTGTCACCACTTATTTAATCTACCACAACACATTTATTGGCCATTTGGTTTCATCTTATATAAATTGCTGGTTCATAGTCTTTGCTCATTTTTTCTTGGGTTGCCTGCATTTTACTTACTGTTTCACAGATACTCTTTTTTTTTTTTTGTCTCAATGATTTTATTGAAGTATAGTTGATTTACAATGTTATGTTAGTTTCTGGTGTACAGCAAAATGACTCAGTTATACATACACGTATTCTTTTTCATATTCCTTTCCATTATGGTTTATCACAGGATATAGATATAGCTCCCTGTGCTAAACAGTAGGACTTTGTTGTTTATCCATCCTATATATACTAGTTTGCATCTGCTGATACTCTTTATATAATGTGGATTCTAATTTTTGTCAATTGTAAGATTATAGAAATATTCTTTTAGTATGTGGCTCATATTTTCACTTTATGATATTTTTCTTGTAAAGAAGTTAAACTTTTTAATTTAACTATCGCTGTATGATATTTCTCTTGTAAAGAAGTTTAAAAGTTTACTATAATCTAAACATTTATCCACCTTTCCCTATATGGTTTGTGCACATTGTGTTTTGTTCTAGAAAATGATCTCTATACTGAAGTCATTAATATATTCTCCAATGTTTTCTTCTAAAAGTATTAAGGTTTAAGTTTTTACATTTAGGTCCGTGTTTTGCTCAGAATTTAAAATTTTTTTCTAACATGTTTTTTCTATAAATTCTCTTGGATATTCTACAGAAATAATTATATCATTAATGAGTAATAAAATTTAGGCTCTTTTTTTCAATTCATAAATCTTTATTTCTTTTTATTATGATACTAAACCAGAAAAATGTTAAATAGAAGTTGTGTAGCAAGTATCCTCCCCCCCATTTTAAAGGAAATGTTTCTAATGTTTTATGACTGTAGTAGTTTTATCACAAAAATAGTAATCAGAAAATAAGTGTAAAGCTAAAATTCTATATGCAGCTAAAATATTATAGAATATAGGCAAAACAAGTGTATTTCCAGACAAAACAAAACAAAGAGGGAAAGGGTTTATCAATTAAATACCTTTACTAAAGGAAAAACTAAAGAAGAAGAAGAAAATAAAATCCCTAAAAGAAGGATTAAATTGCAAGAAGGAATGTTAAGAAAATAAATTGGTATATCTGTAAGACAAACATTGATTGAATAAAATAGCAATAGTAATAATGGCTAATTATAGGAATATCAACAGGGTAGAACTAGACACTGAATAATAATAATACAATAGGCAAAGAGATAGTCTAGGTTAAAGCTCTAAAGTCCGTGTATGTTTTTGAAAGAGAGTAAAGCTATTGATAAAATTTAGACCCTAAGCAATTATACATGAGAAATTCTAAGAATAATCACTAAAAAATAAAAATAGAATCTATAATATTAAACAGTATATAGAGGTACAAGAGAGATAAAGGTTTGATCAATCTAGAAGAATTTTGGAAAGGTTAAAAAAAAGTAAAGAAAAATCGTGGTAAACAGAAACCAAACTAAAAACTATAAAAAAATCCCCAAATATAAGGATGAAGAGTTGATTTTTTTTAAGAATGAGAAAGGATAAGCCAGGTACACAATAACCAGAAAAGGTTGATGTAGTTATATTAGTATCTGAAAAATTAAAAGCAAAAATAAAGATTTAATAAAAATAATGACAACAAAAAGGAAATTGAGAACAACATAAAAGTCAAGAAATAGCATAGCCAGCACAAAAACAGAAAGATAGATCAATGGAACAGGATAGAGAGCCCAGAGATAAACCCACACACATATGGTCACCTTATCTTTGATAAAGGAGGCAGGAATATACAGTGGAGAAAGGACAGACTCTTCAATAAGTGGTTCTGGGAAAACTGGACAGGTACATGTAAAAGTATAAGTTAGATCACTTCCTAACGCCATACACAAAAATAAGCTCAAAATGGATTAAAGACCTAAATGTAAGGCCAGACACTATCAAACTCTTAGAGGAAAACATAGGCAGAACACTCTATGACATAAATCACAGCAAGATCTTTTTTGACCCACCTCCTAGAGAAATGGAAATAAAAACAAAAATAAACAAATGGGACCTAATGAAACTTCAAAGCTTTTGCACAGCAAAGGAAACCATAAACAAGACCAAAAGACAACCCTCAGAATGGGAGAAAATATTTGCAAATGAAGCAACTGACAAAGGATTAATCTCCAAAATTTACAAGCAGCTCATGCAGCTCAATACCAAAAAAGCAAACAACCCAAAAATGGGTAGAAGACCTAAATAGACATTTCTCCAAAGAAGATATACAGACTGCCAACAAACACATGAAAGAATGCTCAACATCATTAATCATTAGAGAAATGCAAATCAAAACTACAATGAAATACATCTCACACCAGTCAGAATGGCCATCATCAAAAAATCTAGAAACAATAAATGCTGGAGAGGGTGTGGAGAAAAGGGAACCCTCTTGCACTGTTGGTGGGAATGTAAATTGATACAGCCACTATGGAGAACAGTATGGAGGTTCCTTAAAAAACTAAAAACAGAACTACCATACGAACCAGCAAGCCCACTACTGGGCATATACCCTGAGAAAACCATAATTCAAAAATAGTCATGTACCAAAATGTTCATTACAGCTCTATTTACAATAGCCAGGACATGGAAGCAACCTAAGTGTCCATCAACAGATGAATGGATAAAGAAGATGTGGCACATATATACAATGGAATATTACTCAGCCATAAAAAGAAATGAAATTGAGCTATTTGTAATGAGGTGGATAGACCTAGAGTCTGTCATACAGAGTGATGTAAGTCAGAAAGAGAAAGACAAATACCGTATGCTAACACATATATATGCAATTTAAGAAAAAAAATGTCATGAAGAACCTAGGGGTAAGACAGGAATAAAGACATAGACCTACTAGAGAACGGACTTGAGGATATGGGGAGGGGAAAGGGTGAGCTGTGACAAAGTGAGAGAGAGGCATGGACATATATACACTATCAAACGTAAGGTAGATAGCTAGTGAGAAGCAGCCGCATAGCACAGGGAGATCAGCTTGGTGCTTTGTGACAGCCTGGAGGGGTGGGATAGGGAGGGTGGGAGGGAGGGAGACACAAGAGGGAAGAGATATGGGAACATATATATATGTATAACTGATTCACTTTTTTATAAAGCAGAAACTAACGCACCATTGTAAAGCAATTATACTCCAATAAAGATGTTAAAAAAAAAAAAAAAGAAAGAAATAGCCAAAAGTTGATTCATTGAAAGGATAATCATCAAAACTGGCAAAATGACAAAATAAAGAAGATTTAAGTAAACATTATTAAAAATGAAAGAAGGCAAATAATCACAAATACATCAGTCACAGAAAAATAATCAAAGAATACTATAGAAAACTTTATGTAAATAAATTTGAAAACTTAGACAAAATGGACTTTTTCTCAGCAAAATCTACCATAACAAAACTGACTAAAATAAATGACACAATTTTAGACCTCTAACCATTAAGGAAATAAAATTAGGAGTTAAAATATATATCCACCAAAGGAAAAATTAGTTTAGATAGTCTTACAGGTGATTCAAGAAATAGGTAATTCCTATCTTCTGCAACTAATACAAAGAATGACAAAAGTGGGGTAACTCCCAACTAATTTTATGAGGCTAGAACCTCAGTACCTCAGTGTTGAAACACAGAAAAACAGTACAAGAAAAGAATATCATAGGTCAGTCTTACTTAATGAACATAATTGCAGAAGTCTTAATCCACAGATTAGCACATAGAAACTAGCAATGTATTTAAAAAATGCCTCATGATCCAGGAAGATGAAGGTGATTTATATTAGAATATTTGTGTATACAATTTCCCACATTAACAGATTAAGATAGAGAAATCATATAGCCATCTCAGTGGAAGGTGAAGCATTATTCGATACAATTCAGCATCATTTATGATACAAACAGTTACAAAGAAAACAGTTTTGGAACTGGGAGGGACTTTCCTTTAGTTGATAAACGTATCTGGCAACAGTGTTGGGCAAATTTAGAAGCATTCTAAGAGAATATAATAAAGGAAATCAAGAAGGAATGGTCAGAAGACAACTGACACAAGAAACTAGTAAATTTTTCATTCATTTGTCATTTATTGAATACCTACTCTAAGCCAGGTAGTAATAATATAAAGATAAATAAGGCAGTCTTTGCCCTTAAGATCCTTGCCATGTAGTGGAATTTAATCTATATGTGTTCTCTAACAGGTCTTGAAAAGAAAACCTTTCAATTCAGGTAGCATTTATAAGAAAATTAAACAGCTTATATATGTGGCTTGTTAATATTATTTGGTCTTACTTCTAATGTGCACATTTACTTGTAGTAAACAGTAATTTAGCTAATGAGAAGAATACACATGGCCATATATTTGAATGCTCTACCATTTACTAGAACAATTCCCAACCTTGAAAGAATACATTACTTCATTACCAAGATGGACTAACATATATTCTGTGTTTCTAAAAGGCAATTCTTCAAAAACACTGTTTTCCTGAGCAGGTACATGAAAGTAGGAGAGTTCCAAAAGCAAGTAGTTAGATTAGAAATTATATTTTTCAGTATCCCTCAAATTCTATAATGAGTCTATTCAAATAGACATATTAATTTGTACTTACAGAATAAAATTTCCATTGTATGGCAATAACCTGATTTGCATGTTTTCATGGAAAAATTGAGTGACTATAAAATTTGTTTGATGATTAGCACTTCATGTCAAATGATTTAGAGTGAATATTTTAAAAGATACATAAGCAGTAATTTTCACTGTTTTCACCTACCAGGTTGACTTTCTGCCTCAGCTACATCTAGGCTCACTTCTTCCTGATTATAGCAAGAAAAAACACAGATCCTAATGCTATGGCTGTGGTCATACTGAGTGAGAGCCTTCCGTAAATATAAAATCCTCTTATTAGATAAAAAATGTTACTGTAAATTAAGATAAAGATGTTGGATTTTTAAGTCTCTTTCCTTGTCTCTTCCCTCCCTAGATAATTCAAATTCCAATCAAACTGAAATCACCCTCCTTCTCAATAAAACCACATGTAACTATTATAAATCGCATTATTTTCTCTTCTCCTATAGTTTTTTTCACAGTTTTATACAAAAGTTATTCTTACGTATGATTCTTATAGACGTATGAGCATAAATAACAGCCTAGCTAGATTGCAGTCTCCTTAAGGGAAGAGAGTATATATTTCTTCGTTTAAATTGAAACATAGTTGATTTACAATATTATATTATTACACCTGTAGTTTCAGGTGTACAGCGTAGTGATTCAGTATTTTTATAGATTATGCTCCATTTAAAGTTATTATAAAATATTGGCTGTATTCCCTGTGCTGTTATATCCTTGTAGCTTATTTATTTTACACACAGTAGTTTATATCTTTAATCCCCTACTCCTAGCTTCCCCTCCCCCTTTCCCTTTCCCCACTGGTAACCACTAGTTTGTTCTCTATATCTGTGTCTCTGTTTCTGTTTTGTTATATTCATTCATTTTATTTTTTAGTCTCCACATATAAGTGATAAAATACAGTACTTGTCTTTCTCCGACTTATTTCACTAAGCATAATACCCTGAAGGTCCATGCATGTTGTTGGAAATGGCAAAATTTCATTCTTTCTTATGACTGAGTAATATTCAATTGTATGTATATACCACATCTTCTTTATCCATTCATCTGCTGATGGACACAGGTTGCTTCCATATCTTGGCTATTGTAAATAATACAGCTATGAACATTGTGGTTCATGTAACTATTCAAATCAGTGTTTTTGTTTTCTTCAGATATATGCCCAGGAGTGAAATTTTTGGATCCTATGATAGTTCTACTTTTATTTTTTTGAGGAACCTCCATGCTGTTTTCCATAGTGGCGGCACCGATTTACATTCCAACCAATAGTGTACTAGGATTCCCTTTTCTCCACATTCTCCCCTATATTTGTTATTTCTGGTCCTTTTGATAATAGCCATTCTGACAGGTATGAGGTGATATCTCATTGGGGTTTTAATTTTGCATTTCTCTGATGATTAGTGATGTAGAGCATCTTTTCATGTGCCTGTTGGCCATCTGTATGTCTTCTTTAGAAAAAATGTCTATTCAGGTCTTTTGCCCATAAATGAAAATCTTCCATACTGCTATAAGAATGATTTTTCTAAACAAGCATCTCACCATTTTTCTCTCTTGCATTAAAAAAATAAAAATAATGGCTTTAAATAAAATTTAAATTCCTTAGCATAACATATAGTACCCTCTGTCACCTGCTTCTTGTCTCTTTTCCTGCCTCTCCCAACACCCAGCCCATGTTTATGGAAAATGAAGTACTACAGAATACAGTTGTGAAACAACTGTATTGTTTCACAGAGGAGGTACCAGTGGGGTTTTGCCATCCAATAGATTTCATTTCAAAGTCTGGCTGAATGACCTTGAATTAGTTCCTTAGCCTCTGTGAGCTTTGAATGAGGGTAAACAGTCCTATCTTGCAGGCAGGGTAGTTGGGAGGATTAGAAAAAATGTATGTAAAGTGGCTAGAACATGCTGTCTGTTTATGTCTTCTGTTCCTTCATATCTTTCTCATCTTACTTAAAAGTGATCTTTCCAGGTTTAGCAGAGAGCGGGTTTCGATAATTATCCTTATAATTCCATGCAATAGCTCCCACTGCTCAAACATCCTTGGAAACTTTTTTTTCCTGGTTGACTTCTGCTCTTCCTTCAAGATACCATTTAATATTTATCTCATACAGAGAGTCGTCTCTTAATAGGGCCAAATGTCTCTTCTATATTCCTTTAAGACACTAGGACAACTTATTCACAGCATTTCCCACATAATATTAAAATTGTCCACGTATATATCTGCTTCTCTCACTCGCTTGTAAGCGTCTTCATCCTAGTTTGTCTTTCTATTCTAGCACCGACCTCACGTCTGACACAGTATGCACTCAAGAATTTTACTAGACTGAAATGGTAAACTAGAAAACAGACAAATAATGACCCATTTCAATAAATGTTTAAGGATACAACATGTTAACATATCAGGAAAAAATAAAGGTAGAAACACAACTATCTATAGATTGCAGTACTCAAATAATCACTTACAAATTGTTTTAAAAGATTTAGATTTGATGTGGTGTGGTGACATGGAGATGAGAGGCTTACTTTAAAGCCGTCTACACTGCCTTTATATCAAGCTGACTTTTAAACAGAAGAATGTCTACTGACTGTTGTCTGGAGACCACAGGGCTAAGTAGAGCCAGGGATGTGAAGGGCTTGCATTTAAAAAAAAATTAATTTATTGAGTGTTAGGGCTAAGTAGAACTGAAACAAAAATATTTTTTGGTTACAACTGGTGTTTCATTATTTGAAACAGAACAATTATTTTTTGGCCATATTTTTGCCTAGGACCTTCTTTTTGTATATATTTCTGGTATTACGGTACTTTCCAAATAAGAAAGGAAAATGTTTTTAAAAGGCCATAGATTATCTTTTTTTATATATTGGACTCTGGGTGTAATTTTATTTTTATATTTTAATTTTTATTTACTGATAATTGTACAGAGTACTGATTTGCAGTGGGAAAATGTAGCTTTTCTATTTTTAATGTGGGCTCCTTTATCTCCTAAGCTGTCTCTGTCACATGGCACTTCCAGTGCACTGACATGTGCATGGAGCTTAATGATTGCTGAGTTACAGTAGTATGTGTCAGGTTGACTAGGTTATAGGATTATTTAAGTGTCATCTTCAAGTGATCAACTGGACTGTTTACTTTTTGATTTCCTGGTTGATAAGGAATTATATTAATAAAAATAGTATTTAACCTCTATTTTTATAGTTAGAGAGAGGCATAATGATGGATGTACTTATCATCATTGGTAAGTACTATACCTCCTTTTATATTCCGGTCATAAAATTGTACACCATGACTTGATGACACTATGGTTATGTTACTATGTAAAGTTTACTGAGAACATTTTTTCTGGATTTTCTAAGTATTCTTGCCAAAAGTCAAGACTGTAATTCACTCAAAGTAGTCAATTTATATACCTCATTGGCAGTATGATTTAATCCACGTATATACCTTAGAAAGAGTGTATAGCACTAAAAATGACTTTCTTTTGCCAAGTATTTTGGTTAGGAGCCAAAAATGTAAGATAGTAGAGTTGATGAATGTCTACAGCTTATGACCTGTTTACCCATGGGAGGGACAACTCCTCCCCCCCCAGTTTTTTGGTAACATAATATACATCAAAAGATCAGGGGACATTCTGTTTTGGAAGTTAAGAAACCAATGCTTTTATCATGTAAAACAGGGGTTCGCAACTCCCAGCTGCTGTTAGGAGCTGGGCTGCACAGAAGGAGGTGGGAGGCAGGTGAGTGAGCAAAGCTTCATCTGCCGCTCCCCATCGCTCACATTACTGCCTGAACCGTCCCCCCACGACTCCCCTAGGCCCCTACCCCCCACACCTCCCTGCCTCCCCCCACCTTCCCCCCACCGTCTGTGGAAAAATTGTCTTCCACTAAACCAGTCCCTGGTGCCAAAAAGCTTGGGAACCGCTGATGTAAAAGATAATCCAACCTCCAGAATTGTGCTACAGAAGACCCAGCAGATAGAAGTAGGAATTTGTTAAGAAACATCTTTGAATGTACTTCAGCACCTTGTCAAATATTTGATAAATTTGTGGAGTTCTACACTAGGAAACAATGATCTGCTTTTGGAAAACTCTCCAAGCCGTTGTGACCATAAGAGTGAGAGATTCCTCAATAGTGTCTCTATATGGGTCATCTTATTCTGAGCTGCGGGTCACACTGGTGTGCCCCATAACTCCCGGGCAAAATGGCATTCCTATGTAAGCGTGATGATTTGCTTTTGATATTTGTTGCTATTGCCCAATTGAATTTGTAAAATATCTTTTTTAAGGCAGTAATTTTAAATGTCAGCTGTAAGATAGCTATTTATTTCCAAACCTTCCTGGAGTTAAGTGTTTAGACTCAAAAGACTTTTGCTTTGGAAAATAAGTAAATAAGATAAAATTGTCATAATATTCTACCTTGTTTAACTTTATCACTAGAGCTTGAAGACAAGATGTACTTCAAATAGTCCATAACACTTTAGTTATGAGTTAAGAGGAGGCATACATAGATTTTCTTTGCCAAATGTAAAATAACTAATAAAATGAATTTTTTTGAGCAGAAAACTTCTCCTTATCATTATATTGCTTATTGTAAAATCAATTCAGGTGTCTTGAATTTTATAACAATGCTTACACTTTGGATTACTGATCTAACGCCCATAGGGAGTTCTGATTTTTCTGTGTTAAGAAAACAAAATCTTTAAAATAATTGGGGCTTTAAAACCTAGAAATGACATGATAAATTAGGTAGATAAATTTGGGACTTCAGCCAGGACACCTACATATGGCTTCTTTTTGTAGCTTAGGCTTCCTCACAACATGGTGGCTAGTTTCCAAGGATGAGAGTCTCAAGAAAGAAAACCCGGGAGAAGCTGTATCACAATTTCTACCCCAGCCTTAGAAGTCATTTCCACAGCATTCTATTTTCTGAGGAAATTACAAAGGCTCAGTCAGTTTCAAGGTGATGAGAAATAGGCTCTACTTCTTGAGGAGGAAGTAACAAGGTTGGATAAAAACCAGAAATATTATTGCAGTCATTTTTGGAAAATACAATCTGTCACACCATCCTCCATCCTCACCCCAAGTTAGTCATCTTAACTGAAAATCAACTTCTTTTTAATGGTTGGTAGTTAAGTAAACCAAATGCTGAATTGTATTAATAACATAAAAAACAATTTGACATATTCTGCTATTTGGTTCATCAATTGCAGCATCTAACTGTAAATCAATATTTCTGGATAGAATACTTGGTGGTATAAAATAGATAACGAATCAACACAATAGTTATTATTCTTGAATGCACAAATATTTGAGATAAAATATTACTAAGCCAGCACTTTTTTATAGTACGTAAAAAGCTAGGATGCAACAGAATGAGAGACTCCAACTGTTAATACAAAGTGTTATTTTTCCTTTTCGTTTGACTTGGGAAAAGTTGATTTTCTTCTTTCACTTTTCTTTCAATGAAATTTAAAAATTAAGTCCTTTCTGTGTTAAGCAACAATACTTATGTTGTATTAACTTTAAAATTCAGACAATATAATTTTCCTCTGGTTATAAATTCCCATTTATTTCTTATGACTAAGTAAGACAAGATAGCTCAATAATTCTAAAAAGGATGACAGCATAAGTACTACACTAATCTTACCAAAAAAGGAATGAAAGAAAGGTATATGAAGGCAAGAAAACTACATCTGTGCTTAAACTAAGGAAAAGTCCACAAAATTTGTTAGATATAGTCCAATTTCAACCAAATATGAAGACATGAGTCAGCACATAGCATGATAGGAGGGGAGTAGAATTGTCATTGTAATACTAAGTGCTAAATATTGAAGCTGGAGTATGGGATGGGTTGTAGGACATATTGGGTATAATCAAATGTCCAACAGGTGTATATCAAATTCTATACTTCAAAAACAATGTATTGTTTCATATATTTTTAAAATAGTAAAAACATGAAAAAATGTAAAGGTATATATATCTTCACTTAGATATATCTCTCCTTTCATTTTCCCTAAGGAATAATTTGAGATATGATCAATAGATATGCATGAAAATGTTCATTCTAGAGTTACTTATAAGACAAAATATTGGAAACGCCCAGGATGTCAATCATAAGAGATTAGAGATCCATCTTAATTTCTCTACAGTCACAATAAATCCCATGAGATGTGAATCCTTATTTCCTGAAATGGAATGTTGACCATATTATAGAATTAAGTGACATTTATGAGAAAGTATGAACTAAGTTTTGTGTACAAACACATAGCCTTATTTCTATTTACATTAAATGTTAACAGTTAATAGTAGCTAACATTAGGGGTTAGCAGTTAATTCTCTGAGAGGTAGGTGGTTTTACCTTTTCTTTCTACCATTTTGTCTTCTGTGAATCTTTTTTTTTTATAGCACTGTAAAACTGTTTATTTACTTTATTTTTTAATAGATCTTTATTGGAGTATAATTGCTTCACAATACTGTATTAGTTTCTGTTGCACAACACAGTGAATCAGCCATATGCATACACATGTCCCTATATCCCCTCCCTCTTGAGCCTCCCTCCCATGCTCCATATCCCACCCCTCTAGGTCATTGCAAAGCACAGAACTGATCTCCCTGTGTTATGCTGCTGCTTCCCACCAGCCAACTATTTTACATTCGGTAGTGTGTATATGTCGATGCTACTCTCACTTTGCCCCAGCTTCGCCCTTCCACCCCATGTCATCAAGTCCATTTTCTATTTCTACCTCTTTATTCCTGCCCTGAAACTAAGTTCATCAGTACCATTTGTTTTGTTTTTTAGATTCCATATATATGCGTTAGCATACAGTATTTGTTTTTCTCTTTCTGACTTGCTTCACTCTGTATGACAGACTCTAGATCCATCCACCTCACTACAAATAACTCCATTTAATTTCTTTTTATGGCTGAGTAATATTCCATTGTATATATGTGTCACATCTTCTTTATCCGTTCATCTGTTGATGGACACTTAAGTTGCTTCCATGTCCTGGCTATTGTAAATAGTGCTGCAAAGAACATTGTGGTGCATGTCTCTTTTTGAATTATGGTTTTCTCAGGGTATATGCCCAGTAGTGGGATTGCTGGGTCATATGGTAGTTCTATTTTTAGATTTTTAAGGAAACTCCATACTGTTTTCCATAATGGTTGTATCAATTTACATTCCCACCAACAGTGTAGGAGGGTTCCCTTTTCACCACACCCTTTCCAGCATTTATTGTTTCTAGATTTTTGATAATGGCCATTCTGACTGGAGTGAGGTGATAGCTCATTGTACTTTGATTTGCATTTCTCTAGTAATTAGTGATGTTGAGCTTCTTTTCATGTGCCTCTTGAGCATCTGTATGTTTTCCTTGGTAAAATGTCTATTTAGATCTTCCGCCTATTTTTTAACTGGATTGCTTGTTTTTTTGATATTGAGCTCCATGAACTGTTTGTATATTTTGGAGATTAATCCTTTGTCTGTTTTTTCATTTGCAAATATTTTCTCCCATTCTGACGGCTGTCTTTTTGTCCTGTTTGTGGTTTCCTTTGCTGTGCAAAAGGTTTTAAGTTTAATTAGGTCCCATTTGTTTATTTTTGTTTTTATTTCTGTTACTCTAGGAGGTGGGTCAAAAAAGATCTTCCTGTGGTTTATGTCAAAGAGTGTTTTTCCTATGTTTTCCTCTAAAAGTTTTATAGTGTCTGGTTTTACATTTAAGTCTTTAATCCATTTGGGGTTTATTTTTCTGTATGGTGTTAGGTAGTGTTCTAATTTCATTCTTTTACATGTAGCTGTCCAGTTTTCCCAGCACCACTTATTGAAGAGGCTGTCTTTTCTCCATTGTGTGTTCTTGCCTCCTTTGTCATAAATTAGGTACCCATATATGTGTGGGTTTATCTCTGGGCATTGTATCCTCTACCATTGATCTATATTTCTGTTTTTGTTCCAGTACCATACTGTCTTGATTACTGTAGCTTTGTGGTATAGTTTGAAGTCTGGGAGCCTGATTCCTCCAACTCCGTTTTTCTTTCTCAAGATTGCTTTTGCTATTTTGGGTCTTTTGTGTTTCCGTATGAATTGTGACATTTTTTGTTCTAATTCTGTGAAGAATGCCATTGGTAGTTTGATAGGCATTGCATTGAATCTGTAGATTGCTTTGGGTACTATAGTCATTTTCACAATATTGATTCTTCCAACCCAAGAACATGGTATATTTCTCCATCTGTTTATGTCATCTTTGATTTCTTTCATAAGTGTTTTATAGTTTTCTGAGTACAAGTCTTTCGCCTCCTTAGGCAAGTTTATTCTTAGGTATTTTTTTCTTTTTCTTGCAATGGTAAATGAGAGTGTTTCCTTAATTTCTCTTTCTGATTTTTTGTTGTTGGTGTATAGGTATGCAAGATATTTCTGTGCATTAATTTTGTATCCTGCTATTTTACCAAATTCATTGATTTGTTCTAGTAGTTTTCTGGTGGCATATTTAGGATTTTCTATGTATAGTATCATGTCATCTGCAAACAGTGACAGTTTTACTTCTTCTTTTCCAATTTGTATTCTTTTTATTTCTTTTTCTTCTCTGACTGCTGTGGCTAGGACTTCCCAAACTATGTTGAATAAGAGTGGCAAGAGTGGACATCCTTGTCTTTTTCCTGATCCTAGTGGAAATGCTTTCAGTTTTTCACCATTGAGTGTGATGCTTGCTGTGGGATTGTCATATATGGCCTTTATTATGTTGAGGTAGGTTCCCTCTGTGCGCATTTTCTGGAGAGTTTTTATCATAAATGGGTGTTGAATTTTGTCAAAAGTTTTTTCTGCATCTATTGAGATGATCATATGGTTTTTACTCCTTAATTTGTTAATGTGGTGTTTCACATTGATTGATTTGCATATATTGAAGAATCCTTGCATCACTGGGGTAAATCCCACTTGATCATGATGTATCATCCTTTTAAAGTGCTGTTGGATTCTGTTTGCTAGTATTTTGTTGAGGAATTTTGCATCTATGTTCATGAGTGATATTGACCTATAATTTTCTTTTTTTGTGATTTTTTTCTGGTTTTGGTATCAGAGTGATTGTGGCTTTCTAGAATGAATTTGGGAGTGTTTCTCCCTCTGGAATTTTTTGGAAGAGTTTGAGAAGGATAGGTGTTAGCTCTTCTCTAAATGTTTGATAGAATTCACCTGTGAAGCCATCTGGTCCTGGACTTTTGTTTGTTGGAAGATTTTTAATCACAGTTTCAATTTCATTACTTGTGATAGGTCTGTTTATATTTTCTAATTCTTCCTGGTTAAGTCTTGGAAAATTGTACCTTTCCAAGAATTTGTCCATTTCTTCGTGGTTGTCCATTTTGTTGGCATATAGTTATTTGTAGTAGTCTCTTATAATCCTTTGCATTTCTGCGGTGTCAGTTGTGATTTCTCCTTTTTCATTTTTAATTCTATTGATTTGCGTCTTCTCCCTTTTTTTCTTGATGAGTCTGACTAAGGATTTATCAATTTTGTTTATCTTCTCAAAGAACCAGTTTTTAGTTTTATTGATCTTTGCTATTGTTTTCTTTGTTTCAATTTCATTTATTTCTGCTCTGATCTTTATGATTCCTTTCCTTCTACTAACTTTGGGTTTTCTTTGTTCTTCTTTCTCTAGTTGTTTTAAGTTTAGGGTTTGATTGTTTATTTGAGATTTCTTGAGGTGAGATTGAGTTGCTATAAACTTCCCTCTTAGAACTGCTTTTGCTGCATCCCATAGGTTTTGGATCATCATGTTTTCGTTATCATTTGTCTCTTGGTATGTTTTTGTTTCTTCTTTGATTTCTTCAGTGATCTCTTGGTTATTTAGTAGGCACTGTTTAGCCTCCATGTATTTGTGTTTTATATTATTTTTTCCTATAATTGATTTCCATTCTCATAGTGTTGTGGTCGGAAAAGAGTCTTGATACAATTTCAATTTTCTGAAATTTTCCAAGGCTTGATTTGTGACCCAAGATGTTATCTATCCTGGAGAATGTTCCATGTGCTCTTGAGAAGAAAGTGTATTCTGCCACTTTTGGGTGGAATGTTTTTTAAATATCAATTAGATCTATCTGGTCTGTTGTGTCATTTAAAGCTTGTGTTTCCTTATTTATTTTCTGTTAGGATGGTCTGTCCATTAATGAAATTGGGGTGTTAAAGTTCCCTACTATTATTGTGTTACTGTTGATTTCTCCTTTCATGGTTGTTAGCATTTGCCTTATATATTGAGGTGCTCCTATGCTGGGTGCATAAACATTTATAATTGTTATATCTTCTTCTTGGATTGATCCTTTGATCAATCCTTATCTCCTGTAATAGTCTTTATTTTAAAGTCTGTTTTATCTGATACGAGTATTGCTACTCCAGCTTTCTTTTGATTTCCATTTGCATGGAATATCTTTTTCCATCCCTTCACTTTCAGTCTGTATGTGTCCCTAGGTCTGAAGTGGGTTTCTTGTAGACAGCATATATATGGGGTTTTTTTGTATCCATTCAGCCAGTCTGTGTCTTTTGGTTGGGGCATTTAATCCATTTACATTCAAGGTTATTATCAATATGTATGTTCCTATTACCATTTTCTTAATTGTTTTAGGTTTGTTTATGTGGGTATTTTTCTTCTCTTGTGTTTCCCACTTAGAGAACTTTCTTTAGCATTTTTTGTAAAGCTGGTTTGGTGGTGCTGAATTCTCTTAGCTTTTGTTTGAAAAGATTTTGACTTCTCCATCGAATTTGAATGAGATCCTTTCTAGGTAGAGTAATCTTAGTTGTAGATTTTTCTCTTTCATCACTTTAAGTATATCCTACCACTCTCTTCTAGCCAGGAGAGTTTCCACTGAAAAGTCAGCTGATAACCTCATGGGGATTCCTTTGTATGTTATTTTTTGTTTTTCCCTTTCTGCTTTTAATATTTTTTTCTTTGAATTTAATTTTTGTTAGTTTGATTAATATGTGACTTGGTGTGTTTTTCCTAGGGTTTATCGTGTATGGGACTCTCTGTGCTTCTTGGACTTGGGTGACTATTTCCTCTCCCATGTTAGGGAAGTTTTCCACTATAATCTCTTCAAATATTTTCTCAGACCCTTTCTTTTTCACTTCTTCTTCTGGGATCCCTATACTTCAAATGTTGGTGTGTTTAGTGTTGTCCCAGATGTCTCTGAGATTGTCTTCAGTTCTTTTCATTTCTTTTTTCTTTATTCTGCTCCTTGGCAGTTATTTCCACCATTTTGTCTTCCACCTCACTTATTCGTTCTTCTGCCTCTGTTATTCTGTTATTGATTCCTTCTAGTATATTTTTCACTTCAGTTATTTTGTTGTTCATCTCTGTTTGTTTGTTCTTTAGTTCTCCTAGATCTTTGTTAAACATTTCCTGTATTTTCTCAACCCATGCTTCCATGGTATTTCCAAGATTCTGGATCATCTTTACTATCATTACTCTGAATTCTTTTCCAGGTAGAGTGCCTATTTCCTCTTCATTTATTTGGTCTTGTAGGTTGTTACCTTAGTCCTTAATCTGTGACATATTTTTTTGCTGTCTCATGTTTTGTTTTGTTTTGTTTTTTTAATGAGTGGGATTGTATTCCTGTTTTACTGATTGTTTGACCTGAGGCTTCCAACACTGGAGTTTGTAGGCTATTGGGCAGAGCTGGGTCTTGGTGCTGAGATGAGGAACTCTGTGAGACCTCACTCTGATGAATATTACCTGGGGACTGAGGTTCTCTATTAATCCAGTGGTTTCGACTCGGCGCTCCCACCACAGGAGCTTCCGCCTGACCCCAGGCTCACAAATCAACATCCCGCAAGCCATGTGGGGTGGCAAAAATAAATAAATAAATAAAGAGAACAATAACAAAGTAAAAAATAAAACTAGAGTGGGAAACTAACAGATATGTTAGAAAGAATGTAAAAATAAAAATATAGCTGAATCCACAACTGGAAGGTACATCAGTACCACAAAAGTAAGAAAGAGGAGGAGGGAAAAGGGAAAAAAAAAAGGAGGGGGGAAGGCACTGGCTGTGGAGGGCGGGGCCTAAGCAGGGGTGAGGTTTTGGCAGTGTGTGGGGTCAATGCTCAGGACCCACAGGGCTGGAAAAGGCCCTGGGGGCTGTTGGGGGGTGGGGCTTAGGCTCCAGGAAAATAAGGGCCCCAGGCACGCCCCCCACCCCTAGTCTCAGAGGGCAGGAGGCCTCCCCGGGAGCCCGGCAGGCTTCCTGAGCTCAAGTGGACAGCACAACGCCCTCCGCTCCTCACCCACTCCTCCTGGAGGGCCCCTCCCACCTGCCTCTCCTGATCTCCCTGGCCTCCCTCCTATGCCCACAAGGACCCACACAGCCTGGAGGGGGCTTGGAAGGCAGGGGATTGGCCTGGGAGCTCAGCAGGCTCTCTGGGCCCGAGTGGGTGGTGCAATCGCCCTCCGCTCCTCTCCCCCTCTTCCCAGAGAGTCCCTCCCATCTGCCTCTCCTGATCTCCCCGGCCTCAGGGGCGCCGATCTTGTCTGGCCTCCACTTCTCTTCCCTCCTTTGTCCCCCTATGTCCTACCTGTTCACTCTGGGGTTTCTCACATCTCCTTGGGGGTTAGAGTCCCCCACCAGTGGCCGGCAGGCACCCTAGCTGTGGGGAGAGGCTAACTCTGCGTCTTCCCACACTGCCATCTTGGCTCCTCCCAGTGAATCTTTTATAATAGTCACATTTTACTTTTGTAATTAGAAAGGAAGCTACTGGGTTGGCCAAAAAGTTTGTTCGGGTTTTTCTGTACCATCTAATTGTCTGTAGGACCCAAATGAAATTTTTGGCCAACCCTATATTTTTATTTTTAAAATCTTTCTTAACTTTGTTTTTTAGCTGATAAAATCTGGGGACACTGATATAATTAGATTCTATCAGCTCACTGTGTAGATGTTAGAGAGTTTACTGGTAGTGTGATTAACTTCCCCTCCTTCCTCATGCCCCTTTTCACTCTCAGATTGTGCATAAAAGGAGACTTTGTCTAACTTTAGTTTGTATCTAGCAACAGGATTCAGTCTGCCTTTTCTGGTACCTAGAGAATATACAGGCTTGTTTTCTGTCACAGTAAAACATTGATTTGCCTGGACCAAAAATAACAGGAAAGAAAACTCATAGTAAGCAAATTCCTCTGGTAAAAAAGATGTAATTAATAAGTCAACTATTGGAAGGGGATTATTTTAACATTTCTTTACAACCTCCAGAGATATGATGCCGATACACATCCAGCCCCACCTCCTAATCCTCTTTTATCTATGGCAATGGATCTGGTCATGAAAACAGATGTTTCCAATAAACCATCTTTGGTCATTAAAGGTTGCTATCCCCAGTCTGCTCTATTTATCACAGTAAGAAAATGCTTAGTACATAATATAAATAAAAGTAAATTAACTGGAACAAACCACTTCATGAGTATTGTATTTAACAATTTCCTTTTTGCTTATTAGGATATATTACTCAGAAATGTGAATGACTAACTCTCATTAATATACAAACCCCATGTACATCCCCAAATTATTTCTGGCAGTTTACAAAGGGTGAGAGACTTAGCATCTTAAGATAAGGTAACATAACAAAGGTCGTTTTGGTGAATAATAATAGCAATATGTCACTTATTTAACACCGTCTATGTACAATAGCAATATTCACCATGTAGAAAAAAATTAAAATCAAAGTAAAAAATCCTTGTAGGCCAAAATAGGTGCCACATAGTTCTGATACCACAAACATCTCCCACTCCCTAAGCTCATGCTGCTTATTCACGGTTGAGTCCCTCAATTTCATTTACTAGTTCGGTTAATTTATACAGAATTCTAACCAATTTGGTTGTGAGGCTCTTCCACCTATTACAGAACCAAAGTTGGGTCCACTCACCTGACACAGCAAAGCCAATCTACTGTCACTGGGTTGTGGTGAAGGAAAGTAGATTGTTTATTGCAAGGCCCCCAACATGGGGCCAAGCAAGGAGGATGGGCAGCTCATGCTCAAAAGTTCTGAACTCCCCGATGGCTTTCAGGGAAGGATTTTTAAAGACAGTGTGAGGGAGAGCATCACAGGGTGTGTGATTAGCTCATGTGCAATTCTCTTATTGGTTGATGGTGAGGTAACAGGGTGATGTTTTGGGACTCTTAATAATCAACCTTCTGGTTCCAGCCAGTCTGGGGTCTACATTCTTGTGATCAGCACACAGTTAACTTCCTCTACCTGGTAAAGGTTTTTTAGTATCTGTAATACAACTCAAGGATATGGCTCAGGATATTATCTATAGCCCTTGAGGAGGAACTAAAAGCTCTTGATTTTGCTTTATGGCTAAATTATTATTATTTCATCTTGCTTGACTGTTTTCCTTTGTTTCTGCATTTTCTCACCTCTCTGATTAAATTTGCTCTTTGGAACTTGGGGAAGGTCTAGGAGGCTAAAGCTTTTGTACAAACAAGAGGAAGGGGACATGGGGGATCTGTCTCTGGAAAGGCCCCACAGGGTCCTGCCTGGTTTCACACTTGGCACAAATTAGAGGCTACAAGATATATAGAGAGTTGAAAAGGATGATAGGCACAAGTTGGGATGACTTGATAATAGAACAGGAAATGGGAATACTTAAAAAAATCAGACTCAAGGCTGCCAGAAAACACACAAAAAACAAAAAAGTCCTCACTTTTCTAGCTCTTTAGGGCCTTACTGGATTAGACCTTGGTATAGATGTTTGGTTTAAAGAGCAAGGTTTTAGTAGTTAGGGGTAATTTCCAGCTATCCAAAAAATTAATTCCACAGAAATATTGGACAAACCAACTATTACTGTTCATTATTTGGCCATGGCACTGTACTTGTGAAAATTTCAAAAGGTCTTACTTTATTCTTCTACTATTTTATCACGTGGCTTTGAAAGTGACTCATTAGATTGCAATGGATATTTCCTAGAAGGAAGAAAAACAAGTGGATTTTAATATAGAGGATTGTAGTCAAGTCTCTTTCGATTACAGGAAAAAAAACTACACTAATACTATCTCAATTAAAAAGAAGCGTTTTGTTTTGTTTTGGGAAGTGTGGCAGAGTGAGCTGAAAATCTCTAAGCTTTCCAGACCAATCTGAGGGGAGAAAAATAGTGATTAGAGAAAAGTCATTTGGCAACATGGATTAAAAGAAAAGTGGACACATGTGTTGTATAATTCAGGGCAGGAAAGAGCAAGGTTTTACTTTGTAAGAGTCAAATATGTTAATAGAGGAAGAAACGTTCCTCATGTGCACGATCTAGAGATATGGGGAAAATAACAAATCCTCATGATGGTAAAATCCTGTTGACATTAATGCTCCTTTAGTATACAGTTAGCTCCAGTCTAGAGTGGAACCCTCCCCTTCTCCATCATCACATCCATGAGGTCAGAGTTCTCTCCTACTTTCTACCTCCCAAGGAGAGCCAGTAGACATTGAGAAAGAGCAGTGGTCACCAACCAGAAGGGAAAAGCCAGTGACATAGACAGCTCCAAAGGGTATGAAATTTTCAAGCCTTAAGATGACTCTGAGATACAGATAGTTCAGTAGGGAGAATCCCAGAGGACATAAAGTGGGGTCAGGAGGCAAGAAAGGGAAAGGATCAAGGCAGAGAGTTTTGGGAAATAAGGGACAAAGAGTTGAAGGGGAGCAGAATTTGCCACCCCAAAATATACCTCTTCTTAGGCTGAGGTTTAGTTCTTATTTTTTGAGAAACAGCAGACACAGGAAAAGCTCTGAAACCAGAATAGAAATTAACCCTTTTGAAAAGGATATTTACATTTATAAGGGAAATCTTCCATTTGCAAGGGTGACTTCCTCTCTGTAGAAAGAGAAAAAAGACCCTAAAACTCTAGAAACTCTTATCAATAGAGAAGGCAATGACTTAAACCTGCACAACAGCATTACTCCTGTTTACTATGCTTTGCCTGGTAACCACTTGTAATTGGCCTCCCTGACCCCAATATCATATTTTGTCTTTAGCTGGAGATGGTATTTAAGGTGATGGCTTGGCCATTTGGGAGAATTACTCAGTTTTCCTGGGTATCTCCCATGTATGCAGGAGATATACAAATTATTAAACTTCCGTTTGTTCTTCTCCTGTTAATCTGTCTTTTATTACAGGGGGTCTAAGTCAAGAGCCTATAAGGGTAGAAGGAAAATTATTTTCCCTCTCCTACAGAGTCAAAGAATAAGGGAAAAAGGTAGATTATCTATTCTTCCCTCCCTTCCTTCCCCTTCCCCCAAATCACATGCCCTGTATGACTTCAGAACAGTTACCTTTGTGAAAATGAATAAAAGAAAACCTCACTAAAGCGGGGTAAAGGGGCCAGAAGAGGGAGCTGTCATGCTCCTACCACTCCATCTCAACAGGAAGAGACATACTTTGCATCTCCAGCAGGGAGTGACACTACTTTCCTACCACCAGCCAAGGAAGAAAATATTCTCCTTGCTTGGCAACAGATCAGCCAATGAGGGTCTGCCACAACTCAGCCAATGAGAAGCCACTATACTTCTAACTTCCAGTTTCCTCCAGATGATTTTTTGTTTATAACAGCCCCTCCCAACTTCCCCTTCTTCTCTCTAAAAGTTTCCTCTTTGCTTTATGTGACTCATGTGTGGTTCAGCATAGTTGCATGTCCTGAACTACAATTCTTTGCTGCTCCAGAATAAAACCATTTTTCTGGTACAATAACTGGCTGTTTTGTTGTTTTAGGTTAACACCTAAATTTCTTCAGTAAAGGCTGGCAAAGTGATATCCAAGGATTGGCCCTTCTTTCCACGAACAATGAATGCTGGCAGGACCTCAGTGGTGGGCATGGACTATCTACTCACAGATGATGATCCAGTTAGAGAAACAGTAAGGTGAGTCATCTTTCACTCCAACCCTTCTCTCCTAGGAGAGTGGAACTAACTGGAATGCTAGTTTTCTTTGCAGCTGAAAAGAAATGGAGCTACTATGTGAAGGTATATGAAGATATACATGTAATCAGATTGTCTAAAATAACTGCAGTATGGGTGGAATCTATGAGACTTAAGCATTATTTCTCTTATCTCTATTCAGGGTTCGGAGTCAAGAGGATATGGAAGAATGAATTTTTTTTTTTTGCACTGGGGATTTTTCAGTTAGCAATGTCAGGATAATTCAACATGCATGGATTGGGACTTCCCTGGTGGTCCGGTGGTTAAGAATCTGCCTTCCAGTGCAGGGGATACGGGTTTGATTCCCGATCAGGGAACTAGGATCCCACATGCTGTGGGGCAACTAAGCCCAAGTGCCGCAACTACTGAGCCTGCGTGCTCTGGAGCCCGTGTGCCACAACTAGAGAGAAGCCTGTGTGCCACAACGAAGATCCTGTGTGCTGCAACTAAGACCCGATGCAGCCACATAAATAAATAGATAAATAAACAAATAAATAGATAAAATGCATAGGTTACCTTTTGAAGCTGAATGTCACAAGTAAGTTATAGAAACCCAAAGAAGAAAGTTCTGGTGTTTGTGTTTTTAAAACCCTTCCAAAGGGGGGGAAAAAAAAGAATTTCTAGAGATCTGGCTTTCCTAATTACCTCCAAGTGAACCATTTAGCTGCTCAAAGATAATCTCATATTTTCTCTCTCTTGCTCGCTCTCTCTCTCTTTCGCACGCACACACACTCAAACACACACCATCCTGCAGGAGAAAATAGATTTATATTAAATGTTATAATCCTTCAATTCTCTATAGCCATGAACAATCTGGTTTCTCTGAAAGCCAGCTCTCTCTGATAATACAGAACACCCTGGAGCTGACAGTAGGTAGTATAAGGCTATGCTATACAATATTAGCCACTAGCCACATGTGGCTACTGAGCAACTGAAATATATTGGTCTGAATCGAGATGTTCTGTAAGTACAAAATGCACTTGGATTTCAAAAACTTGACATGGAAATGATATTTTGGATACATTGGATTAAACAAAATTTACAGTTTAAATTAATTTCACCAGTTTATTTTTGCATTTTTTAATGTGGCTACTAGAAAATTTTAAATTACATATGTGGCTTGTCCGCTGGTCTAGAAACTAAGGTTTAGTCACCAAACCCAAAACAATGAGAAAAATCTAATAGACAATTGATGCATTAATTTTCTAAGTGCTGTTTGGCATAATTTGGTTGTGTTTTCTTTGTGAGTTTTAGCTCCTCTCTAAGAAATGATATCCTTTGGGCTTGTTCTTGTTCAAGGGTTAGAATGAAGTACATCTGATATGTCATAGCTATTACAAATATTACAAATATTACAATATTACAAAATAGTTTCCCCACAGGATGGTTTTTCAAAGGAGTTTGTAAAGACTGTTGAATTCTAGAGTGAACTAGATCACTCTTCTTCCTGAAAATCTTCAATGGCTTGCCATTCTCTAGAACAGTATTCAAGGTATTAAAGAACTTTGTGGTCTTCCCCAGACTTCCATAGCCAGACTCATCTCCTGTTGTACCTCTACATGGACCCTAAAGCTAGCCACTCTCCATGTGCGTGTGAGAGAGCAGTCTGAGAATTACCTTATAAACTAAGTTTTGGAAGAGTGTACAGCTATGCAAAGGTGCTAAGTAATCCCCCACTGGAAGACTTGACTCTAACCTGGTTAAAGTTTATAATGTAACCGAAGAAAGAACACAACTTTAGAACATGACCTAAGGGCATGTGGTCAGCCCTAGAAACACACAAAAACAAGGAGCTGGAAGGCAGACTTTGACCATGTTCATCTGGTCCAATGTAGAGGATAAGGTTTCCTGTTAAGACTCTGGGAATGTGTGGTCTTCCCTGAAGTATGTCCCTTTTGTGCAGTTGGACCTGTCAAGCTACCAAAATGACGCTTTTTAAAAACATAACCAAATCACAAGCTGATCTTTTTATGAATTCTTGTATCCCAAGCACCTTTCTCACTATAGGGCTTTCCATTTAACTTGTCTAGAGGGAGAGAGGTGTGTGTCAGACAGCATGGACATCTGCTCTTCCCAGCAGTTATAATTCTTATTGTAAATTTATAAATTGGCATTTTGATTTATATTCTTTAGATGTTTGGGAGTTGGTAGGTATGAGTCATCATCTCTGAATCTGATCAACTCTGGGGCATTGATAAAATCAAATTCTGGAGCTGCAAGGGTGAAGGGCTGACCGTAGACCATTGCAAATTAATCATAGTAAATGCTGTTTGCTAAGGGTAGCCTCAGCTCACTTCTCTAACTCAACTTCATAGCATGCTGTTTACACCCCTGTTCAGCACTTAAAGTTATCTTGCATTAGATCAATTGTTTGTATGTCTGTTTTCCTTCCCTGTTATACTGTAAACTCCCTAAAGACAGAGACTGTGTTTGTCTCTGTATTCGCAATAGTACAAGTGCAACAAACACACTTGTGGGGTAGATGGTGCCTACTTGTTTTTGAAGTTTTTTGGGGGGATGAAGCTTTCTGGGTTTTTTTCCTTCTAATGTTGATGGTATTATATCATAGTATTATTAGAATAGCATCTTAAAGCAACTTTGGATAAAAGTCTTTTCAGAGGCAGAATTATCCCCATAGGGTTTTCCTGAAAGTATCAGTAAACTTGTCAAATTTCACAGATGCCTTTCATTTGCTTCAATTAGGTGGCAATAATTTAAATGTGGAAATTGGAAACAGGGAAACGGATTATTTCTGTGTAGTTTGTTTTCAAAACAGGTTTTATAAAATATTGAGTAGATGCAAAATAATCTTTATAAATAAAGATTAATGGTGTAAGAAATAATCATCTATCCAGTACCCAGTTTAAGAAATAGCACTTCTTTATCATTATCTTTGAAACCCACCGTGTGCCTCTCTACAAGTCTATTCCCTTCTTTCTTCTACAAGGGACTCAGAATCCTGAATCACAATGTCTTTTAATTAAAAAGCTAAAATAAAAAGAGAATCCAAACACTTTTGACACTTGTGAACATTCTTGGCTAACATTAGAAGTCAAAATTGATTTATGATTAAGTTTATGATTATTGTGTATTTTTGAGAGAAAATTAGAAATCCTAATTTCATGGGAACTTTAAAGGATTCACCCCAAAACTTGGTGACTGGAAGAGACCCTGGTATCTCTAGAGGTGATCTGGTATCTTATGCAGAAGGCAGGATGTGAGTGGGATAAAAGCAATGTTTGGCACATGCTAGGAAACACAGATCCTAGGATGTAATCTGTAGATTTACGTCATGTGAAGTAATTAATGAGGTCCGTGTATCTTAACCAGGGAAATAACTCTCAGGACATGAAATAGAAATATGTTTTCCCTGAACTGATATGACTCTTGTTGGGAGATTCTCCTTGGCATCCTGTTAGGCTTTAGACCAGTGGAAAAATAAAAACAGTAAAAATTGACTTTCATCCTGGATAGGTTTTCGGATATCCCTTGTTCTAGGAAATAGGAAAACAGTCACCTCTAAAACCTAATGTATAGCAATTAATTATATGATTGTACGACATAAAATTTAGCTTCTTTTTTTTAAAAAAATGGCATTAATGTTTTTCCTTTAAAATGGAAGACTAATTCATTCATTAAGTCACAATTTTTAATGGATTATTTGTGTGTGCACACAATACTCTTAAATCCTGGCCCAAGGGATTGCAATCTATATGGGGAGGGCGGTAGGAAAAAACACATTACAGTAATGGATTTCAGTAACCTGCTTCACAAGAGGGCATTTTAATGTTCTGTGGGTCATCACAGTGTTATTTTGAAAATACAGTAATGGAAATATGCGAAGCTAAAGGGCTGTGGTTAGATACATTAGACTCTTCGAAAGGGGCTGCTACTCAGTAAAAAAGTGCCTCAGTCAGAGGCTGCTACTTTCTGTGTTATTCCCCGGAAATCAAATACAGTTGGTTTAAGACTCTGAAGCCACAAAGTCTGTTGCACCTCAAACAAGGCTTTGTTGGGGAAGTTGTTGGCTTGTTACTAATGCATTTACACAGCACCTGGGGGACTTTAAAGAACAGTGAAAACTGATCTGGTGGGGAAAGGGTCTCAGAATTACATGCTGGGTGAAGTGGTGCCTGGGATCAGAATTATGTTCTAGAGCTGCTCTTACTCAGCTCAGAAACTGGAGATGATGAATTGGTGACATTTTAAGCAAATTGAATTTCATAACTTATGGATTCATGGACTTGCTTCAGGGATTTTATCTGTGTAATTCTGTTGATTTGTAAGACCTCTGGACTATAATTGTCCTTTACCCTGCATATTACTCATTATTAAAAATGATTTGTGCCTATAGCAATAAAATGGACTGGACAATGAGACGTGACATTTAGAAAATAATGCTGGGATGAAATTTAACTTCCTGCAGTCCAGAAGTATTCCTACCTATGGAAAATGACATCTGCCTGATATTTCCTTTGAGATGTGTGACAAGTTCTGATTCATACTTTTGATCTTATTGTCAACTTATTTTCGTTCCTCACATGACAAGTACCAGGAAACTGAAGATTGATGCCCGCAGTTGTAAAACTGCAACTGGAATTTGAGTCTTTTGTGGCAATGTTGTCCCAAAGCTCCAAGACAAGAATTTTTTTCCTTGTAAGACATATTGTTTTTTTCTTTTGGGGGTGGGGGGTGGGTAAGGTTTATTACTTACAGGACCTGGAAATTATATGGCAGACCTGGGGCCGCACAGCAAGATCGCAGGGGGAGAGAGAGAGAGAGAGAGAGAGAGAGAGAGAGAGAGAGAGGTGAAAGCACTTTTCAACTCTTTAGAGGTGTCCCTTCAGTTTGTACAATCTATTTATCATCTCTCAAAGTAGCTCACAAGAGCAAACACCCTGATTGGTTTTCAATTTAGCAGAAAGACTGTATCAGTGATTTTTTTGAAGGCAAGATTGCTCATTTCATTTTCTGTTTAACGCCCTTCACTGGCTTCTTACTGGCATTAGAATACGATACGGAATCCCGAGTGTGGCCTCTAAGGCTGGACAGTATCTGGCTGGTCTCTCCAGTCTCATCACCCACTGGACACACTGAGTTTTCTGTTTCCTGGAAAGTCAAACTCTGTCTTACGTCGGGGCTTTCACATGTGCTATCTGCTGAGAAGTATAGACTAGAAGGTCATTTATCATATTGGAAGAGAGAAGTATAGGCTACGTTTACTGAACTCCAGGAGTTCAGTAACTGGGAAAAAGAACAAAAAATAGTTAAAATGAGGAAAAGATACTGCAGAATATTAATGTTTTGGCAACTACTGGAGTGAGAAGAGCCAGGACAACAGCTGGTGTTCAACCTAATGGAGCAGTGAGTTGGCTTAGACCGAACAGCTCGGAGGCTACTTCTGCTGTCCTGAGTTATTACTGTCTCCTTATGTTAGTGATATCATAATTAGAAAACCCATATGCAAATGAGGAAACCAGAAATTGAACAACAAACTTATGAGCCTAAGACATAACTTCGAAAACTGTAGGATAAATTAGGAGTTTGGGATTAACATATACACACTACTGTATATAAAATAGGTAACCAACAAGGACCTACTGTATAGCACAGGGAACTCTACTCAATATTTTGTAATAACCTATAAGGGAGAAGATTCTGGAAAAGAATATATATATATATATATATATATATAAAACTGAATCACTTTGCTGTATACTGGAAACTAACACAACATTGTAAATCAATTATACTTCAATAAAAATATAAAATTAAAAATACATAAAATAACAGAATAATATTAAAAAAAAACTGTAGGATCTTTTACTGATGTGGTGGTCATCAATATGAGTAAACCTGTTGCTGGGGTATCCATATTGCCTAACTGGTTCTAATCATGGCACTGCTGGTAGGTGGTAACGTTAGGACTCGGAAATAGCAAAATTTGTCAGTCTGATATGGTAACTTTTGTTCATTAGATTGGACTCTTAGCCCTGTGACAAGTTTGTTGCTGTAACTAAAGCAGTTAGGGTAGGTAAGAGGAGAGAAAATGGACAACATGCCTTCTGCCTGGGATGCTCTTTCTTCTCATTTCACCTGGCCAACCCAAGGGAAGTACTATGCTGCAGTACCTCTCTCTGTCTTCCCAGTCATTGTTTCTCATCCACCCATTATTCTTAGTAATATCACTCAGGTCTTAACTTTACTAGGACTTATCACAATTTATACTTACATGTTTACTGAGATGCCTATTTGTGTACTGTCTCCTTCACTATACACGATAAATCCATGAGAGCCTGAGCCAAGCCTGTTTCATCTATCACAGAACCTACAGCATTTAGTGCAGTGCCTGTCACACAGGAAGTGTTCACTAATAAATACGCAGATTCTCATATCAGTTATGTGCTTCGTTTACAAAAGACAGAAAAACCCAACTCAAACTGGCTTAAGCCAGAAGGGGAATTCACTGGCTTACATAACTGAAAAGTTGAGAGGTGATGTTGGCTTTGGGTACTTTTGAACCAGAGATTCAGATAATATCACTAAGAATCCGTTTTGTCCGTGTCCCTCTGCTCTGCTTTCTGTGGTCTTGTTTTCATGCATCAGCTCCAAATGATTGCCCCCTTGCTCTTCCAGGCTCTCACTTTATGGGAGGAAAGCAAAGGTCTTAACAGCTTCAGACAACACATTCTCACACTTCATGGTCCAGGTTGTCCAGGGGTCCAAAAGAGGGTTTCTTCTAGACTGTGTCTGTTTCCCAGAAGCCTCAGCATATAGATGGTTGACTCTCATTGATTTTGATTTTATTAAACACACATCCATAACTCAATCAATGTGACTAGGAGGATGAGATATGATAATTGGATTAAATCAATCTGTCCATAACTCAATCAATGTGACTAGGAGGGTGAGATATGATAATTGGATTAAACCAATCTGGGTTCATCTGTGGAAATTGGTATAAAGCTAATCCCACCCAAATCACAAGATTAATAATGGGAGAGGGATGGATTCTCCAGAGTAAATTCCGTGGAAGGGTGCTGGGCAGCCAAAAGAGCAGATGTCTGCTATGCGGCTAATGTACCAAAAGCATACATTTCATATTTTGTTTTACTTCTTTTTCTTACACCTGTTCTTCCAACTGACAGACTCCTGGTCCATCATTTTGCCAAGCTATTTGGTGCCTGTGAATTCCACTGCTGCTGACTGCTAGCCCTGTTCTAGACCCGTAGCTTCACCTAGACTCTTGATACATGAATTTATTGTCTTTCTGGCTCTTTGCTGCTACTTGGCCTTGCGTCCCACTTGGATCCATTATCTTGTATCTATTCCTTCATGTATATCTCCTCCTCCTCTCTCTGAACCTCTTGTGGAAGGCTAGAGCTGGCCTAACTGAACAGTTATATTTCAAAAGGTCAAATGTCTTACCTGAAGGAGGTATGAGGAGATGGGGGAGAACGGCCCCCGTTCACTGCTTAGAACACCTTCAATGACAATTCAGGGTTATAAAGCACTGAATTTTATGCTGCTGAGAATTGTCCATTCAGAGTATGCCATATAGTTCTTTTCTTGTGGAACACAACTGCCCTGAAAGAGTGCCCTTTGAGTTTAGACCCCTCGAGAAGGAGTCCCTGCAGAAAACCCATTGAAGGTTTTGAAGTAGACAACTGGGTCAACCCATGTTTGCTGACTATAATGGTTGGATTTCCACTTAAAATTAAAGCCTATGGAGAAACCTATAAAGGACTTCCCTTTAGTGAAAATTTTACCAAAAACTGGCATGGATGATACAGAAATTCCCTCATGGTTTGGTTCTCTCAGCATCTTATCAAACTGAAGAGTTTTCTAGTGAAACCTTTGATGGTTATGCCTAACAGCTGCTCCTAACTAGTCATGATGTGACTTGATTTGAAGCCAAATCTTGTAAGTAGGATTAATGCCCCCATCTGTTTTTCCATCCCTAGTGCATATTTAACCAAATTATCTTTTTCCCTCTTGATTTTATTTACTCATGAGCTGTGTTGTAATGAAGATTCCACAGTGTCTAATTCTTGGGGCTCACCAGGAGGTTGAGGTATGTCAGGGCTGGCCTGAGACTGTAGGGTGCAACAGGTTTCTCTTCTCTCTCAAGCTGCCACTGGGATACAGAATCACAAGCTCTCGTTTAAACTTCAAGAGGAGCCCTCTTAATGTTTGTAGAATGAAGCTGCAGAGGGGGTTATGGGGAGAATAACACTGGTCCTTTGGCGCTGTGAGCTCTGTAGCAGGTCTGAGGAGAGATAACAGGACTTCATCTACTGAAGGTGAATTCATGGCAGGTTAGTCTGGGATGGTGAACAAACCTCCCTTTTCCTACATTTTTTTTCCCTTCCGGCACTCACTTTTCACCAACCTAGAGTTAAGAGGGAGAATCTTAGTTTTTGTGTTATTTTTCTTCTTCCACTATAATTTCCTGTGCTTTCCTTATCTGTGGACTTCCCAAAGTTACCTCATGTCTGTCTGTTTTCTTAAAAACTCCACCATTTTCTTCCCTTCATATCTTTAGAGCATGTATTTGGTTGTTCTTTCTGGACTCACATCACTCTTTTCTTCACCCAGTCTTTTTTCACTCCTTTTATTGCTCACACAGCACTTTTTTTTTTACTTTTTTAAATTTTTATTTAAAAAAATTTTTTTAACATCTTTATTAGAGTATAATTGCTTTACAATGGTGTGTTAGTTTCTGCTTTACAACAAAATGAATCAGTTATATAAATACATATGTTCCCATATCTCTTCCCTCTTGTGTCTCCCTCCCTCCCACCCTCTCTATCACACCCCTCCAGGCGGTCACAAAGCACCGAGCTGATCTCCCTGTGCTATGTGGCTGCTTCCCACTAGCTATCTACCTTAAGTTTGGTAGTGTATATATGTCCATGCCTCTCTCTCCCTTTGTCACAGCTTACCCTTCCCCCTCCCCACATCCTCAAGTCCATTCTCTAGTAGGTCTGTGTCTTTATTCCTGTTTTACCTCTAGGTTATTCATGACATTTTTTATTCTCAAATTCCATATATATATGTGTTAGCATACGGTATTTGTCTCTCTCTTTCTGATTTACTTCACTCTGTATGACACACTCTAGGTCTATCCACCTCATTACAAATAGCCCAATTTCATTTCTTTTTATGGCTGAGTAATATTCCATTGTATATATGTGCCACATCTTCTTTATCCATTCATCCGATGATGCACACGTAGGTTGTTTCCATCTCTGGGCTATTGTAAATAGAGCTGCAATGAATATTTTGGTACATGACCCTTTTTGAATTATGGTTTTCTCAGGGTATATGCCCAGTAGTGGGATTGCTGGGTCATATGGTAGTTCTATTTGTAGTTTTTTAAGGAACCTCCATACTGTTCTCCACAGTGGCTGTATCAATTTACATTCCCACCAACAGTGCAAGAGGGTTCCCTTTTCTCCACACCCTCTCCAGCATTTATTGTTTCTAGATTTTTTGATGATGGCCATTCTGACCAGTGTGAGATGATATCTCATTGTAGTTTTGATTTGCATTTCTCTAATGATTAGTGATGTTGAGCATTCTTTCATGTGTTTGTTGGCAGTCTGTATATCTTCTTTGGAGAAATGTCTATTTAGGTCTTCTGCCCATTTTTGGATTAGGTTGTTTGTTTTTTTGTTATTAAGCTGCATGAGCTGCTTATAAATTTTGGAGATTAATCCTTTGTCAGTTGCTTCATTTGCAAATATTTTCTCCCATTCTGAGGGTTATCTTTTGGTCTTGTTTATGTTTTCCTTTGCTGTGCAAAAGCTTTGAAGTTTCATTAGGTCCCATTTGTTTATTTTTGTTTTTATTTCCATTTCTCTAGGAGGTGGGTCAAAAAGGATCTTGCTGTGATTTATGTCATAGAGTGTCCTACCTATGTTTTCTTCTAAGAGTTTGATAGTTTCGGGCCTTACATTTAGGTCTTTAATCCATTTTGAGCTTATTTTTGTGTATGGTGTTAGGGAGTGATCTAATCTCATAGTTTTACATGTACCTGTCCAGTTTTCCCAGCACCTGTCCAGTTTTCCCAGCACTTATTGAAGAGGCTGTCCTTTCTCCACTGTACATTCCTGCCTCCTTTATCAAAGATAAGGTGACCATATGTGCGTGGGTTTATCTCTGGGCTTTCTATCCTGTTCCATTGATCTATCTTTCTGTTTTTGTGCCAGTACCATACTGTCTTGATTACTGTAGCTTTGTAGTATAGTCTGAAGTCAGGGGCCCTGATTCCTCCAGTTCTGTTTTTCATTCTCAAGATTGCTATGGCTATTCGGGGTCTTTTGTGTTTCCATACAAATTGTGAAATTTTTTGTGGTAGTGCTGTGAAAAATTTCACTGGTAGTTTGATAGGGATTGCATTGAATCTGTAGATTGCTTTGGGTAGTAGAGTCATTTTCACAATGTTGAGTCCTCCAATCCATGAACACGGTATACTTCTCCTCCATCTGTTTGTATCATCTTTAATTTCTTTCATCAGTGTCTTATAGTTTTCTGCATACAGGTCTTTTGTCTCCATAGGTAGGATTATTCCTAGATATTTTATTCTTTTTGTTGCAGTGGTAAATGGGAGTGTTTTCTTGATTTCACTTTCACATTTTTCATCATTAGTGTATAGAAATGCCAGAGATTTCTGTGCATTACTTTTGTATCCTGCTACTTTACCAAATTCATTGATTAGCTCTAGTAGTTTTCTGGTAGCATCTTTAGGATTCTCTATGTATAGTATCATGTCATCTGTAAATAGTGACAGCTTTACTTCTTCTTTTCCGATTTGGATTCCTTTTATTTCCTTTTCTCCTCTGATTGCTGTGGCTAAAACTTCCAAAACTATGTTGAATAAGAGTGCTGAGAGTGGGCAACCTTGTCTTGTTCCTGATCTTAGTGGAAATGCTTTCAGTTTTTCAACATTGAGGACGCTGTTGGCTGTGGGTTTGTTATATATGGCCTTTATTATGTCGAGGAAAGTTCCCTCTATGCCTACTTTCTGCAGGGTTTTTATCATAAATGGGTGTTGAATTTTGTCAAAAGCTTTCTCTGCATCTATTGAGATGATAATATGGTTTTTCTCCTTCAATTTGTTAATATGGTGTATCACGTTGATTGATATGCGTATATTGAAGAATCCTTGCATTCCTGGAATAAATCCCACTTGATCATGGTGTATGATCCGTTGAATGTGCTGTTGGATTCTGTTTGCTAGTATTTTGTTGAGGATTTTTGCATCTATGTTCATCAGTGATATTGGCCTGTAGTTTTCTTTCTTTGTGACATCCTTGTCTGGTTTTGGTATCAGGGTGATGGTGGCCTCGTAGAATGAGTTTGGGAGTGTTTCTCCCTCTGCTATATTTTGGAAGAGTTTGAGAAGGATAGGTGTTAGCTCTTCTCTAAATGTTTGATAGAATTCGCCTGTGAAGCCATCTGGTCCTTTTGGGCTTTTGTTTGTTGGAAGATTTTTAATCACAGTTTCAATTTCAGTGCTTGTGATTGGTCTGTTCATATTTTCTATTTCTGTTCATATTTTCTATTTCTATTTCTTCCTGATTCAGTTTTGGCAGGCTGTGCCTTTCTAAGAATTTGTCCATTTCTTCCAGGTTGTCCATTTTATTGGCATGGAGTTGCTTGTAGTAATGTCTCATGATCTTTTGTATTTCTGCAGTGTCAGTTGTTACTTCTCCTTCTTCATTTCTAATTCTATTGATTTGAGTCTTCTCCCTTTCTTTCTTGATGGGTCTGGCTAATGATTTATCAATTTTGTTTATCATCTCAAAGAACCAGCTTTTACTTTTATTGATCTTTGCTATCGTTTCCTTCATTTCTTTTTCATTTATTTCTGATCTGATTTTTATGATTTCTTTCCTTCTGCTAACTTTGGGGTTTTTTTGTTCTTCTTTCTCTAATTGCTTTACGTGCAAGGTTAGGTTGTTTATTCGAGATGTTTCCTGTTTCCTAAGGTAGGATTGTATTGCTATAAACTTCCCGCTTAGAACTGCTTTTGCTGCATCCCATAGATTGTGGGTCGTCGTGTCTCCATTGTCATTTGTTTCTAGGTATTTTTTGACTTCCTCTTTGATTTCTTCAGTGATCACTTCGTTATTAAGTAGTGTATTGTTTAGCCTCGATGTGTTTGTATTTTTTACAGATTTTTTCCTGTAATTGATATCTAGTCTCATAGCATTGTGGTCGGAAAAGATAGTTGATACAATTTCAATTTTGTTAAATTTACCAAGGCTTGATTTGTGACACAAGATATGATCTATCCTGGAGAATGTTCCATGAGCACTGGAGAAAAATGTGTATTCTGTTGTTTTTGGATGGAGTGTCCTATAAATATCAATTAAGTCCATCTTGTTTAATGTAGCATTTAAAGCTTGTGTTTCCTTATTTATTTTCATTTTGGATGATCTGTCCATTGGTGAAAGTGGGGTATTAAAGTCCCCTACTATGAATGTGTTACTGTTGATTTCCCCTTTTATGGCTGTTAGTATTTCCCTTATGTATTGAGGTGCTCCTATGTTGCGTGCATAAATATTTACAATTGTTATCTCTTCTTCTTGGATCAATCCCTAGATCATTATGTAGTGTCCTTCTTTGTCTCTTCTAATAGTCTTTATTTTAAAGTCTATTTTGTCTGATATGAGAATTGCTACTCCAGCTTTCTTTGGGTTTCCATTTGCATGGAATATCTTTTTCCATCCCCTTACTTTCAGTCTGTATGTGTCTCTAGGTCTGAAGTGGGTCTCTTGTAGACAGCATATATATGGGTCTTGTTTTTGTATCCGTTCAGCTAATCTGTGTCTTTTGGTGGGAGTATTTAGTCCATTTACATTTAAGGTAATTATCGATATGTATGTTCCTATTCCCATTTTCTAAATTGTTTTGGGTTCGTTATTGTAGGTCTTTTCCTTCTCTTGTGTTTCTTGCCTAGAGAAGTTCCTTCAGCATTTGTTGTAAAGCTGGTTTGGTGGTGCTGAACTGTCTCAGCTTTTGCTTGTCTGTAAAGGTTTTAATTTCTCCATCAAATATGAATGAGATCCTTGCTGGGTAGAGTAATCTTGGTTGCAGGTTTTTCTCCTTCATCACTTTAAATATGTCCTGCCAGTCCCTTCTGGCTTGCAGAGTTTCTGCTGAAAGTTCAGCGGTTAACCTTATGGGGATTCCCTTGTGTGTTATTTGTTGTTTTTCCCTTGCTGGTTTTAATATGTTTTCTTTGTGTTTAATTTTTAACAGTTTGATTAATATGTGTCTTGGCATATTTCTCCTTGGATTTATCCTGTATGGGACTCTCTGTGCTTCCTGGACTTGATTAACTATTTCCTTTCCCATATTAGGGAAGTTTTCAAGTATAATCTCTTCAAATATTTTCTCAGTCCCTTCCTTTTTCTCTTCTTCTTCTGGGACCCCTATAATTCGAATGTTGGTGCGTTTAATGTTGTCCCAGAGGTCTCTGAGACTGTCCTCAGTTCTTTCCATTCTCTTTTCTTTATTCTGCTCTGCAGTAGTTATTTCCACTATTTTATCTTCCAGGTCACGTATCCGTTCTTATGCCTCAGTTATTCTGCTATTGATCCCATCTAGAGTATTTTTAATTTTGTTTATTGTGTTGTTCATCATTGCTTGTTTCATCTTTAGTTCTTCTAGGTCCTTGTTAACTGTTTCTTGCATTTTGTCTATTCTATTTCCAAGATTTTGGATCATCTTTACTATCATTATTCTGAATTCTTTTTCAGGTAGACTGCCTATTTCCTCTTCACTTGTTAGGTCTGGTGGGTTTTTATCTTGCTCCTTCAACTGTTGTGTGTTTTTCTGTCTTCTCATTTTGCTTATCTTACTGTGTTTGTGGTGTCCTTTTCTCAGGCTGCAGGTTTGTAGTTCCCGTTGTTTTTGGTGTCTGTACCCTGTGGCTAAGGTTGGTTCAGTGGATTGTGTATGCTTCCTGGTGGAGGGGACTAGTGCCTGTGTTCTGGTGGATGAGGCTGGATCTTGTCTTTCTGGTGGGCAGGTCCATGTCTGGTGGTGTGTTTTGGGGTGTCTGTGGACTTATTATGATATTAGGCAGCCTCTCTGCTAATGGGTGGGGTTGTGTTCCTGTCTTGCTAGTTGTTTGGCATAGGTTTTCCAGCACTGTAGCTTGCTGGTCATTGAGTGAAGCTGGCTGCTGGTGTTGAGATGGAGATCTCTGGGAGATTTTCGCCGTTTGATATTATGTGGAGCTTGGAGGTCTCTTGTGGACCAGTGTCCTGAAGTTGGCTCTGTCACCTCAGAGGCACAGCACTGACTCCTGGCTGCAGCACCAAGAGCCTTTCATCCATACGGCTCAGAATAAAAGGGAGAAAAAGTAGAAAGAAATCATTAGTAGAAGTAGAAAGAAAGAAAGAAAGAAAGGAGGGTGGGAGGGAGGGAGGGAGGAAGGAAGGAGGGAGGGAAGGAAGGGAAAAAAAGAAAGAAAGAAGATAAAGTAAAATAAAATCAAGTAAGATAAAATAAAAGTTATTAAAATAAAAAATAATTATTAAGAAAAAAATGGACGGATAGAACCCTAGGACAAATGGTGGAAGCAAAGCTATACAGATACAATCTCACATAGAAGCATACACATACACACTCACAAAAAGAGGAAAAGGGGAAAAAATCATAAATCTTGCTCTCAAAGTCTACCTCCTCAATTTGGGATGATTCCGTTGTCTATTCACGTATTCCACAGATGCAGGGTACATCAAGTTGATTGTGGAGCTTTAATCCGCTGCACCTGAGGCTGCTGGGAGAGATTTCCCTTTCTCTTTGTTCTCCCAGCTCCCAGGGCTCAGCTTTGGATTTGGCCCCACCTCTGCATGTAGGTCGCCGGAGGGCGTCTGTTCTTTGCTTAGACAGGGCGGGGTTAAAGGAGCTGCTGATTCGGTGGCTCTGGATCACTCAGGCCGGGGGGAGGGAAGGACACGGAGTGCGGCGGGGGGTGGGGGGGAGCCTGCGGCTGCAGAGGCCAGCATGACATTGCACCAGCCTGAGGCACACTGTGGGTTTTCCCGGGAAAGTTGTCCCTGGATCCCGGGACCCTGGCAGTGGCGGGCTGCACAGGCTCCCTGGAAGGGGGGTGTGGATCGTGACCTGTGCTCGCGCACAGGCTTCTTGGTGGCGGCAGCAACAGCCTTAGAGTCTTATGCCCGTCTCTGGGGTCCACGCTTTTAGCTGTGGCTCGCGCCCGTCTCCGGAGCTCCTTTAAGCAGCGCTCTTAATCCCCTCTCCTCGCGCACCAGGAAACAAAGAGGGAAGAAAAAGTCTCTTGCCTCCTCAGCAGGTCCAGACTTTTTCCTGGACTGCCTCCCGGCTAGCCGTGGCGCACTAACCCCCTGCAGGCTGTGTTCACGCCGCCAATCCCAGTCCTCTCCCGGCGCTCCGACCAAAGCCGGAGCCTCAACTCCCAGCCCCACCCGCCCCGGCGGGTGAGCAGACAAGCCTCTCGGGCTGGTGAGTGCTGGTCGGCCCTGATCCTCTGTGCGGGAATCTCCCTGCTTTGCCCTCCGCACCCCTGTTGCTGCGCTCTCCTCCACGGCTTCGACGCTCTCCCCCTCCGCCACCCGCAGTATCCGCCCGTGAAGGGGCTTCCTAGTGTGTGGAAAACTTTCCTCCTTCACAGCTCTCTCCCACTGGTGCAGGTCCCGTCCCTATCCTTTTGTCTCTGTTTATTTTTTCTTTTGCCCTACCCAGGTACATGGGGGGTTTCTTGCCTTTTGGGAGGTCTGAGGTCTTCTGCCAGCGTTCAGTAGGTGCTCTGTAGAAGTTGTTCCACGTGTAGATGTATTTCTGGTGTATCTGTGGGGAGGAACGTGATCTCCGCGTCTTACTCTTCTGCTATCTTCTCAAAGCCCAATTTTAAATAAAGAGTACACAAAAACAAATGAAAGTCATATATAAATAGAAACAAGACAATTTTAATGACTATTTCATAAAAAATTGAAATAATTCCTCTATTAAATATTATAATTTGAATCCATTATGTAAAAATTAATTGAAAAAGAATGGATTAAAAAATATTTAAATTAACACAATCTTATATGTGAGGGAACCATGAGAATCATCTGGGGGAGGCCACAATGCACTTCAGAAGTTGTTTAACCTCTCCGAGCCTCTGATTCCTGAAATGTAATAATGCTCTACTCATAGTGTAAGATTAAATAAAATAATGTATAAAACAGATTTCATAGTCTGCTATATAAATGGAAGTATTACTTTTCAGAGATGTGGTCTCAAAATTTTTAACTAATTATAAAGCCAATTTTAATCCAAGTAGTCTTTTAATTGAATTAGTACGATAAAGCAGATTGCAGGCTAAAAAATTTGACTACCAATGAAAGCAAACAACTTTCTTTTTCCAGCTTGGTTGGGGTATAACTTACAAATAAAATTGTATATATTTAAAGTGTACAATGTTATGATTTGAATTACAAATCCTTTGTGAAATGATTACCACAGTCAGGTTAGCTAACATATCCATCACCTCACAGTCTTTGGTGTATGTGTGTGGTGAAAGTGCTTAAGATTTACTCCCTTAGCAAATGTCAAGTGTACAATACAGCATTATTAACTATAGTCACCATGTTGTATTAATATATTACATCCCCTGAATTTAGTCATCTTATAATTGAAGGCTTGTACCCTTTGATGGGCATCTCCCCATTTCCCCTACCCTACAACCCCTGGTAACTACCATTCTAGTCACTGTTTCTATGAGATGGACATTTTTTTAAAAAAAGATTTCACATATAACTGAGATCATACAGTATGTATTTTTCTCTCTCTGACTTATTTCACTTAGCATAATGTCCTCCAGATTTATCCATGTTGTTGTAAATGGCAGGATTACCTTCCTAATGGCTGAATAATCTAGTGCATGTGGGGTGTTTGTGTGTGTGTGTGACATCTTCTTTATCCATTTATCTGTTGATGGACACTTAGGTTGTTCCTGTATCCTGCCTATTGTGAATAAAGCTGCAATGAACATGGGAGTGAAGATCTGTCTTCAAGATAGTGATTTCAGTTCTTTCAGATGTATACCCAGGATTGGGATTGTTGGACCATATGGCAGTTCTATTTTTAACTTCTTGAGGAATCTCCATACAGTTTTCCATAATGACTGTACCTATTTACATTCCCACCCACAGTGTACAAAGTTCCCTTTTTCCTACATCCTCTCCAACACTTATTGCTTATTATTTTTATAAAAGCCATCCCAACAGGTATGAGTGATATCTCATTGTGGTTTTTATTTGCTCATTTACTGATGTTTAATAACACTGAGCACCTTTCATGTACCTGTTAGCCATTTGGGAGACAACTTTTAAGAGATATTAAGACCACTTTAATAGTGTTGAATTTTATAGAAAAATTAAAGTTTTATCCCAATTACATTTAATATCTACATATATACAATTGTATACTTTGAGAATTCAGAGAAATCATAGAAGTCAGCCAGTCCAGTGGTTCCAGACTTGGGGATTTCACAGATCAGTAAATTTTCAGAAAAAAGAAAAAAATGAGAGACTGACAAAAGATTAGCAACTTTTCATTTATTCATGTTAGAAGATAAAAATATCAAATAACTACTACCATCTACTGTTAAATTGAGTTCTTAAAATAAAAGATATTTTAATATGTAATCTTTATTAAAAAAGACATCTTATTGCATTGTTTATATTTTCTATTTTTTGTCAGACGATTGAATATTTGTCATGGTACAATTGGCCATTGCTGATGTCTATGCCCATTGGCAGGTGAAAATTCATCCAGTGCTCAAATTTCTCAAATGATGGGAAACTTACCATGGACAAATCACTGGGCAACTCACTAAGTTTAAAAATAAAGGCAACTGGGCTTCCCTGGTGGCACAGTGGTTGGGAGTCCGCCTGCTGATGCAGGGGACATGGGTTCGTGCCCCGGTCTGGGAAGGTCCCACGTGCTGCGGAGCGGCTGGGCCCGTGAGCCATGGCCGCTGAGCCTGCGCGTCCGGAGCCTGTGCTACGCAAAGGAAGAGGCCACGACAGTGACAGGCCCGTGTACCAAAAAAAAAAAAAAAGAAAAAAAAAGAAAAGGTAACCAGGACAAGTTTACTTAGTATAGTAAAATTTACCATGATATTGCTTATACAGCATGTTTTTCAATTCTTCTCAAAAACATGGATCCCATAAAACATGGATTCAATTGATATAACTTCTATTAATATACAACTGTTACTATACCAAACACACACTATTCTGTTTATTAAAGTGGTTTTAGCATGATCTCGTAGATCATATTATGCTGTGTGTATAACTATGTGAGAGTTACACTTGGAAAATATCTGTAGATTTTTCTATAGTTGAGGTTAGTCTCCCTCGTGAGCATATTTTGTATTCAGTTACTCTTTTAACAAGCATCAATCCATATTGTTCCTTGTCTCCAGGGCTGCCCAAGGCTGACATAACTAATCAACAGTGTAGGAGGAGATTTGAGTAGCTAGGAGAGGATGCCCAGAGGGCTCAGAATCAGGGAAAGTAATGAGAGATTAGCCTGGGTACCACAAAATAAAATGGGAGGTGGCATTTTAGCCAAATGCAAAATTAAAAAGAACTTGACAATGGTATTAATAGTTGAACTCTCATGATAAAAGGGCAGATTAAGGCAATAATGAGGTCATGAGAGCAGAAGCTTCAGGGAATAACTTTGAAGGTGGCCATTTAATTCCTTACTGTAATAAGTTCATAACTGAAACAGATTCTGAGCTCTATTTTCTCTCTCCTCTCATTCTTGAAACTTCACCTCCTGAGTCTGCTTCAGCCAAGGAAAATGTATTGGTCTCCTGACATAAATTCAAGAGCTGACAAGGGAGGTTTTGGAAACCATGATTGTTCTAAAGAATATATTTGAAACCTTGTAAAATGATAGGCAATTAAAGTAAGAAATACACCAAATGTCAAATTTTATGGTCTCTGGGCAGAGGGATTATAAGCACTTTTTGTTATTTTCTCTTGTCTTTTCTGTATTTTCCAAAGATCCTACAATAAGCATGTATCACTTTTATAATCACAAGAAAATTGTTATATATTTGTGGGGGGGACCTCTGCCAATAGGACTGCTGATACAATTGAGTATAGAGAGTGTTGGCAGTGAAAGTAGAATAATTTCCCACAAAAATCTTCCTATTTTAAGCACTAATGGAATAGCACCTTAAACTGGAATGGAAGGGTGCTTTGTGGATTACTTAAGTAAAATATTTGCTTTGTCAATGGAAATGTAAATAATTTCATTTAAGATGCTTACTCCATGAACCGTGCCTTTTTAGTGACATCATAGGTCTTAAAAATGAGGCAATGTGAACCATGGTTAGGTTTACTTTGTAAAACTGAAGTGTTACAAGAACAATGATGTGGGAGAAGCTACAATATAACTACCTTTCCAGTGACTTCCTTGCAAAGTAAAACTCTAAGATGAATGGAATCATATTGAAGGCATGAAGAGCCATCAAATTTGGGGTGATTGGTGTGGATTGAGACCCCCACCCCCACCCCGCAGCAGTGGAGAAAGCCTGTCAAACTTCTTCAGCCTGTGTGCAGAGGTCCTTGAGGCACTCCGCAGCACCTGGGCCAATGTGGATTATGTTTTGACCAGTTCCCATTGTAAGTGGATTGTTGTCTCCTCTGTAGAGGACAGAATATCCTAGTCATTTGAAAAAATCAATATAAAGACTATTGAACCCAATCTTAAAGAGAGTTTGAACTATATAGAATATTACACAGCTGATTTCCTCTGGAGCTCTTTGGCCTATATATTTTCTGAAGCACTAGCTTGGATTTTAAAGGAAAAATATCTTTGCCATTGAATGCTCAGGAGGACCCAATGCCACATTTATTCGTAATCTGAACCAGTATTAAATGGAAGTGAAATTTGGGTGACTAATATAAGTGTAAAATTTTTAAATGAAACTACATAAAAAATGCTTGAATGTCTCCTATCCTTTTATCCTGAAACAAAGTTGATAGTTGAGGATGTGGAATGCCACACTGAGAAATTAATTTGTTTGTTTGTTTTTTGGATATTTCTTTTTCAGTAAGAATATTAAGTGCTTATATTAAGCCTTTTACTTGTATGTATGTAAAGCTGTGAAGAGTTGACTGGTTTGACTCTTTAGGGAAAAACATAACAAAAACCCAATGATCTCAAATTTAAAGGCCAAGAGAAAGTAACAACACATGTCAGTAACATAAATGAAAATTCTGCACAGATAAGATTATATAACAACCAAACCCATAGGATTTCACCCCAGATGGCAAATCACACAGCCTCACTTCCACATGAAAGCAAATTACTGCATCAGTAAGTAATGCCTGTTCCTCTGTCATTCCGAGGACTGTGCTAGATGGGAATTTAAAAGTTTGGGGTTATTGCATCATCAACTCATAAGATGTCAGAACTGAGAAAGTCTCCAAAGAACCTCTAGTTCAACTGCCTTTTAACATTTTTTTTCTTTTCTTGGAAAAGGAACATCAGAGAGGGAGAGAAGGGAGAGAAAATTTGAGAAATTCTTAGGTCACACAGAAAACCAATTTTCTAATTACAAAACAGTTCCTTTATATGGTTTAATTGTTTTTATGATCACCTTTATGTCTCTCCCTCCTTCTTCATTGAATTTCCTTTTTCTTTGGAGACTACCATGATTAGGTTAAAATACTGAGGTAGTCACAGTGTATCCATAGACCCATTCTGATTGCTAACCAGTGTCCAGCATTCACACATTCTTTACCATTGAATTCTAGCCTATAGAGCATCTATTCTCAACTTTTTTTCTCTGATAAACATGAGTATGCATGTTAAGTTTGCATATACATGACATATATCTGGTCATGGGCTCACATTCCCAAAGGATTGTAACTGCACTGCTTTCCCTTCTACTCAAGAAAGCAACTGACTACAACAGTGACATCTTTCACAGAGAAAATCTTAAATCTACTCAAAAAATTTTAAATTAAATCATTCACATTTTTCATACTTGAAACTATTTTTAGCCGCACCTCCAAACTGATGATGACTGTGGGCATTGATATTCCCATTGGTAAGTGTTGCTTTGTGAAGTTGCTTCAGTTTGATTTAATCCCTTGCACAATCTTCTGTGGTAGGCACTAATTTTATCTCCATTTTATACATGAGAAATGTGAAGCTCAGAGAAGTTAAGTAACTTGCCTAAAGTCCCACTGGCCAATAAAGGAAAAGCCAGCATCCCAACCCTGGTATCAATGACCAAAGTACATGACCTTCCCCTCCTATGCTATGCTGCCTTCTTTAAGACGTGGGTCTCAAATACCCCCTTCTTTTTTGAACCCACAGTGTTGGTGGAATAAGAATTTGCACATAGGATAGAATGTCTGACTACCAGGAAAATGTAGCTTCTACTCTAACTTCTTTACCATATTTCATCCCTCTTCCTAGAAATAACTATTGACTTTTATTTTATTACATTTCAGTTAAAAGTATATGTATAAGCAAATGTATGTGTTCCTCTCCCTTTCTTTCATAAACAGTAGTACAATATACCACTGTGTACTTTTCTCCACTTTACTTTTTTACTCAGACGTACTTTCTGGAAATTACTCCAAGGATATACATAGACATATTCTCTATTCCTTTTACAACTCCATAGCATTGTACTGGGTACATGTACTACAGTTCATTTAGCCAGCTCCACTGGATAGACATCTGGATTGTTTTCAAGCCTTACTTTGTTGAAAATACTGTTACAAAGAATAGATAACCTTATATATTTTTATATTTTTTGTATACCCCTTTTTGTCCTTTTGTCATGCATCTTTAAGACAGATTCATAGAAGTAGTATTTTTAGGAAGCTAAAGGTGTATATAATTTGGTACATGTAGTTAAATTCTATTCTATAATAGTTGTATTAATTTACAATCCCAATCGGCAATTCAAGAGTACCTTTCCTCCACAGCATTGCTAACAGATATTTATCAAATTTGGATTTTAATCAAACTGTTAAATAAGAAAAAGATATTCCCATGTAGTGTTAATTTTCATTTTTAAGTTGAAGTTAGTTGATTTACAATATTATATTAGTATAAGGTGTATAACACAGTGAATCAGCATTTTTATAGAGTATACTCCATTTAATATTATTAGAAAATATTGACTATATTTCCTTATGCTGTACAATATGTCCTAGTTGCTTATCTTATACATAGCAGTTTATATATCTTAATCCCATATCCCTGTCTTGCCCCTTACCTTTTCCTTCTGAAAAAGGGGAAACATTTCCTCGCATCATATACAAAAATAAACTCAAAATGGATTAAAGACCTAATGTAAGACCTGAATCCATAAAACTCCTAGAAGAGAATATAAGCAGAACACTCTTTGACATTAATCTTTTAGATTTACTTAATCTTTTACCACTGGTTTGTTCTCTTTATCTGTGTCTCTGTCTCTGTTTTGTTATATTCATTCATTTATTTTTTAGATTCCATATATAAGTGAAAACATACAGTATTTGTCTTTCTCTAACTTATTTCACTAAGCATAATACCCTCTAGGTCCATCCACATTGTTGCAAATGGCAGAATTTCATTCTTTTTTATGACTGAGTAATATTTCATTATATATATATAATCTCACATCTTTATTCATTCTTCTGTTGATGAACACTTAGATTGCTTCCATATCTTGGCTATTGTAAATAGTGCTGCTATAAACATTGGGGTTCATGTATCTTTTCAGATCAGTGTTTTTTTTTCTTCAGATATATTTCCAAGAGTGGAAATGCTTGATCATATGGTAGTTCTATTTTTGTTTTATTGAGAAACCTCTATACTGTTTTCCATAGTGGTTTCACCAATTTACATTTCCACAAACAGTGTACTAGCATTCCCTTTACTCTACATCCTCACCAACATTTGCTATTTGTAAACATTTTTTTTTTGTTTTTTTGCTGTACGCGGGCCTCTCACTGTTGTGGCCTCTCTCATTGTGGAGCACAGGCTCCGGACGCACAGGCTCATCGGCCATGGCTCACGGGCCCAGCCGCTCCGCGGCATGTGGGATCTTCCCGGACCGGGGCACGAACCCGTGTCCCCTGCATCGGCAGGCGGACTCTCAACCGCTGCGCCACCAGGGAAGCCCGCTATTTGTAAACATTTTGATGAGAGCCATTCTGACATTTTTGAGGTAATATCTCATTGTGGTTTTGATTTGCATTTCTCTGATAATTAGCAATGTTGAACATATTTTCATGTGCCTGTTAGCCATCTGTTTGTCTTCTTTAGAAAACTGTCCATTTAAATCTTTTGCCCATTTGTAATGAGGTTGTTTGGTTTTTTATATTGAGTTTTATGAGCTGTTTATAATGTATTTTGGATATTAACTCCTTATTAGTCATATCATTTGCAAATATTTTCTCCCAATCAGTGGGTTGTCTTTTTGTTTTGTTTATGGTTTCCTTTGCTGTGCAAAAGCTTTTAAGTTTAATTAGGTCCCATTTGTTTATTTTTGCTTTTGTTTCTTAGTAGACAGATCTAAAAGATTTATGTCACAGAGTGTTCTGCTTATATCTAGGAGTTTTATGGATTCAGGTCTTACATTAGGTCTTTAATCCATTTTGAGTTTATATTTGTATATGATGCAAGGAAATGTTCTAATTTCATTCTTCTACATGTGGCTGTCCAGTTTTTCCCACCAGCACTTATTGAAGTGACTGTCTTTTCTCCATTGTATATTCTTGCCTCCTTGGTCATAGATTAATTGACTATAAGTCCATGGGTTTATTTCAAGGTCCTCTCTTTGGTTCCATTGAGCTGTGTCTGTTTTTGTGTCAGTACCATACTGTTTTGATTACCGTAGCTTTGTAGTATAGTTTGAAATCAGAGGGAATGATACCTCCAGCTTTGTTCTTTTTGCTCAAGATTTCTTTGGCAATTAAGGGTCTTCTGTGGTTTTATATAAATTTTAGTATTGTTTGTTCTAAATTGTTTGTTCTAAATTGTTGAAAAATGCCATGGGTATTTTGATAGGGATTGAATTAAATCTATAGATTGCTTTGGGGAGTATGAACATTTTAACAATACTAATTCTTTCAATCCATGAACATGGGCTATCTTTCCATTTATTTGTGTCATCTTCAATTTCCTTCATCAGTATTTTATAGTTTTCAGAGTAAAAGTCTTCACCTTGGTTAAGTTTATTGCTAGGTATTTTATTCTTTCTGAGGCAGTTTTAAGTGAGACTGTTTCCTTGCTTTCTCTTTCTGATAGCTCATTGTTAGCATTGTAGACAAAAACCAGATTTCAGTATATTAATCCTGTATACTGTAATTTTACTGAATTCATTTATTAGTTCAGTAATTTTTTATGTGAAGACTTTAGGTTTTTCTATATATATATATAGTATCATGTCATCTGCAAATAGTGACAGTTTTTTTTTTTCCTTCCAGTTTAAATGCCTTTTATTTCTTTTCCTTGTCTGATTGCTGTGTCTAGGACTTCCAATACTGTGTTAAATAGAAGTGGTGAGAGGGGGTATCACTGTCTTTTTCCTCATTTTAGAGGAAAAGCTTTCATTTTCACATTTGAGTATGATGTCAGCTGTGGGTTTGTCATAAATGGCCTTTATTATGTCAAGATATGTTCCCTCTGTAAAAACTTTGATGAAAGTGTTTATCATGAATGGATGTTGAATTTTGTCAAATGCTTTTTCTCCATCTATTGAGATTATCATGTGATATTTGTTCTTCCTTTTGTTAATGTGGTGTATCACATATGATTGATTTGCAAATATTGAACCATCCTTGCATTCCTGAAATAAATCCTACTTGATGATGGCGTATGATCCTTTTAATGTATTGTTGAATTTGGCTTGCAAATATTTTGTTAAGGATTTTTGCATCTATGTTCATCAAAGATACTGGCCTGTAATTTTCTTTTTTTGGAGTGTCTTTATCTTGGTTTTGATATCAAGATTATGGTGGCCTCATAGAATGAATCTGGGAGTATTTCCTCTGCCAATTTTTTTGGAATAGTTTGAGAATGATAGATATTAGCTCTTCTTTATATGTTTGGTTGAATTCCTCTGTGAAACCATGTACTCCTGGTCTTTTGTTTGCTGGTAGTATTTTGATTACAGATTAGATCTAACTAGTAGTGAACAGTTTGTTCAGATTGTCTATTTCTTCCTAATTTAGTCTTGGAAGGTTGTATGTTTCTAGAAATTTGTCTATTTCTTCTAGGTTGTTTAATTTGTTGGCATATAACTGTTTGTAGTATTCTCTTACGATTTTTTGTGTCTCTGTGGTATTGGTTGTTAGTTCTCTACTTTCATTTCTTATTTTGTTTATTTGGGTCCTTTCTCTTCTTTTCTTGATGAGCCTGGCAAAAAGTTTTATCAATTTTGTTTATCTCTTCTAAAAGCCAGGCTTGGTTTCATTGATCTTTTCTATTGTTTTTTGGTCTCTCTTTTATTTATATCTTCTCTGATTTTTATTATTTCCTTCCTTTTGCTGACTTTGGGCTTTGTTTGTTCATTTTCTAATTCCTTTAAATGGTTCGTTAGGTTATTTATTTGAGATTTTTTCTTGTTTCTTGATATAGGTCTGTATCACTCTAAACTTCCCTCTTAGAACTACTTTTGTTGTATGCCCTAGATTTTGGAAAGTTGTATTTCCATTTTCATTTGTCTCAAGGTATTTTCTGATTTGTAAAATTTCTTCATTGATCCATTGTTTTTTTAGTAGCATGTTGTTTAGTCTCCATGTGTTGGTGTTTTTCCCATTTTTCTTTCTGAAAATAATTTCTAGTTTCATACAGTCATAGTTGGAAATACTGTTTGATATAATTTCTGTTCTATTGTTTTGTGGCCTGGCGTGTGATTTATCCTGGAGAATATTCCATGTACACTTGAAAAGAATGTTATTCTGCTATTTTTGGATGGAATGTCCTGGAGATACCTATCAAACCCAACTGGTCTAATGTGTCATTTAAGACTATGTTTTCTTACTGATTTTCTGTCTGGATGATCTGTCCATGGATGTAAGTGGACCATTAACATTCCATACTATTACTTTATTATTGTCAATTTCTCTTTTTATATCCCTTCATAATTGCATTACGTGCTCCCATATTTGGTGTATATATGTTAACGAGTGTTATTTTATCTTCCTCTACTGACTCCTTTGTCATTATATAATGCCCTCTTTGTTATAGACTTTATTTTAAAGTTTTTTTTTTTATGAAATGAGTATTGCTCCCCCTGCTTTCTTGTTGTTTCCATTTGCATGAAACATCTTTTTCCATCCCTTTGCTCTCAGTCTGTGTGTGTGTCTTTAGCTCTGAAGTGAGTCTCTTGTAAGCAGCATATAGATGGGTCTTATTTTTTTTATCCAATCACCCACCCTATATCTTTGATTAGAGCATTTAATCCATTGACTTTTAAAGTGATTGTTGATTACTGCCATTTTATTACTTTTTTCTGGTTGTTTTGTCATTCTTCTCTGTTCTTTTCTTCTTTTAGTTTCTTCCCTGTGGTTTGGTGATTTTATTTATTCATATGCTTGTGTTCCTTTTGCTCTAGCTTTTGTGTATCGGTGGTTTTTGCTTTGTGGTTACCATGAGGTTCCTATCTGTAGACATATCACTATATCTACTTGTTTTAAACTGGTAGTCATTTAAGTTCAAACACATTCTTGTAGATCTACATTTTTTACTCCCCTCCCCCACGTTTCATCTTTGATGTCATATGTTACATCTTCATGTTTATCCCTTAACTGCTTATTGTAGTTATATTTCTTTTTATATTTTTTTTTGTTTTTTGATTTTTATAAAAAATTACCTAAGTTGTTGATCCTTGCTTTTACATATGTTTGACTTTACTAGTGAGATTTTTTTTCCTTTTCTATAGATACTTATTGTTGTGGCCTTTTCTTTTTCACTTAGAGAGGACCCTGTAACTTTTCTTTCAGGTTAGGTTTAGTATTGATGAACTCTTAGTGTTTGATTGAGAAGCTCCTTATATATCCTTCAATTCTAAATGATAATCTTGCTAGAGTATCCTAAGTTGTAGGTTTTCCTCTTTCAGGTCTTTTTATATATCATGCCACTCCTTTCTGGCCTGCAAAGTTTCTGCAGAGAAATCAGCTGATGGCTTTATAGGGATTCCCTTTTATATGACTCTTTGTTTTTCTCTTGCTGCCTTTAGAACTCTATCTTTAACTTTTGTCATTTTAATTATCATATGTCTTGGTATGCATCTTTTTGGGTTCATCATCTTTGGGACCCTCTGTGCTTCTTGTACTTAGATATCTGTTTCCTTCTAATTTGGGGGGTTTTCAGCCATAATTTTATCAAGTAAATTTTTAACCCCTTTCTCCCTCTCTTCTCCTTCTGTGATCCCTATAATGCAGATGTCAGTATGCTTAATGTTGTCTCAGAGGTCCCTTAAACTGTTCTCACTTTCATTTTATTTGTTTTTCTTTTTGCTGTTCTCATTGAGTGATTTCCATTATTCTATTTTCCAGATTACTTAAGTGTTCTTCTGTATCATGTTGTCTGCTGTTAATTCCTTCTAATGTATTTTTCATTTCAGTTATTTTATTCCTCAATTTTGACCGATTCTTTTTTATATATATTCTAGGTCCTTGTTAAAATTCTCACTGTGTTTATCTGTTTTTTTCCCCCATAATTTAGTTAACATTCTTATTACTAATGCTTTGAACTCTTTGAACTAATATATTTCTGTTTTGTTAGTCTTTTTTTTCAGGTGGTTGCAGGAACCAGCCAGAATCCTGTGCTGTGTCATTCTGTTTTTCTCTACCTTGTTCCAGGAATAAGCAAGTGTGTGTGTGCTCTTCATGAGCAGAGTCTCAGTTTATTACAGCCCTCCTGTTAGTTTCACTGATTTTCTAACCAGCTCAGGGGACTCATCTTCCTAGTGTCAGACCCCATGGCTGGGGCACTCAGTATGTGCCTCAAGCCACTCACTCTCCAGGGAGGATCTCTGCCCTTCTAATCCCTCCTCCTTCTGTGTCCCCTCTCAGGGGATCAGGTCCTGACCTGATCACTTCTCTTCCCTTTTTACCCAATTCTGTGTGGATCTTTCTTACAGCCTTGGTTGTACAAAAGTCTTTCTGCCAGTCTCCAGTTAGTTTTCAGTGAGAATTGCTCCACATGTAGATGTATATTTTGATGTGTTCATGGGGGAATGTGAGTGCCACATCCTCCTACTCCACCATCTTGCTCTCCTCTCCTAATTCGCATTTTTTATTATGGAAAAAAGTAGGCCATCTTCTCATGGCTAAAACTATTTGCGTCTCTTTTTGTTGTGCAATATTTGTGTATTTCTCTAGCCTATATTTACAGTTTGTCTTATTCTTCTTCAGTTTTTAAGAACTCTTTGTATTTTACAGATATCAATTTTTTTCTGTGATAGAACAGCAAATATTTTTCTCAGTTTGTTGCTTGTCTTTTGGCATTTTAATTTGGTTGCCATGAAATCGTTTGCCACAGAATTTTTATTACATCAATGCCCAGTTATCAGGAAAGGGTACAGAGTAACTGGCTTGAAAAATAGTTGTGTTTAAAAAAATTATTAATATACTGTGAAATTGTGGAGATATATAGTTACTGTGAATCAATGAAGATATACACTAATAGGAATCAAGGTCTTTACAGAATAAAACCCATAAAAATATTTAAGGGTGTAACAAATGTCTGAATAAATAAAGAGAGATACCATACTATTGGATGAAAATATTCAGTTGTAAAGATATCAGTTCTCCCACCAAATAAAAAGAAATTATTCAATCTGAATATGGGAGAATAATTTAAAAATGGAAGAAAAATAAAGAGACTCAGTGTTTTGTAGAATAATACCATATGGTCTAAGATATGTGCAACTGGAATCTCAGAATCAAAAGAGAGTAAGATTGAGCAGGAAAAAAAAAAACTTCAGAAAATAGTGGCTGAAAACTGTGTAAATTTTCATGGAGGAAAAACCCTGGTATATAGATCCAAGGAACTCACCAAACACAAAGCAGGATAAATATAAGGAAAACAACCATACCTATGCACGTCATAGTCAAACTGCTAAAAACTGAAGATGCAGAGAAAATCATGAAAGCATATAGAGAAAAAAAGACATAGTATATAAACGGGAACAGGATAAGAATTATGGCAACTCCTTTTCAGAAACAATGGAGGAGAAGGGAAAATAAACGTTCATCCTTAAAGTGTTGAAAGAAAAATAAATTGTTTACCTAGAATTCTGTGGTAACTAATAATATCCTTTAATAGCAAGGAAAAAATAAAATAAAATGATTCATTTCAGATAAATTAAAACTGTAAGATTCATTGGTGGCGGAAATCCTTATAATAGAAACAGGTAATAAATAAAATTTATAAAACCAAAAGTTAGTTACTTGAATAGATTAATAAGATTGGTAAACTCCCTCTCAAAAATAATCAGTAATGAAGAGAAGAACACAAACTACCTAAATCAAAAATGGTCATACAGATCACTACAGATCATACAGAACTTAAGAGAATAAGAAGGAAGTATTATAACCACTTTTATTTCAATAAATACAACAACTTTGATAAAACAGACAAACTTTTTGAAAAACAAAATTTTCCTAAATGAACTCAAGAAGAAAATGAAATTTTGAATGGCTTTATATTTAATAAGGAAATAGAATTTTAATTTAAAAAATCCCCTATGAAGAAAACTCCATGCCCAGATGGTTTCACTGGTGAAAGTTATCAAAAGCACATTCAAGGAAGAATTAATATCAATATTATACAAATTCTTTCAGAAAATAGAGTGGGAGGGAAAATTTCTCAGATACTCTTATAAGGCTGGCTAACATTTACTTAAAAATCTTACAATGGCAATACAAGAAAAAGTCACAGACCAATAATTTTCATAAGCATAGACCAAACCCTCAGCAATAGTAGTAAATAAAATCCAGCAATATATAAACAAGGATAATACCACATGACTAAGTCAGGTTTATCCCAGGAAATAAAGATTGGTTCATCAGTCAAAACTCACTTAATATACACTAAGAAAATAAAGGAGAAACATACCATCTCAATCAATGCAAAAGAAGCATTTAACGAAATTTAAGACCAATGTATGGTAAAAATTCTCAGTAAAATAGGAGTAAAAGGAAACTGCCTCATGTTGGTAAAATGTATTAATGAAAATTCTGTAGCTAACTTCATACTTAATGGTGACACTCTGAATTCTTTCCCCCTAAGATGAGGAACAGTGAGAGGATGCCCTTTATCACTATTTGTATTCAATATTTTACTGCCTATTCTAGCCACTGCAATAAGGCAAGAGAAATAAATGAAAGATATAAAAATTGGAAGGGAAGAAATAAAACTTTTTATTCACAGAGAGCATAACTAGCAAAACAGAAAATCCTGAGGACACTAAAAAGCTGTTAGAATAATAAATAAATGTGTGGGCTTCCGTGGTGGCACAGTGGTTGAGAATTTGCCTGCCATTTCAGGGGACATAGGTTTGATCCCTGGTCCAGGAAGATCCCACATGCTGCAGAGCAACTAAGCCCGTGCGCCACAACTACTGAGCCTGTGCTCTAGAGCCCGTGAGCGACAACTGCTGAAGCCCACACACGGCAAAGAAGAGTAGCCTCTGCTCGCTGCAACTAGAGAAAGCCCATGCACAGCAACAAAGGCTCAATGCAGCCAAAAGTAAGTAAGTAAATAAATAAGTAAATAAATAAATAAATAAATAAATTTGTGACAATAATAAATGAATTTCAGGATACAAGGCTCAATTTACAAAATTTCATCTGTATTTTTATATGGATATCACAAAAATTGGAATATGAAGATTTTAAAACAATATAATTTATTATAGTATCAAAATAACCATAAAATATTTCAAAATAAATTTAATAAGATCTGTAAAAGACACATACATTGAAAACTACAAAACATTGATGAAAGAAATTAAAGATGATCTAAATCACTAGGAAGGTACATGGTATTCATGTATTGGAAGAGCAAGTAATGTTAAGGTATACAGCCTTCCCAAATTTATCTATAGATGCAGTGTAATCCCAATCAAAATTTCATCAGAGGTTTCTAAAAATTGACAAGCTAATACCAAAAATTACATAGAAATGCAAATGACTGAGAATAGCCAAAATAACTTTTTAAAAAGGAAACAAAGTGGGAGAAATTACACTGACTGATGCGGGCCTTTCACTGTTGTGGCCTCTGCCATTGTGGAGTACAGGTTCCAGACACGCAGGCCCAGCGGCCATGGCTCACGGGCCCAGCCACTCCGCGGCACATGGGATTCTCCCGAACCGGGGCACGAACCCGTGTCCCCTGCATCGGCAGGCGGACTCTCAACCACTGTGCCACCAGGGAGGCCCCTATGCTGACTGATTTTAAGACTTACTATAAAGGTACAATAATCAGAGTGTAGAATCATATATCTTACAATAGACATACAAGTCAATGGAACAGAATAGAGTCCGAAAATAGTGCTAAACACACACACACACACACACACACACACACACACACACATGCACACACACATTGATTTCTGTCAAAGACATAAAAGTAATTTGACAGGGAAGATAGTGTTTTCAGTGTATGGGAAATGTATGGAAAATTTTTTAAAACTTCAACTTCTACCTCAGACCACACAAAAATTAATTTAAAATAGATCATAGACCTAAGCATAAAAGCTAAAATATAAAACATATAGAGGAAAAGATGGAATGAAATCTTCATGACACTAAGTAGGCAAAGAGTTTTAAGACAATGTGTACCAAATAAATCACTAGCCATAAAGTAAAACAAAAACCATTAAGCTGTATTTCATCAAAATTGAAAACTTATGCTCACATAAATATATCTTGCATCTTACAAAAGAAATCTTGCAATAATAGAAGATAAACTTGATATTTTTTAAAAAGACAAAAATGTGAACTGACCTTTCATTAAAGAAGATATATAAATGGACAAAAAGTGCATGAAAAGATGCTCAACATCATTAGTCATTAGGGAAATGCAAATTAAAATAAGGTACCACTATATACTCGTTAGAATAGCTAAATGGAAAAGACTGGCAAGAGTAAGTATTGGTGGGCTTGGTGGGCTTCCCTGGTGGTGCAGTGGTTGAGAGTCTGCCTGCCGATGCAGGGGACACGGGTTCGTGCCCCGGTCAGGGAAGATCTCACATGCCGCGGAGCGGCTGGGCCCATGAGCCATGGCCTCTGAGCCTGTGCGTCCAGAGCCTGTGCTCTGCAACGGGAGAGGCCGCAACAGTGAGAGGCCCACATACCGAAGAGTAAGTATTGGTGAGGATGTAAAGCAACTGAAACTACCACACATCCCTGGTGACTGTGTAAAATAGTACGACAATTTTGAAAACAGTTTGGCCATTTTTATAGACTATTTTCTTACCATATAATACACTCCTTTTTCTCATAGGTACTTATCCATGAGAAAAAAAATATGCCTATATTTTAACCTGAATACTTTTAAACATAAATATTTATAACACCTTCATTCATGATAGCCCCAAACTGAAGACATTGCTAGGTGAATGTATGAACAAATTATGGTTTATTCCTGTGATGGACTACTTCTCAGCAATAAAAAAGAGAAATCTACTGGTATATGCAACAAAAGGCTGCATTTCATAGACATTTGAGCAAACATGCCATTTTATAAACTTCTAGAATAGGCAAGTCTAGTTTATTAGAAATATGAGTAATAGTTGAGGGAGGAATGACTACAAATGGACACAAGGAAACGTTTTTGGGGGGAATGTAAATGTTCTGTATCTTGATTGGTATGGTGTTTACAAGGGTGTCAGTTGTCAAATGTCACCAAACTGTACACTTCAAATGTGATGTTTTTATTGTAAGTGTATTATACCTCAATCAAATTTATTTTAAAAATAACTTTTTAAAAAATTTTATTGAAGTATAGTTGATTTACAATGTGTTAATTTCTACTGTACAGCAAAGTGATTCAGTTAGACATATATACATTCTTTTTCATATTCTTTTCCATATGGCTTATCACAGGGTATTGAATATAGTTCCCTGTGCTATATACAGTAGGACCTTGCTGTTTATCCATCCTATATATAATAGTTAAAACAACTTTTCTATAACTCTATCACCTGTCAGTAATGAATGTTTATTGCAATATTGTTTATAACAGTAAAAAACTGGAAATAAATAATCTAACAAGATGGGAAGAGTTAAATAAACCACAGCCATAAAAGATGAAAGGAAGAAATTATTGAAATTACTACAAATCAGCAAAAAGTGTCTCCTCATTATTTCACAGCTCGTAATGTGGCCATTTAACAACCAACAGACATACATTGTGTGCTGGTTATTCCACATTTGCTTCACTCATCCTCATTCTCTAGCATTCTGTTCTTCACTTGTTGCCCTGCATGTCTAACCCTTAGGGCTAGCATTGATTGCCAGATTCCCTTGTCAGCTGGATAAGCTCGTTGAGTTTAGCCAATGAAAGCCATTAACATAACATTGAAATGAGAAAGAAAGAAGAGGTAGTCTTATTTCTTCACCATTTCTTCCCTGCTTTGCTTCAGCATTCTGGTTGTGCCTCTGGGCACTCAAGACTACAACTTCTTCTGTTGGGCAATCTCTCCTCCATAACTCCAGCATTATTTACTCTTTTATTTCTTTCCAACTTAGGGTGGTAACAGATTCCTGCTCTGCTATCTCTGGGTACTTCAACATCTCTTACTGTTTTCATTAAAACTCTGTCGACACTCTGTAAATAGTTCCTTTATTAAGGTCTCTTGAATTGCTTCATCTTAATGAAAATCTGTTTCCTGCCAAGACAGGTCCACCCTGGTCTTTGTGCAGTAATCCCCATTGTATACAACACTTTTGCCTTGCTAATATTAAAACGACCAAAACAAAATGAATTAGGCTAAAAATCTGAAAACAGATTTTTCAGTTGCTATCATTTAACCATTTTCCATCAAGCAATATACATAGAATTGTTTTAGACATTTTATTTTTACTCTTTTTGAGGATATCTTCAGAATGCTAAGTATATTTCTAATATTGAATGAAGTTTAACTTAATCATTCAAATATATTTTGTACAGCTTTTTGGCCTGTTTTAATTGTGAGTTTGACTTTTCTATTTCTTTCTTTCTCTTCCTTTACCGAGAGTAATAGAGAATTCAGCTTTGTGGTTCATGAATCCCTGTAGGTTTATGTACTTATCATTTAGCATTTTCATAAAATTTAGACTGGCTAGCTTGCTAAGTTCACCACCAGTTTTGTTTATTTCAAAAAACAGGTGACAGTTTTCTTAAATATGTTTATTAGGTATAAATCTGCCTTATCTAGCTTTGTCAGTTTTCCTCAAGCCTTTTTTGAATGATTTTGCTGCTGAAACATCTTGTACTCAGTAAACAATTGATTTAGATATTGTTAAAAACATTAAATCACCCAATAACTTTCTCTTCCCCTTCCTTTGCTGAATAACACAGTTATATGTTTGTTGTTCTCTGTTAGCTCTGAGCTAAAATTCAGAAGGAAGCAGGGCCAAGGCCTGTGATTAGTGATTCCAAGTGAAGAGGCTGCTATTGTCAAACATTTCCTCCTTGACTGGGAAAGATGGGAAGTCAGTCCTGTTTAATATGATTACCCTAATGATGCTACCCTGGATATTGAAAAATTATACTTTATTTGGAATCAGAGCCACTACCAATATTAATAGGAGCCAAGCATCTTTCTAGGATAGAACCTTGGAAAAACCTTGGTCCAGCAACATTATTTCTGTACAGATGTTGACAATACAGTCAAAGCTGCCTGGCATTTATAAAGATCAAAATCAATTTAGTAGTAAATCAAGAGCCAATGAAGGTTTTACCTCAATGGATGATTTCTTCCGATTAGCTATAACTTTAGTTTTGTGACTATGGAAGGTGATTATCTTTGCTCATGTAAGACAAATCCCTATTGCAAAAGGACAAGAAATCTTTCCCTCTTTTGACTGTGACACCAATCAGTTCTAATGTGAACTGTAATTCTTTGGTGCCCTGTAATTTTCCTAAAAGCTTCCAGATTGGAAAAGCTACTCAAAGTGATGGCTACTTTCTCTCTTTGTGTACTTGCACAGCAGGCAGATGTCAAAGTGACAAAAATGTGTCCTGTTTCATTATTTAATCTTTTCAATGGTTATCATGCTGAAGGATCTTATCTTTTTATTGTACAATTGGAGGAGGGTTTCTATGCTGTCATGGTTACAATATGTCAGTGCTGGAATTTTAAATTGTGATACGTTTTAGTTGATGAGAGCTTTTCTGCAATCTCTAACACTGTCCTTGTCATTGATAGATCTGCAGAAGGAAGTCTATGTCTATATCAAAGTGTCTAATTCAGTTTTCTTAAAGTGATTATGAAGTTGTCAGATGATCAAGAGAGGTATACAATTCAATAGTTTGAGAATGTAATTGTCTCTATTTGTTCTCTTCAGTAAGTACCAAATTTTTGTGCTATCCTTCAGAAAACATATATTTCAGTAAATATTTCCTGCGGGAGTTCAATTAATACCCAGTTATCATTATTTAAACACTAATATTCTTTACAAAAATGTAGCATTCACTGAAATAGTGCACTGTTAACCAATTTATCCCCTTAGATTTTATATATGCATATTTCTTAGGTAACAGGTGCTTTCTCTACTTATTATGTAGAATTCAATCAAGTTTATCTACCTGGGGTGTTTAACAAATTTAAAAATGCAGTCAGCTTTTATATGATTAGTCCAACTCTATTTCTCTTTATGTGAAAACTTTAGAATTAATTCATCTGAAAGTATGTGTTAGGCCAAAATTATTTTGAAGTATTTCTGAAAAGTTATGCTTGTTATGTCACCTATGATTGAGTATTCAACATCTATAAACTCCTATTAAACAATCATGATATTTCCTCTAACTTTGAGTACTTCCCATAATGTCTCTTTAAAAATGATCACATCAACCCAATTTTAGAATGGGAGAAATTAATCAGAGAGGTTGTAGAAATTAATCAGAAAGATTAATCAGAAAGTTGTAGGTTCAAGTTAAGTGTTTATATTTTTCTCTTTATGTTTTTACTGTAATGATTATAATATTTTATTTTGAAAAGTGAAATTTCTGAGAGGAGAAAGTAATATAAGCCCAGTTGTAACTATTATTCCTTTGCAAATGGACTTTAGGGCTGTTTTATGATAAGCATATTGCAATATGAAGAATTTATATTTCTGCTTGAGCCACATAAACTATGGTTAAAAAACCCATATTGTTTTAGTGGTCTCACAGACAAAATTTTATAAAGTTAAATGTAGATATGTATATTTCCTCTTCTAAAACTGGTAAACACTTCCAGGTAATCATTTATACTTCCCTTTTTAATTGTTAAAGACAATGCTATATACTCTTTTTCTGGAGCTTTAAGATACCTGCTTTTTTGTGTAAGGTTGGTCCTGACCAACTTGGGCTGTCAATACAGAATTCAGGAAACTTTCAGGCATTCCCCTGCCCAACTCTCATTGACAGCTAGCTCTCCCACTGTGGCTTACTGCCAGCTGGGCTAGGGAAACGGGGTTAGTACTCAGAGCCCATTTCCCAGGAATTTACATTTGTACATGTATTGGGAAGAATGAGACATGCCAGTCAGTCTTGATTGCTTTGGTCAATTCCTTCTGTTTCTTGTGGACGTGTGGGAAACATGGAGTGAGGAAAGATACATTTTAGCAACAAGCTTCATAAGCTTCAAAATAAAACACTTCAGCCTTCTCTCTTGAACAGATTTCTCTTAAGGATAACTGGTGAGGCAGGTCCTGACCTATGGATCGCTCCAGAACAATTCTGAATGATATTTTCACTGAAATAGAAATCAATTATTTTCTTTCAGTCCATTGAAGATATCACTATATTTTTTTCTGATAAGGAGTCATCTCCTATTCTAATTGTTACTCATTTGAAAATAGTATCTATTTTTCTCTGGCTGCTTTTAAGATTTTCTCTTTATATTTTGTTTTCTGAAGTTTTGCTATGATATGTATAGGTGTGGCATACGTAGCATTTTTCACACTTGGATGTCTTAAGTTTGTGGATGTCTTTCATTGGTTTTAGGAAATTCATAGTTACTATCTTTTTAAAAATTGCTTCTTCCACGTTCTCTCCTTTTCATCTGCAAAAGGAATTAAATATACATTTGCACTTTTTACTATATTATTCATGTCTCTTACCCTTCTTAGGTACATTACTTTCACTTATTTGTGTTCTTTCTCTGCATAATTTCTTTTGATCTACCTCTCCAGTTAACTGATTCTTTTTTTAGCTATGCCTAATCTTTTGTTACACTCATTCATTGGGTTCTCAATTTTAATTGCTAGAATTTTTAGCCCTAATATTTCTATTTTGTTCTTTTTCAAATACGCTATGTAATTTTTTTTTTGGATTCACGTTAGTATCTCATTGAACATAACCAACATAGTTATATTAAAGTCTACTATTTAAAGTGTGTTTATTAGCTCAGATATATGGACCAGTTTCAATGGGTCTCATTAACTGTATTATTTCTGCTTGTTCATATGCATATTTTTCTGTCTCTCTGTGTTATCACTGGTTGCATTATCATTGCCTGGTTATCTTCTGTTGCATTCCAGCCACTTTATTTCAAACATTGCTTGTAGAAATAATTTGAGGCCTGGGTAATGTTATATTTCTCTCAAAAATATTTTTGTTTACTTCTGCCATGCACCTGTGGCCCTGTAATCTCTAGTCTGATATTACTTTAATCTAAATTCAGAATTTTATCAAACTTGATGACTTGACATTGGGCCATAGTCCTTGCAGGGGAGAGCTTACTTCTGTTTCATCCTTACTTCTATGGTTAAGCTATTTTGAGTCCTAACCCAAGTACAGGATTGTACCAGAGTCCTCACTTGTGGGCACTGTTTTATCTTCTGTCCTCTAAGACACATAAGGATGACAAAAGCTGCTTGGTGACTGAGCAGTCTCTTTGGGAATCAACAAGAAAACAGTTCCAAATGCTCATGTCTCTGCGTTTCCATCTTTTCCTGAATCTTGACCTGGAAATTCTTCAGTATCTTCTTATCTCTATGATGCCAGCAATTTTTGTTTGTTTAACTTTGTTCTTTTCTAGATGTCATCTGAATGAGTGTTGGCCTGAATTATCTGGCTTTCCTTCAGTGGAAGTCTCATTATCCTTTTCATTCTCATGTAGATCTTACAGTTTATATCCTCTACTATGGATGATACGTAATATGGATAATATAAATTGTGTTTTTCTACGCTTGTTTCACACTGGTAACTTTTGTTTCCCCAGTGAAACTAAGCTTTTTGCAAGCAGGGGCCATTTAATGTATTGTTCCATATACACATCACTCTCCTTACACCCAAAATGCTAACTCAGAGCTGAAATGTAAATAAACACAGTTATATACTCACTAGCTTCATATTATAAATTGTAGTCAATTGACATAGGAAGTAATTGGCTTTGTTCTTATTTAAAATAATTATGGTAGAGGTTAATTAGGTAATTCTCTTTTGTTATTTATTACTATTGTTTTTATTATTGCTGTTCTTAGCTGTTTTGCACATTGTAATCACCTTCCTCTCTTGTCCCTTGTCCATACCATACCTTCTGGTATCTTCACTTGATAAATTGTTTATATTGGTCAATTTGCCTGTCCTGCCTATGTTTCTTTTTGGTGGGTCTGTTACCGAAGTAAGTGGTATGGACCCTGCTTGGGCCCTAGCCTGGCCAAGGCTCTCTGCCTCAGTGGGCGAGGGTGCTTTTTCTGTTTGGGTCCAAGTAGGCGAATAATGAAACCGAAGATAAGATCAACATAGCACAAGCTTTATTTAGTGGCCAAAGAATGGAGAATCAGGAACTAAGTTCACAGATCAACCCACCTGGTGAGAGTGATTTAATTTTAAGGAGTAAAGACAAAGGGAGGAGGAGTGAAGCTAGTTATGGGGAGGCATATTCACTAATCTACAGGGAAGGGGCAGGGCTTTTTTGAGGGAGGGGAGCCCCCACCTTCATTTACTTTTTTGGCTCTTAATGCCTGGTCAAGGCCACCAGTAGGTGTGTTATTTAACGTGCAAATATAGTAAAATTAACATATAATAAGACTTAGGGTCTGTTGGAGGTCAGATTCATTGCCATCTTGGTCTCAGCTGGTTCCATCTGTTTTTTGTTTTTTTTAATTTATTTATTTATTTATTTTTGGCTGTGTTGGGTTTTCGTTTCTGTGCGAGGGCTTTCTCTAGTTGTGGCGAGCAGGGGCCACTCTTCATCGCGGTGCGCAGGCCTTTCACTGTCGTGGCCTCTCATGTTGCGGAGCACAGGCTCCAGACGCGCAGGCTCAGTAGTTGTGGCGCACGGGCCCAGTTGCTCCGCGGCATGTGGGATCTTCCCAGACCAGGACTCGAACCCCTGTCCCCTGCATTGGCAGGCAGATACTCAACCACTGTGCCACCAGGGAAGCCCACTGTGCCACCAGGGAAGCCCCCATCTGTTTTTTTTTTTGTTTTTGTTTTTTTTGCTTGTAGCTTCCTTTCCTGTCTCTGGACCCTTTAACTCAAAGATTTACGTTAACTGTTAACTCCTGCTAAAGGTGGAGGGGAGTTTTCAGGTTTTGAGCAAGGACACTCCTGTAAAGTGGAAGGGCTGATGGGTTTTGAACAAAGACCTCCATCAGCTCCGGCAATAGGTCTACGCCTATGCCTCTGGCAGAGCTGGAAAGCTCAACTCCTGGACATTTCCTGAGCGATGGCCATTGCTCATTGGACCTGAGAACACCTAAGGACACATGGAGCACATGGGGCCAAACAGATACTCTCTTCAGAGACTTATGATGTGGGTTGTAATCCATTATGTTAAATGGCAGAACTGAAAAGTACTAAAGCAGACATGTCTACAGTAGACATAAAAAGTCAGTCTGAAAAAAATTTAAAAAAATAAAAATAAAAAGTCAGTCTGTAGAGGAGGAGTGAGAAAAATGGGATAGATACCATGAGATAAGCAAAGAGAGGCCATGCTGCACCTTAAATGGAGCTCCCCTGTTCATTTTCTGAGCTTGTTTTTGTTAATTGTGACACCTAACAGAACAGGGCATTATGAGATATCTTTTAATTCTTCCATTAAATCTCCTCCCCCACACCCCACCCCCTGCTTTTTTTTGGGGGGGGGGGAGCAAAGGCTAGTATAGGTGAGTTCTGTTCCTTATAATTTAAATAATTTTTCACCAGGACAAGATCATTTCATGAATCACTTTTTGGTCATTTGATTTATTTTTATCTCTATCTGCATAAATAACTGGTAGTTTATTGCAACTCTTTTTTCACCACCAACTTTAATTTATGTGAGATTTAAGGTACTTGGAATGACAGTACATAGAAAGTTATTTTATAAGTGTCTATAACACAGTAGGTTAGAGTACTTAACAAATAATTGAATACTTTGAACTAGGGGTAAAAATAAAACAAAATGCTTGAGTCAACAACTCACTGAGTTCAGAAAATCCTTTCCAGACATATACTATTATGTGATATTTTTCTTAAGGTAAACTGTCAGATAGAGGCTCCACATAAGACAATATGCCTTTGAAAAATCCCAAGAAAAAGAAGCATCATAAATCTCGAGTTCTTGATTCATTTTGCATTGTTTGTGATTAAACACACAAGGAACTAAGTCACGAAGTCCATAATGGAATCATCTTCTTGAAAAAGCACTTTTCAGAATGTCCCACTAAGGGATTTTAGAGATCTCTCTAAAGCTGAGTTTTCCTATGACTTATGAAAAAGTACTAAAAAAATAGTGCAATATTGGGAGATTTTATTTTATTTTAAATGAGTACAGAATATGTCTGCTGTACTTTTTTAAACATGCTTCTTGGAAATGACAGGATTCATGCAGCAACTTTTGATGCCTGGAAAAAAGCTGAATATTTTGTGCTTTTAACCAGCAATTTCAGAAAGTGATTTCTTTTCCCTTATTTACTTGCAAAACCAATGGTAATTAAGTATCAATGGGCAAGGGAAATTCAATTTCAGCGTTTTTGATAAGTAAAAATTTACACAGATACAGTTTCTTGTTGAACTTGCAAAACCATGAGTTGGCACTAAAAGAGTTTAATATCTACTTGAGAAAACAAAGCATAAACATGTAAAAAAACTAATAACATAGACAGCATGTATTATGCATTCAGAATCACATGCTCTTATGGCAAATTCTAAACTGTATCCAGTGGACTGAGAACACAGAAGTGTTATCTTATGGAAAACAAAGAAGGCCATGAAGAGCTAGCGGGGGAGGCCAGGGGAGGCCACATTTCTTGTGGTAAGGGGAATAAGGAATTAGGCCAGGTGTGTTTCCCTCCAATAATACAATATAAGTAAATACTTTAACCATTTCAAAATTTAAAATAACAACAAATAAAACACAAAGTATCAATGGATTTCAAAAAAGTATAAACTGGGAAAACCAATTCCCAGGGTAAGACTAGACTGTGGAAGAAATGATGCTCTACAGAATTTGAATGTAGATTTCATATAGTGTTTCACAGAAAGTACAGTGCTTCCTGTGGTGACTGCCATGGGTTAGTTGGAGATCCTATTGTCACTTTAAGACAGAGCAAAAGCAAATTATGATCTGGGGTTGTCATATTTGTCCTTTAATCAGATTTCTCCGGGCAGCTTGTACTGTAGTCCAAATTCTTGTCTTCTGCTCTTCTTCACTGCCATGATGATTATTAGTATCTGAGGGAGACTAAGATTTGGGGAACATGCCCAATCATCCAAGTGAGAAGGATGGTTTGACAAGTAGCTCTTCCACCATCCTTACACTGAACTTAGTGATGAAGCCTCAGAAGATGGGAGGGGGAAAAGGCAAATTAAGATTCCTTTCCCAACTGCTTGGCTGAACCAGTGGTTCTCAACACCCACCACATACCATGATTACTTGTAGAGCTTTCTTATGTATAGAAGCCTGCTCCCTACTCCTGAAACTCTGATTAGGTAGCTCTGGAAGGGGGAGAAGAGATCACCATAAGCACTGTAACAAACACTTCACAAGCATTTGTCTTGAGCAGCCAAAGTGAAGACCTACATGTTAGGTTCAGGGAAATGGAGAAATACACACTCAGAATAGGGTTATTTCATGGACAGATGCTGTATTTGTCCTTCTTTGAATTAGATCCTTCTCTTTTCTTATACTTTACATTAAGGTTTAATCCTAAATCTGGTAGATTTCAACCATTTATACTTTTAGCCCTTAACAAGATTCCTCAAAAATAGTTATTACCCAGTAAGTATTTTAAGTGCTCGTTGAATGCATCCATCAAATCTGATGTCAATATGGATAGATATTTTTGCTTTCGATTTCAAGTTAGTAAGCCTAAAAGCTTGAAACTCGCTTAAATTACTCAGAGAATTAAGAGAAATAGCCCTCAGGATCTTGTGTTGACGTGAATATAGTATTTCACAGATACCAGTTTATGTATCTCAACTAATAGACCTCTATCAACCAAAATTGTGAGAACATCTGTCATCTCACCCTTAGAGGCTACTTAAAGGGAAGTTGGAAAGCCACCCCCAAACAAACTTTAATCCATAATTTGTCTGGGGGCAGCTCTAAAAAAGGCACCAAAAATGTGCTGGGCCTCCCTGGTGGCGCAGTGGTTGAGAGTCCACCTGCTGATGCAGGGGACACGGGTTCGTGCCCCGGTCCGGGAGGATCCCACATGCCGCGGAGCGGCTGGGCCCGCGAGCCGTGACCGCTGAGCCTGCGCGTCTGAAGCCTGTAAAAAAAAAGTCTTCAAAAAAGGTGATTCATATTCTTTGCTTTAAAGAAAATATGAACATTGTTATTGAGGGTGCTGGGTCATCATCAGTGTTAATTTCTTCTATAATTTCTGGTTTAATCATTCATTGTTATGCTACATTGAATTTGGGTTTACAAATTTGTAAGGCAATTGCTATTAGGGTAGTTGTCAGAAATTTGTACAAAATTAGTCATCAAGGGGGAAATCATATAATTTGGGGACAATCCAAAATTTAGCATGGTACATAGTGTTCTGCCAGTATTTTTGAGATGAGAACATGTGCTTTGAAAAGAAGCAAATCATATATTTTTTAGCTCTTCACAATTGTCCCGATTTGTGTTTGTCTATAAATGTAGGTACCTTCTATTAAGTGAAGTAGGTAATGCTATAGGTCTCTCCTCCCACAATTTTCCTACGAGGTGGCATGTTAACAATGAAGGCTAGTCCTCAACCAAATTCTGTTACAGCACAAACATTTACTATCAGAGAGGCAAATAACAGGCCCCAGAGTAAAAATCAACATTTTCTGCAAACTCTAAATTTCTATTCCATGTCCCTTTAAGTACTTCATTAAACAGTTGCTAAGAGGTTCTCTCCAATGGAAAATGGTGATATTTTAGGAAGGCTGAAGTGAACTTTCAATTGGCTCAGGAAACAGACACTTCATTAAGGGGTGGATGTGGAAGCAAATGGAATTCGAGACCTAAAGAATTATTCTTAAGGTAGGAGCCTGGTGGACTCTTCAGTTTTTAGGCTTACCTTCATGCAATGGTGAAAGTATCAGTACAGTATTTTAAATCAACCTATATACTTTAAACATAGTTTATTGCACCACTGAAACCCTAATTCTCACATTTAGGCTGATTTACAACTTGGTAATGAGGACCCAGATAGAAGGATTAGAAGAACTTAATGGTAGTTGGGTTAGGACTTCTGATAAGCGCATTTCAGAGGCTTGTTAACCACCTCTGCTGTGTATATTTGTGATTTGAACACCTCAAAGGCTAACTAACTGCCCACAATGACATAATTTACTCGTTCACAAATATATCAGGCTGTCTGTGCTGGAGTGGTTTTAAGTAAGTTACATCCAGTATATCAACATGATAAGAGAGTTTTAACAGGACTTAGAGTTGCTTTTAGATAAATATGTAATTTCAACATTTACCTCAAAACGCCTCCTCCTCTGTTGGAACCACCTGCAGGACACTCACAATGTTGCACTCATGCCCAATGCAATTTGTCTGTTTGCTTTATCCAACAGGGGCTAAAGATTATCCTGTTAGCATTGGTCATTTTTCCATCTTAACTTGCCTGTGCTATGCTCTGAATGTCTGTGTCCCTTCAAAGTGCATATGTTGAAATCCTAACCTCCAATGTGATGGTTTTAGGTGGTGAGATCTTAGGGTATGATTAGGTCATGAGGGTAGAGCCCTCTGCATGGAATTAGTGCCCTTATAAAAGAGACCCCAGAGAGCTTGCTTGCCCCCTCTGCCATGTGAGGTTACAGTGAGAAGACAGCCATCAGTGAGGGAGCAGTCCCTCACCAACAATGCAGGACCACAATCTGGGACTTGCCAGCCTTCAGAACCTAGACAAATACATTTCTGTTGTTTATGGGCTACCCATTCTGTGGCATTTTGTTATTGCAACCCAAATGGACTAAGACACCAGGAAATTTACTTGATGTTCTGTCACCAAAAATATCATGAGTTTTGTATACCAAGATCAGCAATAAAACCTGAAAAGGAAGATTTCCTTCTATAATCAGGAGCCCTGTCAGATACCTGTTCTGGAATAGGATATGAGCTCCTTATCCTTCACCTGTCAGAAGGTCTTTGGAGGCACTGGACGAAAGTAGATTAATTCACTACTAGTGATTGGTAGTTAATCAGTCTTTTGGACACAGAGTTATGCTTCCTAAAATCAATCCAAATGCTTCCCCAATCTCTTGCAAAACTACCATATTGCTGTTTAGTTCTGTTTTGTTTTCAAACTGCAGCCTACTAGGTAGTTTGTCTTTTAAATGTAACAGCTTCTATTGTCTCTAAAATATTTACCAAAAACAATACAAACATAGGCGTGAAAGGCAGGTGAGTGGAGAAGCACAATGATAACTGGGAAGGCACCCAGTCCCCATGGCCACCTCCCCTCCCCATGGCTCTTTCTGGGCAGCCTAACTCTTCCTGGCCTCCATTGCTCCATCCGTGATGACTTCCTCTCCTGGCTGACAGGGTTTCCTTAGCGCCCTTTCTGTGCAGACAATAAAGAGTGGATCAGAACTTAAAAAGTCAAATCTACTTTGAAGGCTCTCTTTTATGGGAACAAGACAGTTACTGATTTCAGGAAGTACTCTATGAAAATGAAACAAATTGTAATAATTTAGCTAATTTGCCTGAATTCCCAAATAGGATTGCAATACAAGCCAGCTTAACGGATACCTCAAAATATTATGTAAAAACAATCTGTGTTTGTAACCTGAGCAGTTTTTGTCTGCTATGTCAGAAAGTAATAGATTTTGTGGAAGAAGTTGCTTCACCTGTCTCTATATTTTTATTACTTAGTTATTTTCTTCTAATATTGATTATAAATGTGATGAAACACCATGGTTTGTAGATATAGTGGTCTATTTCTATGTCTAACACAGCAAAATTTTAAACTATTATTATTTTCTTATTTTATGGCTATAAAGAAATATATACTCTGAGCACAGAATTTAGGAAATATAGAAAGCATAAAAAGGAATGTAAAAATTATCACCTAATGGTTAACCTTTAGGCATATTTCCTGATAACCAAAATTTCTCTATGCATATCTATTTATTGGTTAAATTAATTATCCATTACATTAGACTTATAGTCTATTTTATCATTTATTCATTAAAGTAGAATTGTAGTCTTTATATTATGTAATAATGTAATACATAGATGTATTTAGCAGTACACACAGGTACCTACTTATAAGCATACTGGCTTAATATGCCAAGTATTATCATTAGATATGTTCTTTCTTATACTCTATATTTATCTAGTGACACTTCTCTATTTAGGGATTATAAGCAAGAGAACCAGAATACAAAAATACTTTTTAATCCTTGAACACAGGGAGGTTGGAAAAGTCACATCATTTTTTCTTGTTCCTTGACTCATAGTAATCTTTTTGAGAATAGTAAAGCATCTATCAGCCCTTCTAACACCTGGTACAGTGCTGTGCAGAGGGTAGGAGTTCTATAAATGTTTGCAAAATGGAATTGATCTCATTATTAACATAGTCAAGCTGATTCGCTTGTCCTCAGAGACATGCAGAGCAGTCTTACCAGCTAGCAAAGACTCAGAATCCTGAGATATGAAAGTCCATTCCAGGACTTTTTCTTCATCCAGTATGGTTATTACAAGTCCATACACATTGTGCTGCATGTTCTACAAAACAAGCAATGTAGATTTCATCTAAAGTCCAGTGACACAATTATATGACAATTATACACAATCTAGAATATAAAATAAAATGGAACCTGTAGTTTTAGGACTCTACTGCTTGAGCCACGGATAATACTAACTGGTTGGGATACCTGGCAGGAAATCCAGTAAACAAGGACATTTATTAACACTGGAGAGCTATCCACACATTCTCATACTCTGTCGGCTACCCAATGATCAACAAGAGTGGACTTTATTATAGGCTGCAAAAGTGAAACCAAGTTTTAAAGTATCAATTGCTGTTGTTTTGCAGAGTTTTCAAGTCTCAAAGACTTATTTTATATCCTTCTGAAAATCTCTTCCATTCTCCCCCTACTTCTTATGCCCACAGCTATTGCTACGGGAGAATATTACAGTAATTGATCAATGTCTGATTAAAAGTGTGCAACTCTTTCATTATCTGCACAAGGTGATTGAATTCCTTCTGCCTGAGCAGCAAGATTCTCTTTTAAACTGTTTCATCAGGAAGTGACAGTGCGTGTGGATTCCAGTGCCATTTGTTTGGTGCAAGTGAGCAAGTTCTCTATCTCTTTTGTATCAGAACGTGGAGAAGAGACCACTCATACCCACCAGGAAGATGGTTACTATAGACTAACTACTGGTCACTTGATCTCTGGACTGAATGTTTGATGTCTTCTGACCCCCCTACTCCAAATACACACACACACACACACCCTATTTGTTTTAGTACTCGATTTCACTGTATGTACCTCATCTAATGTTTCTGTATATTTGATAGCTAGTGTTTTCTTTTTCCAAAAAGTTTTTGAAACAGCACGTTGTTGGATAAGCAGGAGAAACAACACATGCCTTGTGTGGGGTAGTAAATATTTATCTGTCAGGCAAGGTTGACTTCCAATTATCAGGGGTAAAGGAGATGTAAGTAACAAGAAGGATTGAAATTGTCAAATAAATAATAGAACAGTTTCTCATTGAAAATCAATAGATTATATTAATATATTTTCTTCAGCTTTTTAGCAAAATGAATAAGTGATATGTTCACCTCATTGCCCTTCTGTACATCCTCTGGTGGACAAGCTTATAATCAATTAGTGAAGATAGCCAGAAACATAATAGGCAGAGAAGACTGACAAATAAAGACATGGATAATTTGCCTCTGAATAATCTTGATTAACTCTAAATCAAAGCTTTTAACCTAAATGCAAGGAGGCCACTTTGCAGCATTGTCTCTTTTGCATAATACAGAAAAAATAGAAATCGGTTATAAAGACAAGATGCTTTCTATTCTGTTTCTTGGTACCTGAAGAATATGCTTAACTTTTGGTGTCAGGGACAGTTTTAGAAATCTGATGGAAGTTATGGACCCTCTTCCTAGAAAAATACACAATTATAGCGACAGCACAAGGATAGCATATGAATATAAGAATATGATTGATGCTCCCTGGAGTTGTGCAATGCTGACATACATATATTTCCTATCCTTGGGACTCCAGATTAGGAAACCCTGCCATGCTTACTCTCTGCTGTGATCTTTGGCCAAATTGAGTTGGAAATCAAGATTCTATTTTTATCTAGGCCAGTGTACCCCCTACTTCTATGGAAATGCAGTGACTTGAAGCCTATCTAAATCAGTAGAGGGGTAGTATTTCCAGGTGGCACTGATCTTAGGAGAAATTCAGTAGCCTTGCTCAGAACATCACATTTACTTACAGAAGGAACAATGAGGAACAAATCAGTTTAAAAATGCCATTGCCATGGTTGACGATTCCAATCAAAATAAATCTCTTATGCCTTGGTGCAGCCTTGATCTGACTTCTAGTCTTCTACAGCTGGCTTTACTGAATGTTCTAAATTTTCCTGCACATGAAATATTTTGAAAATGCAATTCAATTGCTAGCAGCACAGGAATGAAAAGAAGCAAGGAAATGGCTCTTCAATGAGTTTTGGCTTTTTTTTTCTGGATTAGATGAGCAGCTGTTGAGCAGTAAGTCTACTAAAATGGCAACTTGAACCAAATCAAACTCAATTAAATTGTACTTTTAACTCCAGTCAGCCTTCTTAGAATACTTGAGAGCATGCCAGGGACTATGAGAGCATCCTAAAGGTGCCATTCCCTCTAAATGGATAATTCCTTTTCTTCTGTCTTACTTCCAAGCTAGCCCCATTTGCTCACATATTCACATCTTAGAAATGACTTATTCTATGCTTTGGTGTATGAGTGCAGGTAGTACTAAAAGGGATGATTTTTTTCAAGACTGTTGATGTAGGGACAGAGAATGCTTAAACATACTCAGTCCAACCTATGTGTTCTTCCATTTAAGAAAATCTTTTGAAAGACTACTATGAGCATGATACCCTGTTTGGAGTCTACATTTGTGTCTGAGTTCTCAGTTTTATTTAGAACCTCACGGTGACCTGTTGAGGTGAATGGAGTATTTTACAATTCAGGAGGCTTAGCAAAGTGACTTACAAGTAGTAGAAAGGTGGTCTGGAACACATACGTCTTGGTACTCACTATAGCACATCATATGACATGGAGCTTCCTTCAGGGATTCAGGGAGTTTTGTTAAGAAATACATAATGATGGTTCAGATGATTTTGAAGGAAAAAACTCTTAATAGTACTAAAATTGAGAAGATGGTGTTTTGAATTCATTTCTCACTAACACAGCAAATAATCTAGAGAGACTATATCTTTAACAGAATCCCCAAATTTTCCATCTGGAGGGACCACAATAAATCTGATTTCTTACTCCTGATTTCTTTCTCATGATACCCATAAGCATTCCCTTCTATCTTCCCACAGTATCATGGGGAAAAAGCAAAGCTATGTTGATAATACCCTTGGTTTTGTTTATCCCCATTGCAGAGAACATTGATTTGTTTATAGACCAGCTTTGCCAAAATGTTTTGAAGAAGGAAGGATTTCTTTAACAGGGAACATGAGAGTGGACATTGGGCTGTGGACCATGAATATTTAGTTCAAAACAGGGAGATCTATTTTTTTTCCTGCCTGTGTTTACATTGTGTCACGCAGTAATATTGGGTGTTTTTCTTTAACCTTGAACTCAGAAAATGCCTGAGTCGTTAATTTCTTGGGCTGCAAACACACTTCAAAATGTAGCAACTCATTTGGTAAAAATTATCCAGCCAATCAGATGTATTGGGATATGTATAATACATACACAGGGAGCATGGGAAGGGCAGGGCTGATATTTTGAAAGCATGAGAGGATTCCAAAAATCAACTACAGTAAACTCAGTGCACTTCTGTGTGTCTAAGGCTGTCCCCAGACACCAGTGACCCAAAGCCTGTCCTGTTTTCAGGGAACAGCTAGTCACTTTGATACTATGTTCGTGTTTGTATGTTGGTAGAGACTCACAAAGAGACAGCACAGTCACAACTTCAATTGTTTTCACACAAATATACAGAGAAGATGTGTCTTCCTTATTTTGTCTATACTTAATTGTTTCCTCACAAACTTCAGTCCCCTGGGTAGAAGGAAGAAAACAAACATTTAGTCCTTGCAGTGGACTGAATTGTGTCCCCCTTCCCCCTCAAATTCATGTGTTGAAGCCCTAACCCTCAATGGCTGGAGATAGAGTCTGAATGGAGGTGATAAAGATTAAATGAGGTCATAAGCTAGACCCCTAATCCAATAGGATTGGTGACCTCCTAAGACAGAGAGACACCAGAGCTCCGGCTGTATGCCATGTGAGCACGCAGGCAGAAGGTGGGCATCTGCAAGCCAGGGAGAGAGCTCTCATCAGGAAACAAACAGGCCACCACCCTGATCTTGGACTTCCCAGCCTCTGGCACTGTGAGAAATTAAATTCTGTTATTTAGGCCACCCTACCTGTGGTATTTTGTTACAGTAGCCTGAGCAGACTAATGCAGTCTTGTAAGCTTAAATACCTTAAGCCATTAATTTAGGATATACTCAGTTTCACTGAGAAAAAAATGATTTAAATTTTTGTTTTCTCTGTTCCCTTTTCCAGCTTCTTTCCAACAAATACTTGGGTAAATGTGAATGTGTGTGGCACTGCAGCCCCTTGGTGGATGGAAAGAATTTGTGTCCTTGGGGATAGTGTCCTCCAGCACCTTGTGGCTCCTGTGTCCACCTGGCAAGGGCTGGTCCTGCTCACTGTCACAGTTGATGTCTGTGGCCGGCATAGCAGTAGCTGGCCACTCTGGTCCTCCCTTGCCAACGCAGCCTCACCTCAGCTCTCACGGGTGTCTGAGATTCCCCCTCATTCTGCTCCATCCTCACTGTGGTGAACTCTATCACAGGCCCAGAGCTCTCAGCTCCACTGTCCATTACTTCCACTATGGGCTGCAGGACTTTCTGCACCCCACCCCTACCACGCTCAACCCAAGAATGGGCAGGAAAGGCAACTGTCATGGCATGCTTTTTTTCTGTCAGACGATACTGTTCCACCTAGTTTACTTTGATGTGATCTGCTCCTGGTTGACAGACTCATTCCTAAATGCCATAGGGTGAACCAGGACAAGAGATCCCCTCTGTTCTCAGTTTTTCCTCACTTCTGAGGACCCTATCTTGTCATTTCCTTATCTTCTCTTATTGTATCTAATCTCATCTCGTCTCTACTCATCTCATCTTTTTCTAACTTCCTTCAATCTCCCAGGAATAGAAAAAAAAAGTAGTCTTGTCCTCTCACTCCAAGTCCTATCCCCTTTTTATCAGTGAGAAGCAAGTTTTATGGCCTAGAAGTGAGGGGGATATTTTCTCTAGCTTCTGGGCTGGATAGATTTTATAAGCTGAGTCTTGGACCTTGATATGCTAAAGGAGGTTATAAAGGAATTTAGCAAATCTGTTCTCTGTTTCTGTTTCTCCTCGCCATGTCTATTGTCCTGAGGACATAAACTTTAGAGACATAAAGCTGCAAATGGACAAAACTTTACAGGAAGAATGAAAAGGAATGGCTTTATAGTCACAAAGATATTATCCCTGCTTATGAATGGGATTGTCCATTTTACCATGCATGTATGCTTGGATTCTGTGTACTTATGCATGGTTTCATCATACATGAACCATACACACCTGTCAGAGGTGTGGACAAACACCACTAGTGTTCACCATGAACACGCGGTGAGCAGGGGTTTAGGATTTGAGGATATTTCCAATCCTCTAAGATTGGATCTTCTTCCACCACCTCACCCAAATTTCATTGGTTTTTACGTGCTAGTCTTCGTTTGTAAAGTGTGCACATAAGGGAGACTCACCCAGCTCTGAGGTTGTGTGAATGACTGGTTCTTTGCACTTTTGAAAGCATAATTTAATTAGCTAGTCAAAGTGTCTTTCAGTTAGAGCTCTATTTTGTCTTTCCAGGATACTGTATATTTCAATCTTCTGAGTCAGTGAGCATCCTGGTGGCCATCTTTTAAACGAGTCTTCCTGTCATATTGCATTTGTTTCTTATCTGCATCCTAGAGGGGGAGAGCTACTTTTGATGACGTTCCAGTCTGAGTGCTATGTTTTCCCTCGCTACTCAATTACCGCATTCCCTGGCAAGTTCAGTTAAGGACCCTGTGAAGATTTCTTAAGTCCACAGCCATTTAAACATGCAAAATTACACATGTTTAAATGACCATCATTCTGATGATTTAGAACTTGGAATAACAAGGAATATTTCTTATCTTATTGCCTTCCATTAGTTTGTTTAAAGTTATTATTAAAACTTTTTCTAGGCTTGGGATAAACTGGGAAACTAAGACATAAAGCTTATTTTAAAATACATATCCTTTAATATGTAATTAAAATAGTTTTCATTTATTCACATGTTTGTGGATAAGTTCTTTTCTCTTGAAGATCAACTTTCCATCAATGATCAAAGTGATGCAAAGCAATGACATATAAATGTGTACCTTTAGACAGTAATTTGGGGTTCCATCATATAACAATGACAGAAAATCCTATATAAAGATATAAATGGAAAATGATACCTGATTGATGGATTTGGGGGATAGGCTGATTGGCACTGTAAGGAAATGACTATTTTGTTCCTTGATGGGCGATTAGTACTGAAATAGATGTGTGAGTCAAACCTCGGCACAGTAATGATTTCCTGACAGGTACTCTCTCCAAACCCTAAGTACATTAAGTTTAAATCCAAAAAGCCATTACGCTTTAAATATTTTTCTCAATTTTTCTATAAATTGGAAGAGAAAGGAATTTGCACTTTAAGTAGAGACTACAGTACTTGGTTGGTATATAACAAATTGCTTACCATGGACCAAGACAGAAGTTAAATAATAAGGATGAGCCCGTTGATTGGCTCGTGGTGTAAAGCTGTATGATTGACTCAAGAAAACAATGCATTGGGGCTGGGTGTTAGCTTCTGAGTGGTTGAGATTTAGTGCTACCGCAATTTGGAAGAATTCCCAGCACAAACAAAAAGAGATGTGCATCTGTCCCTCCAGTGACTTAGGGAAACCAGAACCATTTTTGATACATTACATGTTTTCCCAGCTTTCAATATTTTATATTTTATAAGTCTTGGGGAAAAGACTTTTTTGACTCCAATAGCTGTCAAGCTGTTGAAGTAGAAAACAGTGAACTGATTTCAAGTGTATAGTTAGTTACAGCCATAAGATCCATGTGAACAATGTCAACCATGGCTTAGCTATTGTTTAGCGAGCATCCAACTATGTCTGAGCCTCTTCTAAGGAAAAGACAAGAGACATTATTAACTGAGTATCTAATAACAGTAGAACAGTGTTCTGGGCACTTTCCTATTTGACTTAATCTTCACAACTTCACTGGGAAGTTTGATGCCTATTTAAAGATGTGAGAGGTGAAGTTTATGAAAGTTAAATATACTATCCTTAGTCCCACAGCTGAAAATTGGAAGACCTGTCCCTTGAGTTCTGGTCTGCCAAATTTTACTTTAGTATTACTCTACCATGCTTCCTTTCTGAGTGACTTTTCCAGAAAGTTCTATACATCCACTTCTTACCAATGAGTTTTGTCAGCACTGATCAGACTCACTATCTAACCCACTGTATTAGTTTGCTAGAGCTGCCATAACAAAATACCACAGACCGGATGGCTTAAACAACAGGAGGCTAAAAGTCCAAAATCATGGTGTTGGCAGGTTTGATTTCTTCTGAGGCCTCCCTCCTTGGCTTGCAGATGGACACCTGCTTACTGTGTCCACACATGGTCTTTTCTCTGTGCATGCACAACCGTGGTGTGTCTTTCTGTATTCAAGTTTTCTCTTCTTCTAGGGACAACAGTCAGATTGGATCAGGGCCTACTTTAATGGCCTCATGTTAACTTAATCACCTCTTCATAGGTCCTATCTCTAAGTGTAGTCACATTCTGAGGGGCTAGGAGTTAGGGCTTCAATATATGAGTTGGGAGAGGGGGACACAATTCAGCCCATAATACCCACTTAGATAATAATCAAAAGCATTAGACCATTTTCTCCTGGGCTTTGCATGGTCCTCCCCATAGACCCAGCAGAGGACTCCAAATGCTGCCATGAAGGATAAATGCAATGCTTACAGCACCAGTTCTTATTCTGGGTTTTACTTATAACATATAGCTCAGACCTGTGAATCAAGCAGTCCTTACCCTTGTGGTGGGTTTTGTCCCTACTGTATATAATTTGCATCTATACAAGTCGATTTAAATTTGTGTAGACAAAATATTAAAATGGGGGCTTCTTATTCTTGACTCAAGATGCAGCTACTGACTTTTGTATAGACATAAGCATAGATCATTCATATGGTGAGAAGAGATCCAGAGTTCTAGTGACAGCAGGATAAAGGAGATTCCTGAGGTCCTTACTGAATCCGAGAAAGGAGATAAAATGGCAAGGACTTGGCAGGCTATCCTAGAAGCTTCGAGTAGTGACTACCAGGAGGGTAGTGGGCAAGACAGGAAGAGACAATTGGGAGAGGTCTAGGGACATGTAGTTGCAGTCTAGAATCAGCCATGGAGGAGAATCAGGGTTCCTGGTACTAAAAGGACAGGTCATAACTAAAATAGAAGAATAATAAAGAGGACAACAATTACACTAGTTAATGATTATTGCATTCCTATTGTGTGCCATTCCTACTATGTGCCAGGCATGTAGGGCTGTATGTACATGTTGTTGAGGACTTTATGAGGACTTACATATTCTCTATGACCTTTCTTCCATGCTATGTGGGTCTCATGACCAAAGATTTTCCTTCCTGTTTCCATTTCAAGGTCCTCTCTACCCTCTCTCATCTGAGTAGCCACTGAACCTTCTTGTTCTCTGTTCTCCAAGTTCAAATTATCTAGTTTCCTGGAGTAATATCTAAGGATCTTCATCTAGCTGGTAGGTTTGGGTCCATCTTGGTTTCTACTTTGTCACGGCTGTGTGGAGGAAAATCAGCATTCATGTACCATGAGAGAGGAAATGGGAGAGGAGGGTAAATATACAGTATTTTTTTTTAAAAAAGATGGAAACTTCAACATATAACCCAACAATAGATCCTTATTGTCTGTCTTTTCCAACTAGAATGAAAGTTCTATCATAAGAGACACCTCTCCCAGGCTCACAGCATCAGCATAGGAAACTAATACATATGTGTCGAATGCATAAATGAGGTATATAAAATTTTGAGTAGATGAAGGAATGAAGATGAGAATTCTCTCTGGTGCTCATTTGCTGCAGCCTTGCTTAACTTCCTAGGCTACTTTAATGTATATTTTTGCTCAAAATTATGGGCACAGAATCCTATAAGAACTCTTTGGTTTATGTAATATTATCCCACAACAGAACCTCCTACACTTTTCCAAAGATTTGGAAGGGTAAAAGTAAGCCCTGTGAAATATCAGGCTTCCTATAATTAAAACTCTATTTCTTCAGACATATCCTCACATAGAGGCAGAGACCAAATAATGGTCTTTGTATTGAATTAAGGCAAGTTATTGGAAAATGAATTCTATAGAATTTCTAGTTTTATTTTTCAAGAATGCTTAAGATCAGCAGCAGATGGTAAGCTCTTTGGACTAGATCTTGTGCATTTTGCTTGTAAAATGAGAGCACAGATTCTGAATCTAGACAACTGAGTTGGAATTCTAGCTTCCCATTCTTGCTACCTTACTTTATCTTGGCAAGTTGTTTAATCTCTCCCATAGGGTTTCATCGTCTATAAAATAAGAATCATAATAATGCCTGTCCCACAGTGTGCTGTGAGAATTAAATGAGCTACATATATAGAGCACTTAGAACAGGTTTTCAGATACTGAAGAGAAATGCAAGTGTCAGTTACTCTTACTGTGATAGAATGCGGAGTCCTTTGCTAAACATTCAATGATAATGTGCTTCTTAAAGGGTCCCATGAACTAAATGACATATAATGTAGGAGACAGAGGACAAAGGATCTTAATAAAGACACATCCAGTGCTAGGCTAGGTATTTTATATACATTACCTCATTTAATCTTCACATCATTCCCCTTTACAAAACAAGAGAAAAACCAAAACCAAAACAAACAAGAAAAAACAATCTTATGTTAAATATATGTAAGTTCTCATTCCTAACAAATGAAAGCCAGATTTCAATCTGGCTTTGTCAGATTCTGAAGCCTATTTTGTTTTAATGGTTTAAGTGCAGAACTACTCAGAGAAAGTTGAAGTTTAGAAAATGTTCAGCTACAGGCCTCTGTGCTAAAAATGTTAAAGTGGCTGCAGAGTACCTAATTTGGTTTCCCAAAATAAGTAGATTATCTCTCTGGAGAAAAAAGTAATTTCCCTTGTAGGATATTGTAAAATCTTATCAACTTGCACTGAGGCAGATAGAGGGCTAAAATATAGGTTTAGAAATACAATTTTAGTTTTAAAAGAATTTTTTATAAATACAATGAGTACTGGTTTAGGGTCTGGGATCATATCAATTGTGATTTAAATTCATACAGCTTATTGTTCATATTTGTGCCTATAGTTTTTTGTTTTTTTTTTTTTTAAAGGAACTCTAAGTCTTTAGTGGACACACGCTAGAAAACAAGATCCCCATTATGTCATCCTTGAGCTCCTGTGTGTTTTTCTTGGTCTTGACGTGTCCTCCTCCCCATCTCATTTTACTCCTGTGGGAGTCTTGGACATATGACGTGTTTTAATGTGCGTGTGTGTGTGTATGTGCATTATTTTCTCCCACGCTATGCCTCAATCTCTATTTAATAATATCACTACCTTTTACTTTTTCTTTCTCCTTATTTTCACTTTATTTCTCATTGATTTCTCTTCTCTTCTTCCCCTGCAATATAGACCTGGAGTCTGTTTTCTTTCTATCTGATAAAATTATGTATTCTCCATTCCTACTTTAACCTATGAAAAGAATAGTTGATATTTCTCTGTATTTAAAATGCTGACCCTAAACAACAAGGTCCTACTGTGTAGCACAGGGAACTATATTCAATATTTTGTAATAAACTCTAGTGGAAAAGAATATGAAAAAGAATATATATACCTGTATAACTGAATCACTTTGCTATACACCAGAAACTAACACAACATTGTAAATTAACTATTCTTCAATTTAAAAAAGGCTGACCCATGTGGCCTTATGTTAATTTTTTTCTTGACAGCACAGAAGGGTTTCTGTCTCCATTTAAATAGTTATTGAATAAATTAGGCAGACCATATAAAGTAGCAGCACTGAGACAATGACTGAAACGACCTATGTACCTAAATAAAAATTAAGAGATTTGAAGATGGAAAACTGTATAAGAGAATACAGGCTATTTTAATATTCCAGAGTAAATATTGGAATTCATCCCTGGGGAGATCCTTCATTGGTAAGCCCTTTTAGTCATGAAGGCATGAAGAAGTACCTACTCAATATTCTTGGGAATTAACCTAAAAGTAGATGCTGGTATTCAGAATTCTGTTTAGTAATGAAGTTAATAGTAAAATGAGGCCAAAAAGAATCAGAAATTTCCCTGAGCCTGAAATGCATTGTGTGTCCTTGGAAGATGTGAATGATTGCTATGCAAGAATTTTCTCCCGGGAGCTGAGGCTCTACTCTAGCAGAAGAGACAGATAATTCTTCTCTTCTCTTCAACTTATGCCATAGGAAGCACTGGGAAAAAGGAATGGGACTGAGCTGACAAAGCACCACCAACACTGGATTGTTGGTGTCCCTTCTAATTTAAGGTTGAATGAGCCACAACTTGGGAAATATGCTATGGGCCATGACACTTTGTTCCTTGCCCATGGGTTTGGAATATTTTCCCTTGAAGGGAATGAATATTCCCAGTGTCAGTCACCCTAGGACAGGAAATAAGCTGAGCCTTAAGACCAAAAGACTGTCTGCTTATCTCTGCGTCAGAGGCCATTGGGCCTATTCTGCCATATGTAGGTGTAGAAATGCCTGGAGACTTCCGTTGGGGAGAATCGAGCTGACAGCCCCACCACACAGAGGCCTGCCAGGAAACGCAAAGAGAAGCTGGTGGTCTCTTAGAATAAAGACTTCTTGCAGCAAGTCTAAGCTGTGTTTCTCTGGTCCCTAAGCTTTCAGTAAACTCTTATTAACAGTGTGGTTTAGTCTCAGCTGTATGTGGGATGCAGGGGAATTGAAATTATCAGTGGTGATCAGGGGAAGACAGATGGGCCTAGAAGTGAGTTGATAACACAGGGGTCAACTGCCCCAGAAGAGGTGGCTTGGCAGCAAGTGGACAAGCCACAGAAGAAGAAAAATGAAGGACTTTTAGGGCACTGCCCTTGGAAACGTCTGGAAATCAGTGGTTGAGATGACCATTTAAGGAGGCTAATTTCTGCCAGGCAGACAATGAGGGTTCTCACCAAAATACTTTGCATATAAAAAGGAAGTGTAACCTCACTTGGTAGTCACAGGCTAGGAAGCCAGCAATATACAGGATTTATTTGAAACATTTAAAAACAGTGATTTAAAATGCATGCTAAACTGACTGTAAGCTCAGATAAACATAGTAACAGAAAGAGCAAATCTCAGCTCACTCTTTCAATAAAATGAGTTGTGTTGGGCTTCCCTGGTGGCGCAGTGGTTGGGAGTCCGCCTGCCGATGCAGGGGACATGGGTTCGTGCCCCGGTCTGGGAAGATCCCACATGCCGCGGAGCGGCTGGGCCCGTGAGCCATCGCCGCTGAGCCTGCGCGTCCGGAGCCTGTGCTCCGCAACGGGAGAGGCCACAACAGTGAGAGGCCCGCGTACCACAAAAAAAAAAAGAGTTGTGTTAATATATAATTTAATAAGAAGCAAAATTAATATATAATTTAATGAGAAGCAATTTAATTTATTTCTGTTTGAAGCTCTCACTCTTTTTTGACAAATTATTATTTTAATCTTGTAATCATTTGATGTGATTGAGCAACCAGTCAGCAAAGCATATATTTTCCACCTAACTTAAATGTGTTGGCAAAATGATTATTTCTTTTACACATTTGATACGAGTCTATTTTACATTTTTTATGAATAAATTGATGAGAATCATGTAATCTTGCCTCAGTGCCAGCCTTCTGCCCCTGAAAGTCTTATGTTTGTGCTGAAATATTTGACAAGGTCTTTCTAAAGTTAGCATAAGAAGCGGAAAAAACCTTGAAAAGCTAAACACTGGTGAAATCCATGCAGTTAAGCAAAAAATGTAATAACAAAGCATTGAAAGAGGACCTGTGTTCCAGTTCCTGGCTCTGCCATGAGGTGTGGACACTAATCACTTAGTTGATTCCTCTGAGCCTCAGTTTCCCCATCTGTAACCCTACAGGATCATTTAGAAAGTGCAGTGATAAAATGTATATGGGAAATACTATAAAGGATTAGAATAACTATTACTACTTGTGCAGGTTTTTGCTTACCTGTTAGTTTACCTATATATTTATAGTATATGTACTCAGTGTGTACAAAACCTGAGAATTCACCCTATACTATTAGAAGTGGGTAGAAATGGGATGATTCTAGAAGGTTAGGCAAATGGATGGATGGCTTGATGTAGATACAGAGATAGATATAGCTTTTTACCTTTTACATAATTTCTCATTACATTTTTATGCACCTTAAGGGATAAATCTTAGTTTTCCTATTTTCAGGTGAAGTTCAAAGTGAAATAAAGTCTTCAAAATAACCCAACTAGTCAGTGACAGAGATGAGATTGAAATCCAGGCCTCCTCTACTGCAGAATCCTGGATTCCTTCTCCCTTACCTCACTGCCTTCTCCTTGTCAGTTCTTGGAACCCACCTGGCCATACACCTGGTACCCACTTTGCCTTAAACTTGCCTTATTTCTCAGAGATCAGGGATTGGTCCTGGCATCTAACGTAAGAAAGCAGCATAAGCAAGAAACTTGGTCACTGCTGTTCCACACTGACCATAGGTTATTTGGTAAATATTTCTTGACCAGTTTCAAACAGGAACTTCTGAAGACAGTAATGGAATCAAATGTGGATTTGACTAGTGTTATTGCACTAGTTTATGGGTCAACACTACAAACTTGGATTCGATTTTAAAAATTTATCTAGAACCTCAATCAAACTGAGGCCTAGGAATTTCTATGAGTCTGATCTGAAATAGCTCTCACATTGGTAAACATTCAAATAGACAATGATGTTCATCCATTAGTCATATATATATATATATATATATATATATATATATATATATATATATATATATATATATATACAAAAACAGTTTTATGTAAAAAGATGAATCTTTTTAAAGAGGCACACTGAATTGAATTTTAAATCATCAAATCCAAGCTCTCAAATTCATGATAAAAAATCTTTCTAAATGAAGATTTCATTAACTTCTGGCTTTCAAACATATGTATATATATATACACACACATATATATTTATATATATTCACACACATGCATACCTTTTTTATTGTTGAAAAGCTCCTTTTATTGCCATTTGGTTTATATTTCAAAATTATCTTCAAGCCATAAATAATTACATCACCTTTTATATACAGTTTATCTCAACAAGATTCAGAGAGTAAAATAAGCAATGAGAAGCACTGGGAATAATTATAGAAAATGCATTTAGGCACGTGGATAAATTAAAGGGTTCAATCACAGGACCATTTGTGAAGGAAGGAAATTAAGAGATATTAAGTAAAAAGATATTTTGGTACTGAGTTTTACAGAGAAGTCAGGAAAGAGGAATACAGGATTTTACAATCATGTAAATACAGGAATACAGATTGTAGAAGTTTAGACAAGAATTAAGGTGGGATTCTGCAGAGAAGCTAGGTATATCAGATTGTAAATAACACATCAGGCACATTAGGCCAAGAGCAGAGCGTAGGCAGGGTGGGGCAGGCACCATCAAACGGTCTTTATGGTATGTATGGTACGGTATGGTATATCCGGTATGGTATGTATGGTAATAATATTTAAAGCCAGATAAGATCACATGGGAGCTCATATAGAAGGAGAAGAGAAGAGATTCCAGATCTGAAAGTGGGGTATTTGGGACTGTATGAGAAGAGTTCAGCAAAGGAGAAGAGAGACGGGGAGGAGATCAAACGTAGAGGAAAACAGATGAGAGCAGAAATCACATCAAACACTGCTGGGAGATTGAGTAAAATGAGAACCAAAAATAGACCATAGTTTTGGCAATGTGCTGGTGGTTAGTGACCCAGAGGGGAAGGGAAGAGAAAAGAGAAGGGGAGGGAACTCCTGGTAGAGAAAACAGGGAAAAGTCAAATCTTCCCTGCCATTTAGCTATAAAGGGGGATGGAGAAATGAAGCAGATATGGGGTCAGAGGGGATTTTTTTTAATATAGAAGCATTTATAACACATTTATTTTGCTGATGGTAAAGGTCCATTAAAGAAGAAAATTTTACTGACCTAGAAGCAGCCAGTACACACCTCTCAGAGGGCACCAGCACCAAACTTGACCAGCACTCCCCCTCACGGCCCACAGATGAACAGATACAGGCTTCTCACCCCAATCCACCACCCATCCCCAAATCCGCTTCCCTTCTCACCCGTATACAATTATCCAGACAAATGTATAGGCACTAGATGTATCGGGGTGACTGCTTTAACAATCTGTATATCACTGAATTCCATTGGGAGAGGTACATTCTAAACATTTAGAAACATACCAGGGACAGGCGATAGAATACTATGGGATAACATTTATAGGGTTCTCCAAGTGACGTTCCCAGACCAGCAGCGTCAGCATCACCTGAGAATTTGTTAGAAATGCAAATTTTCAGGCCCCACCCCAGTCTTTATTGGATCAGAAGCCCTAGGGATGGGGCCCAGCAATCTGTGTTTTGACAAGCCCTCCAGGTGACTCTGAGGCACATTCAAGTTTGAGAAATACCAGTCAATCTATACCAATTTCAGATATACTGGTGTTTCAATAAAAATATTTTGACTAAGCAGTTTCAAGTCCATTTTCTTTAAGCTTACAATAAGGGGGAAAATAGTATATACTTTTGTAGTAAATTTCTTTCTATAAAATAATTCTCATTTTTTGTTGTTGTTCTTTTAGCTTTCCTGATTCTAGTTCTGGGACAGAAAAAGTACACGATGAGTTTAGAAAAGTTTGTGCCAGGAAGCAAGAAAGTCTAAGGTGGTCTTGTGAAAAGGACATGGCAGCTGGCTTGAAGGTAGCTGCTGTGGCTGAATTAGGGACAACTAAGCATCAGAAACAATGAAGACAATAATGGATAATATTACATTCAGGGGAAAGAATATATATATATACACAATAATACTATGGCAAACAGGAGACAAAAGAAAGAAAACTCTTCTTAACAGAAGAATACCAGTTAATAAAAGTAGAAGAAAGGACAGAATTAAAATATTACAATTTTACATCCAACAATAAAATACTAGATATAGGCAAGGATCATTGATGACTCCCAAAACAATTGGGTCAAAGTTATTGGGGAGAGAACATTCACAGGGTCTCAAATTATTGCCACATAGAATATACATTAATGACCAGCGAAAAATGTTATTCTGAGCTATTTCATTTACTTAATACCATATTGGGAGACGTTTATTTTTTTTTTCATTCGAAACACTGCTGCAAAATATTTTGATACACATAACTGTGTATACAAACTAGCGTTGTTCTAGAAAGGCAGCACAGCCCATGAATAGAAGCAAGCACTCAGGAGCCAGTCGTAAATCAAGCCCTGATCTGACACTTGTCCGCTGTGTGACTTTGGCTGAGGTTTCATCTATCTGCACCTTGGTCTCTCCATTCAGAAAATGAAAATAACAATAGTTCCTACACCCTAAGGTTGTTTTTGCAGTCAGATGAACTGATACAGGAAAAGGACTTAGAATAGTATCTTCACTGAGTTGGCCCTCGAGGCTTGTGAGCTATCACCACTAGTATCGTTGCTGTTGTTGTGTGGCTGGGTTAAGCAAGGCACATATTCAGGTTTAATTGATCCTAACAAATTGCCTGAGAGAGGGGCTACAACAACATATGTTTCCACTTTGTCACAACCTCTCTAATGTTTGGTATTGTCAGATGTTTGTTGTTGTTGTTTAAAAAGATGGTTAAAAAATCTTCAATTGTTGAAATTTTCTGATTACTAGTGAAATTGCTTTTCTTTTAGATGTTTTTTGGCCATTTGCATTTTATCTTCTCTGACTCATCTATTCATATTTTCTGCTTATTTTTTTTATCGGACTGTCTTTGTTTTTGTTAATAGGAGCTCTTTGTATACTCTGAACTTCAAACTCTAGCCAGTTGTACATATTCCAGATGTGAAGAGAATCAACATCTTTACAATACCCAAGCTTCCCATCCATGAACATAGTGCATCTCCCATTACCAAGGTAGTCTCTCATTTCCTTCAGTGAAGCTATATCAAATCTCTCCGTAAAAAGCTTCCTTCCCTTCTCACTTTTTTCTTTCTTTCTTTCTTTTCTTTTTTTTGGTGTTTTAATTTTTGGGGGGGTCTTAATAAGGGTAATTTTTAAGGTCTTTGGTTTCTAATTTTGCTGCATTAAGGTCACGGAAAGTATTCTGTATATTAACTTTTGAAATGTGTCAAGAGTTCTTTTGTGATATCAATATTTGTAAATGTTCCATGTGCTTGAAAGTTATGTTTATTCACTGTCATTTAGTTTTAGATTCAATATGTACATTTATAATATGAAGTTTATGTTATTCAGTGCTTCCATATGCCTAACAATTTTTGTCTACTTGACTTATGAGTGTCTGAGACATGTGTTAAAGTCTCCCATTCTGTGCATTATGTCAACTTTTTTCTGATGTTCTCCTTTGCTATCTTATTGGAGTTTTCCACTATTGCATAGTTAAAACTTTATTTCTTAGAAATTCTTTACTTCTTTGAATGTTTTCTGAGGTACTGGGGGTTAGGGCCTTCATATATGAATTTGGGGGGTGGGGAGACAGAATTCAGCCCATATCAGTGACTTTAAGAAGTGAGAGCAGAATGGCCTGCAAGGAGCCATGAGAAATAAAGGAGAGCTGAGGTCATACCACTATGTCCAGCAATCTCATTAGGTTCTTTCAGTGTCTATGGGAAGGACCAACAGGATTCTCACTGAGCCTGAGGCTGCACATCCCCTTCTAGGCCTCTACTAATGCTCCAGCTCTTACACACGCTCTTCCTTGGCACTAACCTCCTTCCTCTTGCCCATCTCTGACTTTGCATTTGGAGTCCACAGTGGTACCCAGCTTCATCTTTGTAGCTACTGCTTCCCAGACACTTCTCCTCTGGCTTTGTATTTTCTCTCCTCAGCTTAGCTCCTTGGCAGCTCCAGCCCCAAGACTGTGGTCCCAGCCCTTCTTGCTCTAATGCCTCGTGTTTCTCTGTTGGCCCACCATGACATTGAATTTCTCCTTGCAATCTAGTTCCTTCCAGGAATATGCAATTTTGCATCTCCTCAAATATTGGATAGAATTAAACTCATTGCCCAAGGCACATCCCTTCTCTTCTCTTCCTCATTTGCAGAGTGAAGGTATGACACCTGCCTGAGAGAGATGTGGGAATTAATGAGCTATTAATTATTGTACAAGAAGATGTTTTGGAACGGTCCAAGTTTGTGCTGTAAAATTGAAAGTAATTAACTTTAATATATATATATTTTTAATTGGCTCTGTAAGGAGTCCTTGGGCAGTAAGCTCTTCCAGTTGGCCTTCTCATTCAATAAAGCAGCTAAAGACAGCAAGAGATGGAACAAAGTCTATGGTGATTATGTGACTATTATCTTTGTTTTATTCATTAGACTTTTCAAGACAGAATTCTGTCCCTAAGACAATGAAACATCAATAACTATAATTTCTCTGTGTTTTTTCCTCTTTTTATTGAAGTATAGATGATTTATAATATTATGTTAGTTTCAAGTATACAGCAAAGTGATTCAGTTATACATATATATATATATTCTTTTTTTCTATTCTTTTCCATTATAGTTTATTACAAGTCATTGAATATAGTTCCCTGTGCTATACAGGAAATCCTTGTTGTTTATTTTGTATATGGTAGTGTGCATCTGTTAATCCCATACTCCCAATTTATCCCTCCCACCCTTCCCCTTTGGTAACCATAAGTTTGTTTTCTATGTCTATGAGTCTGTTTCTGTTTTTTAAATAAGTTCATTTGTACTGTATTTTAGATTCCACATATAAGTGATATCATATAATATTTGTCTTCCTCTGACTTACTTCACTTAGTATGATAATCTCTAGGTCCATCCATGTTGCCACATTATTTCATTCTTTTTTATGGCTGAGGAATATTCCATTGAAATATGTACCATATTTTCTTAATCCATTCATCTGTTGATGGGCACTTAGGTTTCTTCCATGTCTTGGCTATTGTAAATACTGCTGCTATGAACACTGGGGTGCATGTATCTTTTCAAATTAGAGTTTTCATCTTTCTGGATGTACACCCAGGAGTGGGATTGCTGGATCATATGGTAGCTCTATTTTTAGTTTTTTAAGGACCCTCTGTATTCTCTTCCATAGTGGCTGCACCAATTTACATTCCCACCAACAGTGTATTCTCCACACCCTCTCAGGCATTTATTATTTGTAGAGTCTTTGATGATGACCATTCTGACCAATGAGGTGATACCTCATTGTAGTTTTGATAAGCTTTTGCACAGCAAAGGAAACCATAAATAAAACAAAAAGACAAGCTATGGACTGGGAGAAAATATTTGCAAATGGTGTGACTGACAAGGGCTTAATTTCCAAAATATACAAACAGCTCGTACAACTCAATATCAAAAAACAAAAAAAAAAAAGACAAAAAAACAACCCAATCAAAAAATGGGCAGAAGACTTAAATAGACATTTCTCCAAAGAAGGCATACAGATGGCCAACAGGCACATGAAAAGATGCTCAATATCACTAATTATTACAGAATGCAAATCAGAACCTCTGATTTTAAAAAATAAGCTGGTTTAAGAAAAAACATAAAGTCATGTTCATGGGTGAGATTCTACCCTGAGCTCTTAATCTTTAAATATGACCAATGGACAGGATGTTCTTATGCCTCCTGAGTGGCTTTGACCTTGGGACATTTTGACCTTATTTCTCTCTACTGGAAATTTGATGAGCCTGTACATATGTATAGCCTGGACATCAAGCTATAAAGGGTCTCAGAGAGCCATCACAAATGCAAACGGAAGAGTGATATCTCATAGAGTAAAAGAAGAAAACAACTTTTTTTCTCTTCTGCTCCCAATCCAATAGTTCTTTAATACCTCATCTGGAAACCTTTTGCCCTTAGGCAAATCCATAACTTTTTCTGGATACTGTTACATAATTCAAAGACTGTCTGTCCCTTATAGTCCAAAAAGCAGCATCAGGTCAGTAATTAAAGGGATCAACACAGTTTAATTACCAAAGCTCCAAACTTGCCTCAAAGGGAATGCCTTTCCCTCTGCCACCTTGATGCTGCTTCAGACTGAAAAGTGTTCAGCAGGGTGGGCCTGAGGCTGACCTTTCTAGCCTCTCTCCAGCATTGGCTTGTTTCCTTCTCCTCCTTCTAGCCTGCAGCAGGCTTCCTTCGACTCTTCTTAGATTTTATGGGAAGGAAGTGGGGAATGTAGGAAAAAAATGGGAAGGAAAGGTCATATCCAACAACTGTACCCTGTGGGATTTGACAGATTCCCAGCGAGAGGTGTTTTCACTGGGATGTGTTTTCAAGGGTTTTCCAAAAGTTCCCTCACAAAGGAAGATGTAGCTGTCCCTTCTTTAATCAGGCAGAAGATCTCTCTTCTAGCTGCCCCTCCACCCATTCCAAACCTTAGTTTTTTCTTCTAATAGTATATCTTCCATCTTTCTCCACCTGCCCCTCTGAGGGAGGATAAGGAAGGGGAGGAAAAGTGATCTCTTGTCCAGTTTGTTCAACCCATTTATACCTTTGAATAGGGTGGGAGCTAAAGATGGATGATCTAATTTCAAAATATCCTCTCATGTCTTAGGCAGCACCTACCCTACTTTGAGATGTAAGTTCGTGGCCCCTATTGCTTTATTCCATTTGTTAAAATGGGACTATTTCTGCCTCAGCTTAACTAAGAATGAGTCTCATTTTAACACAAATGGCATGTGGATATAGCAAAAACCATGGACATGGGAACAAATGACTGAAGATTGAGAAACAGTTAATCAGTTTAATGAGAAAGGATACTTTTTAGGAAGGATTTGAGAATTTGTCCCCAAAGCATTCAGTGGAAAGGTTTCTGGGGAGTTTAACAATGAGATGCAGAAGGGCAAAGCAGTGAGGGGCCGTGAGGCAAAGAGGAGATGGGTGGCCTGAGTGGCCTGCTGTGTAGATTGTCTTTTGAAAGGAAGAAAGACACTCCTGGGATGAGGTGGGAAGAGCAGTGGCAGAGTATATAGAACTTCAATTCTGACACAGGATTGCCCAGGTCTGCTCTATCCTGTGGGCAGTGCTTGACATAAGCAGATACTTGCACTTTGATCTGATGACAGATATGGCGATAGAAGAAGCATTAAAAAAAGCATTGGATCAAAATGATTTTCAGTCCAGAGACAGTTTGAAGACTGGCAGTTTTAGAAAATGATTATTTTCAAGTCTTGCTTAAAGCCCGCATTGTCTTCTGAAACCCAGTGAGGAAAGCAGTGCAGGATTGCCTTCAGGGAAGTGGTGGAGTCCATCACTTCAGTCCCTTTAAGTTGGACTGAGCAGCGTGGATGAGGCACCGTCTCGGCGAGAAGAGCGGTAGAGCAACCCAAGTGGTCTCTTGCACTTCTAATTTCTATGATTAACGTGCTCTTGCTCCCATCCTCTTGCATTTTCTAACAATTTTGAAAATCTCTGCTAATGGAAAAACATTTTACAAAGAGATTGAAAGTAATTACAGTGTGTGTGTATGTGTGTGTGTGTGTTTTAACCAGGAATATATTATCAATTTCATTTATTTCCCTAGTAAAACATTCACTGCAGGTTTAGTCTTTGAAAGAGAACTTGATTATCTGTTCTACAGAGCAAATCAGGAAATATCATTCAGTTATAACTTCCTGTTAGGAAATGTTTAGGCCCTAATCATTTTCATATTGAACAGGGGTCTGACTAACACATAACATTTAATGTGTGTGTGTTTTGCAAAACAAATTGAGTAGGCAGCATGTAACATTGTTGGAAATAAACTGATATATTTAGTACCTCTGCTTTAAAAGAAAACTGTGTTTTCCTCTTCTAGAGCTACACGATGTCCTGAATGTTTTAAATAAAGAGTACTGTTCCACACTTCAAAACCATGTGATAAAAGCTCTTTGAAAGCAGATTAAATAACTTCCCACATACAGTTAATGTCATGGTACTCTTAAATAAAAGGGGAGATGGAACTAAGGATGGGAAATAAAAATGTACATTCCTATCTGCAAAGTCACCTTAAATTAACTTTATACTTTAAAAAAAAAGGTAAGTTCTGTACATATTAAAGTTCTTTTGTAAAAGTATAAATGAAGACTTCTAACTAAATTAATATCTAATGTATGTGACCTACATTTCACCAGGCCTCCTCAGTCAGGGCTTACACTAGAGTCACAGTAACAGTTATCAAACCCCAAATCTCTGGTTTCGGGTTTGGTCTCTCCCCACCAGCAAAACTATCAGAACATCAGCTCTAGATCCCTTACTCCGACTGAAAGGTGTTCATGAAAGATCACGACACTGCCAGTGTCTCTATCCCATTTAGGATCTTTGTGAAAATTAGGAAAAGACACCTTTTCTCCAGGCAGATGAAGAATAGACCTGCACTGGATTTCAAGCCTGTTCTAATTCCCTTAGCTGGACGTCTTTGGGCATGATCAACCAGCACACTGTGTGTGGCAGCCCTGCTAACTCACCTCTTCTTTCAACCTGAAGCATCAATATACGCTCTATCTCCTTTAGGCCTATGTGAACATTAATGATGGGTGACCCGTGGTAGTGATGGCCCCTGTGAAACCTCTTTCTGCTGTTTTCTACCCTGGTGGTCGTAGCTGTCCTCTTATTCAATGTTAATAATTTCCATGCTAAAAGTATGGAAGAATGAGTCCCCCACAATTCATGCTATATGCCTTTTCAAGAACCACACAGCGGAACAAATCTGCATTCTAGATTTCTAGTTGACTTCAAGGGATATAGCTTTTTGGAGGGGATCAGTGTATTTGTTTCATAAGGAATCACCAAACTGTCTTCCAAAGTGGCTGTATTAATTTTCATTCCCATCAGCAATGAATGAGAGTTCCTGTTTCTCCACATCCTCACCAGCATTTGGTGTTGTCAGTGTTCTGCATTTTGGCCATTCTAACAGGTACATAGTGGCATCTCACTGTTATTTTAAGTTACAATTCCCTTATGATATACGCTGTGGAGCATCTTTTCATATGCTTATTTACCAGCTCTTTGATGAGGTGTCTGTTAAAGTCTTCACTTCATTTTTTTAATCAGGTTGTTTTCTTATTGCTGAGTTTTAAGAGTTCTCGTGTCTATTTTGGTTAACAGTCCTTTATCAGATATGTCTTTTGCAAATATTTTTATGCAGTCTGTGGCTTATCGTCTCATTCTCTTGATCAGTGCATTTGTTGTAGCTCTATCTCCTTAAGAAAATGACATGTTCCTTAGGACCCAATAAAGAGAAAATCTGAGTGAATGCAGCTGTTTAACTCAACCTTGTCCCCTTATATATTCTACTCGGGAAGCTAATGTCTTGTCTTCCCCCACCCCAGCCCAACCCCACCCAGAGTCATTGAGAATATTGGTCCAGAGGGTCAGGAATCTCCACTTGTCTAGTCACTGTCCTTCCCAGGAAGTTTATGAGGTCCTCAGGCAAAGAAAATCCTTTCCTTCCTTTTATACCAGCTGTCAGGACATTCTCAAAGATATGGGAACTGAAAGGAATAGGTAGTTTAGCCTTCTGCTCTTAGAATCTTCCTGTATTCTTTTATATGACTTTAGAGGCTAAATAAATAAATAAACAAAAAACCCTCTACAATACAAGGATATACATTACCCAATGATGAATTGAGGTCACTCTGGATTTGAAGAACAAGATAAAATCAGTCCTCCAATTGCATGACTTGAATTAATCCAATGGTCTTGCCCAGTATTTTGTTAATGTGGATTATGTCCTCCTGTCCCCTCTGCCTTCCAGCTTTTGAGCCTAGTGTGTTCCCTATGCAGTATGTTTTGCTCAGCATAAACCTAGACATGAAAATCAATCTTTTCACATGTTTTCAGGCCCAAAATGCCACCACTCATAAAGGTTTTCGTTTTTGCTATTTCATTTTAAATTTCCAGGCTCCTTTTTTGCTCTCTGAATTTTCCTTTTTCTCTCAGCATTTTTAATCATATTCTTGGGATAAAAATATTCTCTTATCACTCAGAAATTATCAGGGATAGTTGTTTTCTGTTCATTTATGGTCTTGACTCTGCTCATTTTCAAGTGTGGACACTTAGAAGCTAATCAAAGGCAGTGCCATTATTCTCTATGTGTCTCTCCAGAGCCATTCTCCACCCTTCAAGGCCCTGGAGGCTGGCTGCCAAGGATCACACCATCTGGGATCCCCAGCTCCCTGTCAGCTCCAACTAATGGAGGCACTGGCAAGTGGTCAAAATATATCGGGAGAAGAAGACTGGTCATCTATTCTCACTTACTCTCTGCTCAGTCATTGTTCTTTCACTGTCTGTGTTCCTTCATCACAGGGTTTCTTAACCTTGACACTGTTCATATTTGGGACCAAATAGTTCTTTGTTTTGGGGTTTGTCCTGTGCATCATAGGATTTTTGGTGGCATCCCTGACCTGTACCTTCTAGATACCAGTAGCAATCCATCTCCCCCAATGTCTTAACCAAGAATGTTTCCAAACATTGCTAACATCCATAGGGGAAAATTGTCCCTGGTTGAGAACTGTTCTATCGTTGTGGCTGGAACAGCCCCTCTTGCACAGTTCCAGCTCAGACTGGACTCTGGTAATATCATTCTCTCCTCTTGCTCTCTCAGGTCTTTCCACTCATGCTGATCGCTGGGCTGCTCACCATTCTTTTTTGGTTCCCTTCAATCTTCCCACCCATCTGTAAGGAATCCCTTCATCAAGGTCTCTTAAGTGAGTCCTTTTAGCATGTGCCACCTGTTTTTGACTTAGATCACATTGCTCGAAGGTGTGTCATGCCAATGGGTGTGTTGCGTGGAACATGGTCATCCCTGGAGGGTCATCTCAGTATCTTCAGGCATTTTTGGTGGGCTGGTCAGTGTCCTCACTTTTCTTATCTCCTGCTTGGAAGGTATATGTTTGACTGTTGGTATTCTGGCAGTCTTGTGGGGGAGGAGAACTAAAGGTCTCAATATGCAGTATGGAAGCTTTCACTTAATCTTTGTTTATTTATGATATCCTTGCTGTGAAATGTCTCTGGTGTTTTCAAGTCCAGGGACCTTCTGTTTTCACTCTCACTAGAGAACAAAGTTGAAGTCTTCTGCCCTAGTCTTCTTTAATTCTACCTTCATGCACACTTCCAAAGATACCTGGGATTACCAATTCTGGCTAGTTCCTTTTGGTTTCTATTTAGAGATCTCTTCCTCTGAGAGCTTTTCCTGACCATCCAAGTCAGTGCTAGGTACCATTTTTGCCATCAGAACGCCCTCTGCTTACCCTTTCTGGATGTTCTTTTCTGTCCCCTACCAGCATTGTGTACATTCTAAAATATTTACTAGCAACAATGTGTCAAATTTCTCAGGCTTTTGAGAAAAAGAATAATTGAGAAGTACCTCTCTAGGTGGTATTTAGAACAATGTATAATTATGATCCATTTATACATATCCTTCATTAAACTGGCACTCCTTGAGAGCAGGGACTCTGTGTGTACTTGTCATCACTGGATCCCCAAAGTTTAGCACAGTGCCTGTCACATAAATATATGTGAATGGATGAAGCTTCAATTACTACTGACTTTGTGCTGATGTCAGCACACAGAAAGTTCTAATTAGATAATGAGTCTTCCCAAGAAGTCAGATTTTTCTGTGAGTTGACATGATGATTGAGAGTTAAAAAGAAGAGCATCCCATAAGTTCAAGCCCAGAGCCAAGTGGGTCACCAGAGGTTGGAGGTACTGGGAGCCCTCCTTTTGGAGTCTGCCATCTTTCCCATTGTTCTGGGACTACTCTGTGCTTTGGAGATAATTGCTTGGCTATGTGATCAACAGATGAGAAAAGAAAGTTTACGTAACAGGTAAAAAAAGAAAGAAAGAATTTACTATTATCATCCCATTTTTGCCAAGTTTTGCAAATGAACAATTATGATAAATCTGGTTTGAGACCATTTTGTGTGGCTTGTAGTTAATGGTAAATCAAGGCCTACGTAAATTGTATCGATTTTTATTTCTATGAATTGCTGTCAATGAGGTGGTTGGGAGAGATTTGACAATTCGTGTCAGCAAAATGTTGGACAAGAAGTTTGGAAGCCAGCTGTTATTCAACCTAAGCCTACGTTCCATTTGACTTTTCTAGGTGGAAAGTGGTATTTTCAGCATTCAATCAATGCATCTGATTCTGGAAAGGTGACCTTGATGGCTTTCACATAAGGCGCCACTAATAGACACGATTTGTCACAGAGATTTTCTCCCACCCCCAACTTAGGGGCCAAGGTCACATATCACCTTCCAGATTGGAAGAAAGATTGGAATTCACCACTCTGAATAGCATAGAAAGAAAACCTGGAAAGCTCATTTACAGGTGATCTCTGCCAACTTTTAATGCAAACCTTTACAAACTAGATTAAGAGCTGAAGTTCAGCATTCTCAGGATTTGTTAAAAGTGGACTTCTGAAAGTTATTACCCAAAACTAACCTTTTCAAATGACAGATTTCACCTTCTGCTTTCCAACACTGGAAATTCTGTGCTTACACTACGTTTGAACAGACCCACAGTTATCATCTTCCCTACTGGTCCCATGCAGGGTGAGCTCATCCATGTTGCAGGCAGGACTCAGGTTGCTCTTCCTTTTAGCCAGAAGCCACTGCTGCGGTGGCTCAGACTCTTTGATGACATTTCTGTCACTGTATCTGTGGGGACATATGCCAAAGACTTTCCAGAGAGAGAGCCAAGAGGCAATATCTTGTGTTCAAAATATAAACACCGCAGCCCTGTTGGAAGGATTTCCGTGACAGATGGCCCACTTGTAGAGATTTCTGCTCTCCCGGCCCTGTTCCTGCCACAGTCACAAAATCTGGCTCGAGTCTTCAGTGCGATTTCTCCTCCTTGCCCTGCCTGCATATCTCATTCGAGTCACTTGTGTTTCTTATCCTCTGTACCAAGCTGTTACCATGCACTTGCTGCTTGCTGGTTTCTCTTGAGAGAAACCACGGCAACACAGCGACTTGGGTTTGCTGCTTGCCTGGTTGCCACCAGCTGCCACAACGTTGGTTCCCCGTGGCTGCTCCCCCTGCTTGGCCTCATCCGCGCAGAGCAGGCTGACAGGATCAGAGACCCACACGCTGCACAGCTAGCAAGACCCACTTTAGGGACACTGGTCTCTTTGAAGGCTTTGATATGAATTTAAAATGAAAGGAATTAAGAGATGTAATTATCTTTCACCAGAGTCTCTAAAAATTACAGGAAAAATAAAGGAAGAGGGCTTCCCTGGTGGCGCAGTGGTTGAGAGTCCGCCTGCCGATGCAGGGGACATGGGTTGGTGCCCCGGTCCGGGAGGATCCCACATGCTGCATAGCGGCTGGGCCCGTGAGCCATGGCTGCTGAGCCTGCGCGTCCGGAGCCTGTGCTCCGCAACGGGAGAGGCCACAGCAGTGAGAGGCCGGCGTACCACAAAAAAATAAAATAAAAATAAAGGAAGAAAATTAAAGAAATTATTTTAGCTACAAATGACCAAATCCAGGACAAACAAATGAGTCCTGTTTCGGCGTTTTTGCTCCTCAAATAACTCCAGGACAGCATGGCGAAGCAATCTTTCTAGAGCCAGAAACACTCCCAGATATTTGGACTTAATTTCTTGGCAAAAAGATTGGAATTCATCACTCTGAATAGTATAAAAAGAAAACCTGGAAAGCTCATTTACAGGAGATCTCTGTCACACTCTCCACTTTTAATGCAAACCTTTACAAACTAGTTTAAGAGCTGAAGTTCAGCATTCTCAGGGTTTGCTGAAAGTAAGACGCTTTAATGGGCTAAACACCACTAACTTCATCTGATCTCCAGGGTTTACTTCATACCAAGAGCACTTAAGCATCGCTCTTCAGTGTAGCCCTGCTTAATAGGCTTAACTCCGAGAGGCAGGTTAAATCACCAAGGAGCATACAAGGAATGTATCCCCAGGAGAAGCAGGCAATTTAATTTTAGTCTTTCATCAGTAAAAACAGCAACAGCTCAAATTAGAAACGTTTTGCAACTCAGGAAAAAATGTAAAAATAGACCCTATTTTTAAAAGGTGATCCGGTTTATTAATTGTGCGGTTAACTTTCTCTTGTTCTGCAGTGTTCTCATGTCAAATGCCACCTCCACACCCACGTGAAAGTAACTGCTAGTGACAGCACATGAGATCACACAGAATCCCTTCCGAGCTGCAAGCCGAGGCACTGGGTCTTAATAAGCAGGATAAGCAATCTCTTCCTGCCCGATGTGAATGTCGGTAATCTTCAGAGCAGCCTTTAAACAATGCCGAGCACAGCATTTTCCCTGAACACCGCTTTCCCTGAAAGCGTTCATGATTGAGCCTCTCACCAGCTCCTGTTATCACAGAAGGACAGGTGTTGTCATGTTTAATATCCTGTAAGGGGAAAGGTCCAGGGCAAGAATCACAATGGGAAAAAGTATTAGCCCCCATGGAAATTAGATAGTCCTTAAGGAAAACCAGCACTTGAACTTAAGAACAAAGCAGACGTTTCGTATTTTTCATTCCCCTTTGCTTGTATTTTCCTGGAATTCTTTGATCGAGAATCGGGAATCTCGGCACATTTGGATGACGTTACCTGTCTCAGATAGAAGAAGGAGTGGCTGGGAGGCAGCTGGCATTAATATCACCAGTGGTGAGGCCCAAAACTGCTGGAAAATTATTCACTAGAAAAGGATTCATAGCCCTTTGTTAGAATTCCCAGGTCATCTTTCCATTTCTAGGAAGCTTACGAACAACTAGGTTTTACCAAGAATTTTCACTGCTGGAATGTACAAGTCATCAGGTTCTTCTGCTGTGACTGAGTCTCTGTCCGATTGTGTAGGACACGGGTGGCAATGGTGAGCCAAGGCAGCAGTGGTTGGGAGGGCAGGCTCTGGAGCCCAGCTTTCTGGGCTTCGTCTCACGTGCTGCTCCCTGTGGGACTCTGAACAACCTCTTCAAGGCTCTCTTTTCTCATCTGTAACGTGGAGGAAATAGTAGCGCCTATCTCACTGGGCTGTTGTGCAGATTAATTGTTTCCTCCCAAGATCCCCGACTCCCACACTTTTCTCCATCTTAGCAAATGGCACCCCATCCATTAAGCTGCTCAAGCTAGAAGCCAGGAGGTCCCTCTTAATCATTCTGTCCTTCACACTCCCTAGCCAGCTTGTGATTACATCTGTCAATTCCACCTCCACAGCCAATCCAACATCTCCCCACTGCTCTGGCATCTTGGCCAACGGTGCTTGCATTTTCTCCCTCCAGCTCCTCTCCAGCTTCTCTGCCACTGCCCTAATCCAGGCTGTTCCTTCTGGCCTGGTCTATGCAGGGCCCACCTTCTCATGTCTCCCTGCTTCTTCTCTTGCCGCCTTTACAGGGGTTCGTCACCATTAAGCAGCCTGAGTGATGATTTGGAAAGGGAAATCATGCCACTGCCTTGCTTAGAAACTGCCAGTGATTCCTACTGCACTGAAAATCCATGCCAAGCTCTTCACCGTGGCCCTTGCCTCCCCTCTAACCTTTTCTCGCTCACATCAGCCCTCCCCCATTCCTAGAGCACGTGGACCTGTTCCCTTCTTTGGGCCTTCACACCAGCGCTTTCCTCTGCCTTAATCTTTGGTCCCTGTCTTAGCGCATTCAGGCTGCTCTAACAAAAATACCACAGACTGGATGGCTTTTACACAACGCACATTTATTTCCCACAGTTCTGGAGTCGGAGAAGTCCAAGATCAATGTGCTGATAGATTCAGAGTTTGGTGAAAGCTCACTTCCTAGTTCATAAGTCCCATCTCCTCCTTGTGTCCTCACATGACGGAGGATCCTCATGGGGTCTCTTTTATAAGGGCATTAATCCCATTCATGAAGGCTCTAATTACCTCATGACCTCACCACCTCCCAAAAGCCCCACCTCCAAATACCATCGCATTGAATATATAGAGCAGCCCCTCCGAACTGATGTGTCACTGCGTGATTCAGATCTCAGGTCAGCTATTACCTGTTAAGAGAAGCCTTCCCTGACTACACGGTCTAAAGCAGAGCATTAGAATTTCATTTGCTACATTTGCTTCACTCTACTTATCAGAATCTAAATTTACCTTGTTTATTTAATTCATTGTCCATTATCCACACCCCCAGTAGAAAACAGTGCTCTGGGAGAACAGCAATCCAGTCAGTTTTGTTCAATAGCATTCCTTCCAGAGCCCCGAATAGTGCCTCGAGAACCTCAGTAAATATTTGTTAAAGGAGCGGATAGAAAATGGTTTGTATACAAGTACTTAACATATGCGAGTTGATTTTATGATGATTAAAAGTAAGTAATTCCTTTATCCTGGTCATTTTTTTTTTTTTTCGGTACGCGGGCCTCTCACTGTTGTGGCCTCTCCCGTTGCGGAGCACGGGCTCCGGACGTGCAGGCTCAGCGGCCATGGCTCACGGGCCCAGCCGCTCCGCGGCACGTGGGATCCTCCCGGACCGGGGCACGAACCCGCGTCCCCTGCATCAGCAGGCGGACTCCCAACTACCGTGCCACCAGGGAAGCCCTATCCTGGTCATTTTTGTTGGCAAAAGTTTAAATTTAAAATCAATTTTGGGGGGCTTCCCTGGTAGCACAGTGGTTAAGAATCCACCTGCCAATGCAGGGGACACGGGTTCGAGCTCTGGTCTGGGAAGATTCCACACGCCGCGGAGCAACTAAGCCCATGAGCCACACTACTGAGCCTGGGCTCTAGAGCCCGCGAGCCACAACTACTGAGTCCGTGCGCCACAACGACTGAAGCCTGCGCACCTAGAGCCCATGCTCCACAATAAGAGAAACCACCGCAGTGAGAAGCCCACACACCCCAACAAAGAGTAGCCCCTGCTCGCCACAACTAGAGAAAGCCCGCGGGCAGCAACGAATACCCAATGCAGCCAAAAATAAATAAATTTAATAAATAAATTTATAAAAATTTATAAAGAATAAAATAAAATCAATTTTTGTGTTTTTTCCAATACTAATATTAGTGATTTGGGGGAAGGGGGAGGCAAGAAGAAGCCCCAGGAGAGAGGCGGAGCCTTTGCAGCAGGTTCCAAAGGCTCCAGAGTCACTGTTTTGCAAACAGAATTTATAGCAGGACCCGTCACTTGAGAAACAGTGAAACTTGCTCTCAGATTTATCTGCCACTTAACTGCTTTCCTGGACTCAGTTTCTTTCCTCGTTTGTAAAATGGCCTTGGTCCCAGCCCCTGTTATTGGGAACTCAAATGAAGCTGTACCAAAGGAGATCTAAAAGTGTTTGCATTAATGCTGGTTTCTTACAAAGCAAAAAAAAAAAAAAGAAAGAAAGAAAAACATAAACATGTCAACACCCACTAGTTTGCCTGAAAAAAATGGGGGCACCATGCATCTGTCTTGGAGGAGTTGGACCAGAAGTGTAGGCAGGGTTGGCCTAGATTTTAGAAGCCGTACCAGCAGCGTTAGCTTCCATAACTGTTTGTCTGGATGGGTGTTTCATTGGTCGACATCGGTCTTCTTGGCTACCAGCTTAAGGTATTCTCTCAGTTTGGCAGTTCAAGACACTTCAGTGGCCCTTGGAGTTCTATTCTTCCCTTAGTTTTGGGTCTTAGAAAGAGGCAATGCAAGGAGTTTTGTTCAGTTTTTTACGAGACAAGCATTATGTCAGCCTTGCTCCCAACATCAATTTCCCTGCAAGTCCCTCAGGACACAGATTTTCTCTCATGAACTTCACTTTCTCAGTGGGGGATCCCCTGTCCCACTATTGCACACTCAAGGCTTTGTGCACCTTCATGGACTCTGTCCATTACTTGGCCTGGTTGGCTTGCGTAGAAGTCTAAGATCTTGGACTTAGCTTGGCCTTTTGCTTAGCGGTGCTTGCATCTCATCACTCTGTACTCTGCCTACAGCATGAGTGGTGTTCAATAATGGCTGCCATTCAGGGAGCAACTCATGTCATGCACTGTACTATGTGTTTATGCGTAGCATCATTAATCCTTCAAACAACATTCCACGCTGTTTATTATCTGTCCCTTTGCTACCGAGGGTCTCAGTCCTTTTCCCTCTTCTCCAGTGTTTGCTAACTTTCCTCAGTTCTCTCCCCTTGCTTTGGTCTTTTCCTCCCTCTCAAAAAACAGTATACTTCAAATCCTTACTTGTAAACCCTAGAAATTTGACCTTCCTAGAATCCAGTGAGGTAGGAATCATTAGCTTAATTTGGATTAACCAATCAAATTCTTTAATTTGTATCCTTGATTTACTTTAAACAAAATAACCTTTATTATATGAAAATACATTTTTCATTACAGAATTTAAGGACAATAAAGTTGAACTCCTCTTTAATATTGTCATTTTTGTTTATATCCTTCCAGACTTTTTTCCATATATATAGAATGGAGATTTTAATATTTCAGTAGGATGGCATGTTGTAATGAAATACAATTCTATTTTTTAAGTCCTTCCATGTAAATTTCAAGACTTCAAAGGAAGTCACACAGGAGTCAGAGGAGGAGGAAGGTTCAAAGCTTTATCTTCTGCTTTCACTTCTTCCTCTGCTCTTTGCAGGATCTCAGACACTGAGGAGGAAAGGCCAAGAGAAGGCAAACTCTCCGGGGATGCGTGGAATTTAGCATGTGTGAACAGGGGCCTTATATTCTTCCCTATTATCTGATATTTCTTTCTTTTTCACTCTAAGAGAACTTCTTCTCTTCTTATCATCAAAAATCTTGCACATCAATTTCTAATTTCATCTATTCTAACATACAATAGACAGGTTACTGTCTTGTGAGGAAATGCAGAGTGGATGATGAAATTCGGCTTTTAGCTTCAGACTTGTCTGGCTCTGTCGAGACAAGACAAATCCTGGCTCTGTCATTTTCCAACAGTGTGATCTTATGTGAGTTACTTTCCTTTATTGAGCCTCAATTCTACCATGTGAAAATGGAGGTAATAGTACCTATGTTTAAAATGATTTGTGGAGATTACGTGAGAAGTGTAAATGAGGCATCTAGCAGAGTGCTGGACACACAGGAGGCCTCTAATAAAACGCAGCTATTATTTTTATACAATTCCATTTATTTCAAATTAATATAAAGGGCAAATCCAGCATTAAATGTGCTATTCAGCATGATTCAAGCATTCAACACTTAGTTCTAAATTCTGGATATGTTCAAGTTAAATTCCTTGGATATAAAGAAAATTAGCATCAACTTCTCCACTTTCTCCAGTGTATAATGCACCCTGTTTCATATAAAAGTTAGTCATGAAAATGTCATTCCTTGGAGGCTAGGCATTTTACCAGGATTTCTTGGTGAGCAAAGCTGATATTTGCATTAATAAGTTAAACTCAGTGGTTCTCTATAAATAGGGAAGCAATTTGGTTGAGGAAAGATGAGAGAATTGAACCCTATTAATTGGTTTATCTAAAAGTTTCCTGATAGGTTCTTTGCATGACTGCTACATAAAGTTATGTTTGTGGCACCAAGCTTGTCTCTCAATATAGTTGGAAACCTAGTGATCTAGCCAGTGACTCTATGTCAATATAACCTTGCTGAAAAGGATTACAATTTACAGTATAATTTACATATATATATACATATACGTATATACATATATGTATATGTCTACCCTTTCTTCAGAATCCAAGCTTATATTCCATAAGTGACTGGGCAGCCTGTCAGAAGGGTTGCACCCTACCAATTGCAAAGATAGAGCAAATCTTGTTTAAAAGAATTCTAAATAAAGAGATATAGTATTTCTCAGCATCTTATGATATTTGACTGTATAAGTGTATGCACACAAATAAGACATATTCCTGTCATCAAGGAGCTTACGAGCCCCTGAGAGACAAATGTTCAAACAAACAGAGTAGAAATGTTATTTAAAGTCAATTAGCATAACTCCCAGTAGGAGAAGAGTAGACATAAAAGTTAGTCTCAGCAAAGGCTTCATGGGGAACGAAATGCGAGCTGAGACTTGGATGCTAAGTGGCAGGACAGGAGCAGGGAAAGAGGATGGTGTCCAGAAAGGGAGCAGTGTGTTTGAGGGAGAGTGACACTAAACAAAGAGGTAAGGGCCAGTGCATAAAGGCTTTATACTACCTACAAAGTGTGTAGGTTTTCTTTTAGGCAAATAGAAATATTAACCTGAGAAGCACAGACATAAACAGGTTTCTGTTTGAGGATGGGGCTCTCCAGAACAACTTTCTGTGACGATGGAGGTCGTTGTGTATCTGCACTGTTCATTATGGTGGTCACCAGCCACATGTGGCTACTGAGTGCTTGAAATGAGACTGAGAAAATGAGTTTTTAATTTGATTAAATGTGTGTTTACAAACTGTATGTGGCTAGGGGCTATTGTATTGGACAGTGCAGTTTTTAAAAGATACATCTTGGCCATATTAAAGGATAGATTATAGATATGACCTAAACCAAGAAAACCCTAAAAAACAGTCCAGGAAGCTGTACTGTTGAGGACTAGAGAAGGGTAATGGCAGCTGAGAAATAAAGGACAGGGTACCTTGTGAGATAGACTTGCACCCCCAGTTCCTGGGCTCAATAACCAATGCAGTCAGTATAAGAAATCAGTGTTGAAGGGATTGATTAGATATGGAGAGAAAAAATTGCTAAAAATTAAATCTCTCCTGGGCTGGTTAATAACAGATTTTCTTCTCTTTAAAATAAATAGGTAAGGGAGAGGAAAAGGTTAAGCCTTCCTCTAAGGATTTGCATACTTTGTCTCCAAAGGTTAGAAGAGGGAGAAAAGGGGGCCCATTGAGAGTAGAGAACAGTTTATAGCTTCTCTGAGACCATGAAGGGAACGGGGCTAGGGCTGTATGAGTCCCACAGGGACAGCCCTCAGCTCCTGCTCTTTCAGAGCGCTCTGGAGAGCAGCAGGGCCTCACAGGAGGAGATGATAAGTGTGTCCAAGGAGGTGGATGTCAGGTGCACTCAGCTTCAGTAAAGACCCCTACTTCCAAGTTCAGCATAGAGCTCCAAAGTGAGCGGGCAGGGCTGCATTTTTTCTGGAGGAACTAGGGAGAATCTGTGTCCTTGCTTTTTCCAGGCTCTAGAGTCCACCTTCATTCTTTGGCTTGTGGCCAGAAGCTTAACATCTTCAAATCCCCTTCCCTTCCTTTCCCTTCCCTTCCCTTCCCTTCCCCTTTTCTTCTCTATCTCTCTCCCTCTCCCTCTCTTCTCTGCTACTATTGTCATATCTTCTCTTCTGACTTTTACCCTCCTGCTTCCCTCTCCTAAGGTTTCTTGTGATTACATTGCACCCACGCAGATAATAATGACCCAGGATAACCTCCCCATCTCAAGATCCTTGATTTACAAAGTCCCGTTTACCACGTAAGGTAACATCATCACAGATTCTGGTTTCAGGATGTAAAACATTTCAGGGATTCTGTCTACCACACCAACCTGCATGGGTAAAATCTTATTTTAATGACTGATGAGAAAACATGTAAATTTTGTATTGTATTGAAATTAAATTATATCAATATACTTGAAAAATTACAAGTAAGTAAACCATTTTCTAGGATTGAAATATTGTTTTAGAGCGAAAGCTTTAGTTTCATCAATATTTATCATGTTGGTATTTGACTTATAGCGACCAACTCTTTTCCCTTCATTTTTACATTAACTAAATTGTATGAAATTGAAGAGGTCAGACTTCTCAGAGCCTCAATTTCCTCCTGTATAAGATAAGGGAGTTGAATTGACCCATCTCTGAGGCCCCATTCAGCTAGAACCTTGTCTATACTCTTTTCTGTTATTCTACTTTACTTTCAGAATTACATTTTGAAAACCAGCAGAAGTTCTGGTTTCTGCCCAGAGCAGCAAATGCCAGACTTTGTTTTTGATTTGGTTTTTGCTCTGTTCTATGTGCCAAAGCAACCTAACAGAGTTTCTCATTTGGGACTAAAAAACAATGCATAACACAATTTTACCCATATATGCTCATAAATAACGAGCACAAACTTTGTAACTAACTTAATAACAGCTCTCTTGGGCTGTTTTCATAGCAAATAATGCTACACCTATCACTTATGGTGGGTAATAAAAGATGCTATATTTGCATAAATCCTAAGGGCATGAATCATCATCCAAAATGTTTTCTTGCTTTCCTGGTTTCCATAATGTCATATTTCATTGGAAATACTAAGTTTCAAGTGATTGTTCAGTATTTAATACTTCCTGGAAATCATTTAAAATGAAATACTAAAGGAGGCAAACTTTTTATATGTAGGAGTTCTTTGTTTATTTTATTGACCAAGGGATTCAAGTGGAGAAAAATATCCTTAGGGCACTTGCTACTTGAAATCTCAAACTATTAGTCTAAAGCTAGTAAGTAGACATCAGAATTCATTAGAGCCACTAAATCTATCTTTTGTTGTTTATTGTGCATCATTCTCAACTTTATTTGGAACATGTCTGAAATGATCTGATAATATGATGCATAAGAAATCTGATCATGAATTTAAACAACTGGCCTGAGCACTGATCTGCGTGAAGATACTGATACTCTACGGCACCTTCTTTCTCATTTGTGTTACTACCTGTTGGCAGCCATGCGCCATTGTAGTATTAGGATTTGTAATAAGATACATATATTTGGTCTTTGTTCACTTTTCTTGGCACAAAGCTCCTAAAATCCTTGGTAATTCCTAAGTGATAAGCACCACAAAGGTCTTTTGTTGTGTTAATCAGGCGACTCTTGGAACTCACCTAAAGATGGGTCTGACTGCCAAAAGAACCAACCGTGTGATTAGAGGGTCGGAACTTTCAATTCCACTCCCCTGATCTCCAGAGTTGGGAGAGGGACTAGAGGTTGAATCAATTGCCAATGGCCAATGATTTAATCAATGATGTCTGTGTAATGAAGCCTGCATAAAAACCCAAAAGAATAAGTTTGGGAGAGCCTCCAGGTCAGTGGACCAGAATGCTTTCACATGCCACCATGCCACCATTCCAGGTCTCAAACTCCACCAGGATAGAAGCTCCTTTGTTTGGAACTTCAGATTATGCATCTCTTTGTCTGGCTGTTTGTATGTATCCTTTAATATCCGTTGTAATAAGCTGGTAATAATCTACTGAGTAAACTGATTTCCTGAGTTCTGTGAGCTGCTCTAGTGAGTTAATCAAACCCAAGCAGGGGTGGTCCTGGGAACCTCCTCCAATTGGTCAGAAGTACAGGTAACAACTTGGACTTGCAATTGGCATCTGAAGTGGAGGGCAGCCTGGTGGGACTGAGCTCTTAACCTGTGTAATCTGATGTTCTCTCTGGGTAGATAGTGTCAGAATTGTGTTGAATTGTAGGACACCCAGCTGGAGTTGGAGAATTCCTTGGATGTGTGACGGAAAACCTCCACACATTGGAGTTGGTGACCAGGATCTTAGCCATTAACCTCTTTCTAAGATAATTACTGTGTTTACTTGGAATTCGCAATTTAAACAACCAAACTGTGACAATTCTGTCTCTCCAGCAAGACCCAACACCAGGTGTCTTGTTCCCTCACAGCAGTGTCTCATTATAGGTTATTTAGTTTATATTTCTGTAATATTTAAATATCTTTAATATTCATTGTATGTGATCTTTCTAGTTGTTTCTCATTCACTCAACAAATAGTTGTTGAATACTTTGGGTCAGGTATTGTGCTAATCTCTAGGGATACAATGGCAGGCAAACCGGGTAGAGCCCTATTCTCACAGTTCTTACAGTTTAGTGGGAGAGACAGAGATATTAATCCTGGGATTACACAGCCACATTTAAAATTGCAATATCATGTTAAGAACAATGTGTTGAACCAAGACAACAATGAAAAAAAAAGGTTTTTTAGAATGTATAAATTCGTATCAGTAATAGAACACTTTTATAAACATCAGGTCTTATGTGGACTTGGATGTCCATGTGACTTCACTGAGAGGGTTTTTTCTCTAAATTATTTAATTGCAAAGGGAATTTGGCATAACGGGGAAAATTCAACAGCTTTAGAAACAGCACAGGAAAATAATGATTAGTAAAGCAACCTTTGCCCAAGATTTCAGATCCATTAAGTACTGATGTGTGGCACATTCTAATTAACATCTTGAAATCGAAACTTCTAATCAGGTATGATAGGATAGAAAAGGTTAAAGGCTGCCATTTTCTTGTATATACAAGAGCAATTATAGAGATATCTCATTTTCCTACCTAACAGTTCATTTTACACGAAGTTTTTATATCTGTTATCAAAGAATCCATTTGGTTAGCTCCAGGACACATGGTAAAGTGTTTTTGTTGGGGCTCCTCCTCTTTCTGTCCCTACGTCACAAGATAAAAAGGCAAAGGAGTTGTTATTTGGACAGTGTCAAACCTATGCATGCAAGGAGAAAAGTAATTGTACATTTGTTAAAGCCTACACTAAATTATTAGGACTTTTCATATTAGAAAAAAAAAATCTATGGTAGTGGGTGAAGTCTTTATTTTCACTCTGAGTTTATTCTTATTCAAAGATTCCTGAAGATTTAAAACCAAATTCTTTTCTGGCCACAAATACCCAATCTCCAACCTCCAACCATAAGCAGTACCTACCACCCCTTTACCCTATTGAGAGGATACGAGGAAAAGGAGGAAGTCCTGAAAATTTTACTAAAGTTTCTCAAGAAACTTTACTCCAAGAATGCAGACCCTAAATAGCTAACTGTGAAGGACACCATCACATCTCCTTTCTGTAAACCTACCCTCTTTCAAAGCTCATCTCAAATTGTACTTCCTACAAGAAACGTTTTCTCACCACCCCGACAAGAGGCCTGTCTTCTGAACTCCTGGATCGTTCACTGTTTATACCTCTTTTATGGGTACATGGTATGTGCTGCCTATGCCTTCTTTTTAAAAAGAGAATTATAAATAATAAAAAGGCAAACAGCTTGATCTACAGCCCAGCTAGAATATAAGCCCATTGAAGTCAAGAGTCATATCTTTGAAATTCCTCTACCCCGAGCTAACAGAACATGGCCCTGGGCATGGAAAGTGTTCAGAAAGATGTTTGTGTTTGTTAATTATGAGAAAGTGGAGAGAGAGAAGGTAGATGGGAGGAGGAGAAGGAGAAAGAGGGGAGGGGAGGGAGAAGGGGAAGAAGGGGAAGAAGAAGAAGGGGAAGGGGAAGAAGAAGGAGAAGAAGAAAAGACAGAGAAAGAAGAAAAGAAACAAAAGCAAGGAAGAAGGTGATATGTAGGCAGACATACATAATCTGCCCACCTATAGCCCAGCTTACACCTCCACCACTACTTCTTATGTGAATCAGCTATTCTCACTTAGCATCCTTTCTTCCATCTGTAAATAGGGACAATGATATTACCTACACCACTGTCTCCTGTAAGGATGAAATAAGTCATGAAATCATGATGCCCAGCACATTACCTTCAATGAATGTTAGGGATTTTGAACACTATTTTAATCTGATTCTTTATAAAATAATGATATTGTTAGTCATATGAGCTAAACATGTCTATATTTTAAGGATTTGAGGAAAAGATTTACCAAAAACATATAGGTAGGTAGGACCAGAAGGAAGTTGATGAATGATAGAGAAGACTAAGGTAGAGCATTAAACAGTCAAGAGGAGAGAAAGTGAATTTAAGCTTAGGGAGCAGAATCTTGCCAATTTACAGTAGTTGGTTTATTATCATTACTGTTCATTTCTAGGTAAGCAGGAATCAGAGCTGGAATGAGGAGACTGCACAGGAAGATGCTTTAGGGCTACTTAGCTGGGCCCTGTCATTCTGGAAATATGGAAACCCAGTGGACAGAGTAGTCGTCAGCACTACAGAAACAAGGGGTCATTAGACATGTTTCCACATGGGTTTGGAAGAACCCCTCTAGGCACCACTGCTGACAAATCGGAGAGGAAGAGTGGAAGAGAATTTGTACCTAGCGCTGGGTGTTGGTTAGGATCTCAACAGTAAACACATGACACAATCAAATTAGGAAAATCAGAGGAGGAGTTATTTACAAAGGAACTATTTTGAAAGTGTGGGCAAGAAACTCTGGGCTAGGGGCAGGAGAGCAATTACCACCAACCACAGACCTGAAGAAACTGGAAGAAATTAGAAGGAACTAGAAGGCAAGAGCCATGTGGAGGAGGCCAGCAGAAGAGCAGCAGTTTTCATTTGAGAAGAGAGGCAGACCTAGGCAAGCTTCAGAAAGGGAGCTGGGAAAAGAATACCTTGATCTCACTCTCTTCCCTCCCACTGATCTCTTGCTCAGCCTCCACTACTGTCCAGTAGTCAAGGGAGGTCGTTGATATATTTATTCCATGTTGGCCAGACAGACCTTCTAGTGCAATGAGCAAGGCAAAGAAGATTGCCTAGAAGGTGCTCAGAGACAGCCAACATGTGCTGCCAGGGATCGGTTCCTTCCTTCACCAGATGTATCTTTGTTAACTTTTCAGACATGCCCAACCACTCTCCCAGTCTACTTCTAACCCCTACCTCAGGCCTTGATCCTGGCACTGACCAATTGAATTAAGTGGTCTTTGTCTCATCTGCCCCAACCAAACTGCTTCACAGCAACTCCAGATTAAACTTCCTCTCTCCTACTCATTTTCTGTAACCCATCTCTTGAGAGCCTTCCCTTAACTTCCCTGGACTGAATCACTTCTCCTCTCTGTGTGGTCCACAGATCTGGGATGCAATAAAGAGAGGGAGGAGAAAATGATGTAGAGCAAAGGCTCTGGAGTTGGACTGGCAAGTTTTAAATCCATCGTTGACCACTTCCTAGCTAGATGATCTTGGGTAAGTTTCCTCGTCTGTAAAATGGAGATAATAGTACCTTTCTCGCTTGGTTGCAAATAGAGTAAAATAGAATTTAGGCCTGGCCTAAAGTAAGAATGCAATAAACATTAGCTGCTATTACTACTACTACTATTCTACTGTAAGTACTACCACCATTAACATCTCTATTCTGTTTCTCATGTTTAATTATATTTGGTGAGAACTTTGAGGCAGAGCCACGCATTATGTATCTTTGAACATCATTTGCTTTCTCTCCTTTCCCCTCCTCAGTGTGGTCTCTTTTCTGAGAATGTCACAGTCTGGTGGAGTTAATTGCCACCACACTGTGCTATCATCAGAGTGCTATGAAAACTTGCACTCTGCCATGTTCTCCTGGCTCCTGGTTCCCCACTCTACTCGTTAGTTTAAAGCTACCAGCTGAGGACGACAGTGCTGAAAGCAGTGATTTTCCAATCTTGGTTGCACGTCTGGGGAGATTTTTACATGCCAAAGCCCAAGTCTCACCCAGAAAGCTCAACCAAGAAATGTGCAGCCAGGGTTGAGGACTACTGGTGGAAAAGATCAGGAATATTTGAGACTGGAAAGAGACCCTGGATATACATTTGCAAAAGACATGGAAGTCTCAGTGGTGAACGTTTGTACCACGACTCCGAGTGCCATGTGCTGAAAGGCCATGTCACAATTTTTCTGCATGTCTGCCATTGTGTAGTTCACCTCTGTTGGCAGCCACAATTCCCATGTCATTTTGTATCTTATGTTGATTACTCACCCAGATTGTGATTCTAATTCTTCTTAGAAACATCTCAAATATCAAAATTGGTCTTATTCATTTTTCAGTTGCAAAATTCTGATGCTGGTTTATGGAGATCTCCACTCTCAAGGAGATGGAGCGTAATCCCCCACTCCTAAATGCAGGCTGCCCATCGTGATTTATCAATACTTCCAAGGCATATAGTATGGAAAGGAGAAAAACTGAATAACTTTATAGTGGAGAAACCCGACAACTACCATCTCAGCCAGGTGATCAAAATTAACATTATCGATGATAAGGCGATTTGTATTGGTAATTTGTATCTTTGGCAAGATGTGACGAGATTGTCACTGTGGTCTTCCTCCCCAAAATCCATAACCCCAATCTAATCACGAGGAAAACATCAGACAAATCCCAACTGAAGTACATTTTTCATATATTTAGCCAGTACTCCTCAAAACAGTCAAGGTCAAGGTCATCAGAAAGAAAGTTTAAGGAACTATCACAGCCAAGAGGAGCCTAAGGAGACATGATAACTAAATGTAATCTGGTATCCAGAATGGGACTGTAGATCAGAAAAAAAGACATTAGGCAAAATCTAAGAAAATCCAGATAAAGTATAGGCTTTCGTTCATCAATAATGGGTGAATATATGTTCATTAATTGCGACAATTGTACTACACTAATGCAAGATATAACAATAGGGGAAACCGGGGTGGGAACTCTCTATACCATCTTTACAACATTTTGTAAATATAAAACTGTTCTGAAATTTAAAACTTCATTGAAAAAATCTGGCACAGCTGTGAAAGTCATGGAATGGTAGAACTTTTAAGTGACAGATATTTCTATTTAACTTCAGTTTCAACCCAATGCAGTTACACCAGTGGTTTCAAACTTGAGTGTATATCACAATCACCTGGACGGCTTGTTAAATAGATTGCGAGCCCCACCTTACCCCGGTATGACTGGGGTTGGGCTTGAGGATTTGCATTTCTAACAAGTTCCCAGGTGATTCTTATGTTGCTGGGCCACGGACCAAACCCACTGCTATATAAAGTCAGTCCCAGAATTCAAAGCAAGTTTTTGCTCGTGTGTCTTCGTCAGCGAACAAGGTAAGGTGGCTTTATTTGAATGTATCTCCTCCTTTAGTACTCAAAATGTTGATGTTATAATAACTGGTGTGTAATAATTTAGCATAATTCCAGTTGACGTTGTTTTATTATCCTGTGTAGGTTTTTGGTAATCAGGACATGCTGTTCTTAGTATCTAGTTTGGCTTTGGGAAGTTATTTACAACAAGAAAGTGGGAACTTCCAAATGAAGTGCAGCTTTATCTGCAAGTCTTCGAGAATGCAATAAAAATCATAAGGGGAATTTGGAATTTGTCACCTAAAAAGTGCACGTTCTTAAACAAAAAAAGGGGGGGCGAGGAATTCTATGTTTGGATGTTTTTGCTTGCAATTTTTGTCGTCAGGATGAATTCAGAAAGAGGAATGTAGGAAGGCTTATCAGTTTGACAAATGTTGGAGGGTTCACAGCAAAGACCTGGATTTGTCTTGTTTGTGATTTTGCTTGTGTGTGGAGGGTGTGTGTGTGGGGGGTTGGTCAGAATGAGCACCTACTTGAGAGAACTAGCCTGAAGCTATCAATGCCCTGACTTGAAGCATCTTTTACAACTATTTACTCGAAGATTGAGGAAGGAATGACAATATCCATGTCAATTCCTTAACTGGATTGTGCAGTTGTGGGGAGAGAGCCTAAAAAAGGAATTTCAGGTTAAATGAAAATACACTGGATTTAGTGAGGATAGATCATGGAAAACCTTTGACAGGTGTGTGATTTCTTTTGCGTTTCGAAACCTAAAATGTTTTGAAATTGAGTGACTTTGGTAATTATAGGGGAGAACCCAGTATGTCACTGTTTGTTATTACACTGATCTGGATTCTCTATAAAAAAGAAAGTTTAAACTCCCAAGGCAGGTGTTAGTCTTTGCTCTCAAAACCCAGGGTAGTAAAGAGTCCCCACCCTATGTTTCATTTTACAGTTTGTCGCCAGTTTCTGCAATAATTATCTGCGTTCACACTGGTTACTTTAGACGGCAGCCTGCCATCCCTAATCAGGCCATGTGAAAACTCTGACCCTGGCCTCTCTTCCGTCAGGACTTGTTGTTCCTCCACCAGAGCTGCAGCAGACGCTTCCCAAGAGCAGCAGCTTAAGTGTGAGCAGGGAGCAGCTGCCCTGTGTGGGTGGAACCACTCAGCTCATTCACCTACGAGATAGAGGGAGACGCTGGGAGGGAATGAAATAGCAATACGAAAAAATAGCAACTGTCAACAGGGGGACTGACAGCTAGGATTGTCAAAAGTCCTCCCCCAGCCCTTCATACCAAGCTTACCCAATAAAAATAATACAGAAAGCAATGAAGAAATAATGTCCCATCTTTCAGGAGAGTTGCTCCTTTGAACTGAATACTCTTGTCTTTTCCCTGAGTTTCCAGGGTTCAACTCTCCTCTTTCTTATTCCTCTTGCCCCTCTCTGCCCTACTTGGCTTCTTTTCCTCTTTGGTGCCATATCTTTAGGGCAGGAGAATAACAGGATTATATGATGGTCTACATTCAATGACTTATTTTCTTCTCTTATACATTGTTGCTATGATTAGTGATTCAGATTCAGTTCTCACTATGTCAGGTTCTGGTTCCTTCAGTTTACTCTGGTCCTTTTTAACTTAGTAACTATGCAAGCTCACCACCCTTATTTGTGCTTTCTGGGTCCCCCTGCTTTTCTCTATGACTCTAGTCACTACAGATATATATCACTATATTCCCCTCCAGAGCCTCTGGCTAAACCCACTGCTCCCCTCCACTGCCTTTTTTTTTTTTTTAAAACTTCTTGTGCGCTACTTCTATTTCTTATTACAGCATTAGAGTTACTGCCTTTTACAAGGTATAGTATAGTCAGATTTCCCACTTTAACCGTTAAATCCAGCTACTGCTTACTAGTAAACAACACATTTATACTCCAGTTTTTAAGTTGTGCTAGCCTCCTTGGAGGTAGGACTCTGGTGCTAGCAAATGCCATCTCTCAGGAACCAGAGGTGAAAACTTGAAGTCTGCAGAAATTTCTTTGAAGATCTATGATTGAACGACACATACAACAACAAGCATCCTGATATTAGAGGGCAAATTTAGGATCCGAACCAGAAAGAGTCCTTTAATCCTGGTTTTTCCACGTATTAGGCATGTAACATTAGGTGTCCTAACATTTTAGAAATTTTTTTGTTCCATGTGGAAATAGTGCTTGACCTGCTATCCTCTCGAGTTTGCTATGCCGATCAAAAGAGGTGTTGTGAATGAAAACAATTTGCAAACTGCAAATGTTTCTCTCAGTGTAAACTGTACAGATGGAAAGTTTATTTTCTTTTAATCAAGAGCTAGCTAGCACATATTTGATTATGTTATGAATGTTAACAGTTTTTCATGGCGCCTGCTTTCTTCACTCTGATGCCCCACCATGTGGCTAGGTTTCTGTGGGTGCACACACACTGCGGCTTCTCCCTTCCTGGGAGGAAAACTGAGGTCACTGAGCGGACTCCTCAGAGCCCATTAACCCATGTCTAGATAAGAGCCCAGCCTTTGGGACAAGACACACCTGGGCCTGAGTCCCGACCTAACCACAGTGTGTGATCTTGGGCAAAGCTCCCCAACTTCTCCAGGGTTGAGTTCTATCATCTGTAAAACTGGGGCAATTGTTTTTTTAGGGGTCTTGAGACACTGTGTCCAACTCATAGTCAGTGTTCCGTAGTCATGACATTGAACAAGTTGTAACAATATTGCCATGTTTTAATACATGGCAAAAACAAGTAATTAACAAGTGAGGCCTGGAATAAGGCCCAGAAAGGTAGGCTTGCTGAAAACCTTATTCAATCAATCAGAAACTGTATCTCAAGCCCCAGTGTTTAAATTTCTGATCCCTTTCTGTCCTGGGCTGTTTACCATGGTTCTCTGTTCCCCATGGAGATGGGCATTCCCAGGCCTTAAGCCTGAGTTTCGTCCTTGATGATGATGGGAAAGATACAGGGCGTGTTGACGTTGACCAGTCCTGGGGTCCTGAGCTGGGATTTTCAGCCTCTTTGGATTCAGCAGCAACTCTGAAAATGTAACAGTACCTACCACAACCGTTACCATAGCAAGCTCGAATCCCACTTCGTACAGTGGAGTTGAGATGTGAATGATTAGTCAGTGAAACAAAGAAATGGTTTGACGTGACAAGTGTATGAGAGCTGTGCTCCACACTGCTCTTAATCAACAGGGACAAAAGACTAAATGACAGAAATTCTCTCAGGGAGAGACTGACAGTGCCAAGTAAGCCTCCTTGACAAGTCGTACTCTGTCAGTTTTAGGCAAATTAGCAAGTTCAAATAGGTGGCAACTATTCCTGTCTTGCCAGCTGTGGTGATTCTCGGGCTCAGTGTGATACTTTGACCTCCTTCCCTGATCAAAATGCCTGAAAGCTGTGTCCATCTCTCCAGAGTATCATTAAAAGGAAATGGAAGTGTATCCACCGGGGCCTGCCAATCTGCCCCATCACAGGCGGTGTTTGCCTGGGAGGTGATACTCTTCTTCACAGTATGTGGGAAGCCCAGAGCTAGCTGCTGGCCTTTACAGGAAATGTGAAGAGCTCAAGTCATTTTAAAAAGGAAGCCATTTTCCTAAATGAGAGAGCCTGCTGCTAGCTCTTTTCAATTTCATTACGTTCCTGGAATGCTCAGTGTCAGATATCTTCTGAAACTTTTGAGTTAACTGTTGGGGTAACAGCCTCCTATGTTTCCTGTGCCTTGGGTATCTCTACATCTGAGACTGTAGAGGAAAAAAAAAGAAAAGAAAAGAAAATTGAGTGTCTTGGTGTCAATCTTGGCTTTGATTGCTGGTAACTTGATGGCTGAGATACTCATTAGTTTATTCATTACCTTGTCATTACCTCTTTGGGTCACAGCCAGTGCTTGCCTGCTTGTCTCAGGAATGCAGTACTTATGTGGCTGACACTGCTGTGGGTTGTGGGATGAAACTTAGTAGTCGAAATAGAAAGAAACCCTTCTTAAAACCTAAAGACTTTAGGATAGTAAATTCTTGTCCATTCACTGAAATAAATAGCATATTCTTTGCGTTTAGCTTATACAAGACATACAGAAAACGTTTAAGAACTAGCCAAGGTCCCACACTGGTGGATGCTTTTGTAGACTTTGTCTACTCTGGTTCTAGAACTGTTAACTGGCTCCATTAAGAATTCAGACTGCTGCTCAGGGTGTTTCATCCCTAGCTGGCCCCATGATGACTGTTCTAAAATATCTGTTTCTTTCTGTTCTCTAACTGCATATCTTAACAGATACCCTAGCCTCCTACTTTACTAAAAAGTCAAAGCCTTTAATTCTTTTTATCTCTATCAAATATCATAGTATGCTTATTCCTCCTTCTTGCCAAACACCTAAAAAAAAAAAGTCAGCAAATGGTGGCCCATGAGGCAAATCTGGCCTGCCACCCATTTTATTAATAAAATTTTATTAGAACCTGGTCATGTTTTTTCATTTATGTATTGTGTGTCTGTTTCTGTGATACAATAGCAAAGTTGAGTAGATGGGACAGAAAACATAGTGGCCTGCAAAACCTGAAATGATTACCAGCTGGCCCTTGACAGAAAGTTTGCCAACTCCTTCTCTGAGGAAAGAGTGATGGTCTTCCTTATAGGAACCCCCCTTCCCAGCCTATGGATCCCACCTCCTCCTGACTCCTCTGTTATCTGTCTGCATCAATTCCCTCTCTCCTCACATCTTCAACTTCCTCTGTTCTAGTCATTCTTCTTCCAGTGTTCAACTTGGGTTACTTTAATTAAAGGTGGCTCAGTTCTTAACAGTGACATAAAAACTCCTGGAGGAACAGTGTCTATAGAATAAAGAATAACTTCAGGCTGTGTCTAATAGCCAGCGCTCTGCAGAGCACCTCTAACCCGGGTATTCAGCCCTTGAGCTGAGGTGCCCAAGATATTCCCACCCTCAAGCCAAGTGGGATAATATTGCATCCGACACTCCATGTGTTGCTTATGTCAATCACCCGAAAAAGCCTCTTTCCATCCATTTGCTTGCTTTCCTAACCTATTTTTCAAAACTGAGCTTGATATAACACCTTTTCTCACATAAAATCTTTGGTTTTTCCAAATCTAATCTCCCTTCTAACACAATCACCTATAGCATTTTATTGGTACTTCTTATGAGATTTATCACTTTCTACTTTGTATTTGTAAGAGGGAAGAACCTTTGTATTCTATTACAACTTAATCACCAAAGAGATGTTGCCTATAAGCTTGAATTATACATAATGGCCCATCTCTGGGAACCCTGCTCCCAGGTAATGAGCATTAAGCTAAAATACCTTTGTGTAGCTCACAGAAAACATCCTGACTAGGCCCACCTGTGAATAAGTGCAGGAAGGAAGAAAGTAACACATCCCCTCCGGAGGCTGACTTGAACCAGGAAATGTTTGACTTTACTTCCTCCCCTTTCAGTATAAAAGAAGCCTGAATTCTAATTCAGGCAAGATGGTTCTTTGGGAGACTAGTCCACCGTCTTCTTGGTCTTCTGGCTTTCTGAATAAAGTTGCTGTTCCTTCCCCCAACAACTCCTCCCTTGATTTATTGGCCCGTGGTGCAGCCGGCAGTACAAGCTTGGACTCAGTAACACATTTCAGTTATTTGTCTGTCTTCTTCCTCTCCTCAATATGGCAATAGCAGAATCTTTGCCTTATTTATCTTTGATGTCTTTACAATACCTAGCACTATTTAGATCCTACCTAGATCTGTTGATCTGGTTTGGATTTCTCCTACCAAGTATGTGAAACCTTTGTGAATAAAGGATATGGGGTTTCCTAAACCATTTTCCCTGAAATAATATGTATGAAATCCTGAAGAATAGATGCCGTGCATACCTCAGGTTTTGACTTGTGGATAGTAGGTCAGCTCTTAAAAGTTTCAGTATCCATTTATGTTATTGGAAAAAATCATAGCCCTGCTTGATCTTATTTTTTCCACATCAGTCCTGTTGTTCTATAAATCTGTGACTTACATGGAAATGCCAAGATGGTTATACATAACTGAACATTTTTTTTTTTTTTTTACAACTGCTGAGCTCTTAAGACTGAATTTGCATGATAATGTCTGGAATTTCATTTTTCCTTCCTGGCAAGTGCATCAGTTTAAGTTTTGAATTGATAATGAGCCCTGCCTCTTCAAGGGAATTAGCTGGAGAAAATACCAACGTATGTCAGGGTTGGGGTTCTTTTTTTTTAATGATTTCCGAAAGATATTATAAAAGCCCTTTATTGTTATTGTTATTGTTGAGGTTTACTGAGGTTATTGTTGAAGGCATGTTTTATGTGAAATTTAGCTCATCAGTTTAAATCTTTTCTTAGATCTGCCAGCCCTGATGTTGGGTTAAGTAATTCCTTTTAATGGTTGGGCTTTTGCTTAGCAGGTGGCAACCTGGTGCTCAGGAAGCCAAAATTATGTCTCTAGTACTCACGGAGGTCAGCGTATTTCTGTTTCGTGTCCACAGCCTGCAGCCACAACCCTGACCAGCTGTCTGGAAGTGTCGGTGGTTGGAAGAAGGGAAACTAGTCAGCAGTGTGACTGGGTCTCTACAAAACTTTTCTAAGAGAGGAAAACAAAAACCCACTCAGGGTATAGTCATCACTGTAAACATTAAAGAAGATGAAAGACAGATATCTGGATATCTTAAGAGAAATAACTTGTCAAATTCTACCTTAGTGTCAGTTTCTTTTTTGGGAGTTCTTGAACTTCTGATCTGAGTCTATCGTAAGTATGGTTAAATCAGTCCAGGTGATTTAAAAAGAGGATAATGGAGGCATGGGGGGCGAAAGACACTTCTTTAAAGTCCTAATATGCATCTAATCAAGGAAGCAGTGATAAAAGCACTACTTGGCATCAAATCATAGTTTTAAGCTAGAAGCAACCGTAATCCTCCTAAGTCCAAAAGGATGAGTTGCCTGATTCCAGGTCACAGAGCTGGCAGTGACCCAGCACTTAAACCCAGGCCTCTTTCCCTCAGGTCCAGTGCTGTTACTATCATGCCATACAACTCTTCCTCTGCCAGTTGAGACTTTAACATCATGCTCCATCATAGTAAGTTCTGATCCACAAGTTGAAGGCATGACTCTACCATGCTTCCCTGGAACCTTTAAATATCTTTAAGCACCACACCAGGATCATCATCATTCTTGGGTATTTACACCCTCAATCTGAAATAGCTGACATTTACAGAGTGCTGACCGTGAAGCAGGAGACGCTGTTCTGAGAGTTTACGCATATTAACGCTTTTAATGCCACAGGCACTGTTTTATCTGTCTTCTAAAGGTTTGGTGGACTCTGTCAAGCTGACCAGAACCCATGCTCTGGACACAATACCCATACTGCATGTACACCTACGTCATCAGAGGCAACACAGAACCCTATGGGCTAATCCTTCCCACTGTGTGGCCATGCACTAAGCCCTTACTCTTTTCCAAGGGCCATTAAGACTGTTGATGTGAGCCGATCACCTCTTGGCTTGCACGTAGAAACTCAGGTTGTCCCAAAGCACAATTGCTAGTGAGCACCAGATTGGTGCTCTTTCACCTTCAAGGGAAGTCTTTTTGCATGATGATTCAAGGTGGCGTGATCAGATGTCTTACAAGACCCTGGGCTGCTATAAATTTGTCTAAAACAGTTGGATTATTCCCAGTCAGATGCCAGTGGCTTTGTGTGGAAGCGTAATTGTAGGTAGTACAGAGGTGTAAGAAGATTCAAGAATATGAAGGTTGTCCTTTCGGTCTCAGCGCCTGTCCTCAACTCTCGAGTTTACCTGCTTTACAGTGATTTCTGTCCAGATTTTCTAGAGGCAAATGAATTTTTCCAAAGAATCCTGCAGTCACCTAAGCTGGTGCCTTGCTTGGATATTAGGAAGTTTTCTTATTTTCGGGGGTTTCTTAACTTGTGATATAGTTTTGGCAGTGGAGGCAGATGGCTGTGCGGATGTTTGCTCAGAAAAGTCAAGAGTCCGTACAAGTGAAGGTGATCTGGAGGGTGGGAGAAACAGCAGACGTGTACATGGCAGAGGTGGGGTACAGACCTTATAGGAACTGGGAGAGAACTGAAGTCTCCCGGTTGAGTGAGTGGCTGTCAGTGTGACGCTGGGGCAGAGGCTTGTAAGCTGGGAGGATGTGGTGCAGTGCCTGGTAGTTTAGGCTCACACAGCCAGTCCTGAGTTGCACAGAGGTTGATAAATGTTTTAATTTTCCCCAAATCACATCTCTTTATTAATTCCTAAATCAAATTCCAGTTTGTGTGCTCCATTTCTAGGCTGAAAATGTATGCTTTGAGACCAATTTGGGTAAATTATCCTGTACCACCCCCCATTCCTGGAAAACAAATAGAGTCTCATTTGGATGAATGTTTTGCCTCCCTTGCATTTGGTCTTAAACCTGCTTACTGGTGTTCCTATGTGGCCAGCTCTTCATAGAAATTCCCCATCAGTCCATGGACTATTTTTAAGTGCTTTCTCTTCTTCCTTCCTCCCACACATGCAAAATTTCTCAGAGGGAAATTCAACAACTACAGCCAGTGTGGAGGGGATTGAAGGCTCCAAAAAATGCACTGTCAGAATGGGGAACAATTTCAGATCAATGCTTGTGAGGATCTTCACAAAATGGTTTAGACCAGTGGTAGGTAGAAGTAGCTCACCCTGGGAAAAGGTTACCAACCGTGTTCCTGATGCTATTAACAGTACTTTTCAAATGTTTCAAGAGAGTAGAGTATTCGGCTTCCCTGGTGGCGCAGTGGTTGAGAGTCCGCCTGCGGATGTAGGGGACACGGGTTCGTGCCCCGGTTCGGGAAGATCCCACATGCCGCGGAGCGGCTGGGCCCGTGAGCCATGGCTGCTGAGCCTGCGTGTCCGGAGCCTGTGCTCCGCAACGGGAGAGGCCACAACAGTGAGAGGCCCGCGTACGGAAAAAAAAAAAAAAAGAGAGAGACTATCTTAAATCCTACCCACACGTGCATATTTGCAGAGGAAGGGAGAGACAATTGAGAAAGAACAAAGGAAGGAAAAAATGAATGAATATGGGAAATTGTTTTTCTTAGCGGTTAGACTGGGACCCTCCTTCCTGGAAAAGACCCATCTTTTTTGCTAATTTTTAAAATTTCTGTTGGAGACTGAGCCCTGAAGGGGGCTGTAGGATGAGCTCAGATGAAGAGAGCCCAGGTGAGCTGCATTGCATCAGAAGGAAAATATGTTAAGAGGTCTAGTCTTCAAGGTGGGGCAATGGTGGGAGAAGGGAGAGAGGTGAAAGTCCCAGGCAGTACAGAGAGAGGGAATTGGGCAAGGGGAGGTGTCTCAAGGGATCTTACAGTTAAGTCTTTGTCAGGAAGTTGTCAAATATACATAAGGGAATAGCTTAATGTACCACATGTAATCATCTGCTTTCAATTACCAACACATGGCCAATCTAAACTCCAACCTCTCCCCTTCACTCCTTCCTCACTTTTTAAAGCATATCTGAACATCACATTTCATCCACAAACACTTCAATACATATTTCTAAAATATAAGATTTTTTTGAGAAAACCCCAGTATTATCAACAAAGAGAATTTCCAGCAATTCCTTAGTATCATCAAATATATTCAGATTATCTCATTAACTATTTATTGTATAACATAAAGATACCCAAATCATAGGTTTACAGGTTGAATTCTCACAAATAAATGTATCTATGTAACCAGGATGCTTTTGAAAAAGCAAATTAGCACCAGCATTCGAGAAGCATGGCCCCTCCAGTGACTATCCCATCCAAAGGTAACCCTGTACTGATTTCGAATTTTACATAAGTGGAATGGTACAATATTTACTTTCTGTGTTTGGTTCAACATTATGTCTGTAAGATTAAATTTATTAAAGTGCACTTAATATTCTACATGCACTTGAGAAGAACATGTATCCAGCTTCCGATGGATGGAATGTTTTATAAATATCTGTTAGATCCATTTGGTCTAATATATGGTTCAAGTCCATTTCCTTATTGATTTTTCTGTCTGGATGATCTACTGATTGCTGAAAACAGGGTATTGAAGTCCCCTACTATCATTGTGTTGTCCTTTGCTCCCTTGATCTGTTAGTATTTGCTTAGTATATTCAGGTCCTCCGATAATGGGTATATATACATTTACAGTCGTCTTGTCTTGATGAATTGACCCCTTTATCAATGTATAGTGACCTCTTTTTCTCTTGTTACCATTTTTGGGTTAGTCTATTTTGTGTGATATAAGTATAGCTACCCCTGTTTTCTTTTAGTTTCCACTTGCATGGAATATCTCTTTCCATCCCTTCACTTTGAGCCTATGTGTGTGTCTTTAAAGTGAGTCTCTTATAGGCAGCATATACTTGGGTCTTGGTTTTTTGTTTGTTTTGGGGTTTTTTTTTTTTTAGTCATATAGGCACTCTGCCTTTTCATTGGTGAATTCAATTCATTTACGTTTAGAGTTATTGACATATGAAAACTTATTAATGCGATCTTATTGTTTTCTGGTTGTTTTGTATTTCCATTGCTTCCCCCCCGCCGTCTCTGCCCATTTTTGTGAATTGGTGATTTTTATGGTGGTGTGCTTTATTTTCCACTTATCTTTGGCGCATCTGCTCTAGATTTTGCTTTGTAGTTTCCATAAGGCTTACATAATATTGCTACATCTCGAAGTGTATTTGAAACAAGATCTGTGCATTGTTCTTGGCTGGTACTGTTGGGGAGGAAGAAAACATTTCTCTACCCTGTTAGGTTCTTCTGGCTGGTCTAAGAATTGACATGAGACAGATTAAGGGAAGAAAATCTAATTTCATATATATAGGAACCTCACATGAGAGGGTCAGAGACAGAAAGGAAAATGAGGTATATAAACCATCCTGAGCTAAGGAATGGGATAGGGGCCTAGGGCTTCCAAGGGCATGAGAGTCATTCAGAAGGATGGTAGGAGAAGATGTTTGGTAATTAGACCTTTACCCTGCCATACAAATAAAGCTACTTAGATAAAATTTCTTCAGTAATAACTCTTTCCTGGGGAAATCCCCCACTTAAATTCTTGTAAGTAATTGAGGGAGGGGCAGTAGCTTCTCTAGAACCCAGAGGATCTTGATTGCCTTTACCTCAAAATAACCTTCATGGAAAAGCCTCCACACTTTGAGGAGGCTCAGTCTAAACCCCTACAATATACCTCTTAAACTAATTTTCATTTGTTTCCCCTCTTTTTCTTTCGAAATTTCCATTTGTTGAAACTGAGACAACTGTCTCATAGAATTATTTACGTGCTGGAATTTGATTCCTTCTCTGGTATTGAACATGTTTCTCTATATCTATATTTTATGCAAACTGAGTTAGAACCAGAGGCCTGATCTGAACCAGGTTTTCCTTTTAAACAAGGATATAGAGAGTTTTAAAGGCAGTCCCACTCCATTGCTAAAAGACCATCAATTTTACATCATTCTTTAATCTAGCTGAGCAAGTAGATGCTTTCCTTGGGGGAGCTCAGAGAGGAGGATGCAAATAGAGCTGATATCTGGAATACAAATGTATATAACAAGAAAAAAAGATCGAAGATACATATCAAAATATTAATTACTATTATGGGTATGTCATCAATAATGTTCTTACATGGTTATATTGGAAACATTAAAAAACAAAACAAATTTCATGCTTTAATGAAGATATTTCCCTGGCTGGCTTCTCCCTGGTGACCATCTTCCCATGGTGGTGTAGTGGGGAGAACACAGGCAGGTGAGGCATCCTGGCCCACCCATCAGGCCATCCAGCTCTTTCTGGTCTTTCCCATGCAACTTTCTGGTCTTCATTTGGTTTCTCAAGTTGACTATCTTGCGGGAAAAGGACACAGCATTCTAATCCACTTGACCGATATGCCTAGCATTCTGTGATGTGTTAATCTGTCTTTGTGGAATATATGACTAATTCCCTAGGTCTGACATTGTTGGGTGAACTGATAAAAGCAGTTTTCTGCATCTCTACCACCGAGCTCCAGACTCTTGAGCTGGGGGTTCTACAGCCAAGTGCCAAAAGTCTGAGAGTTTTCTTCCAGACGATCATTCAGCCTCTCTTTTTCATATCTCCATGGGAAGTGTGACAGGGGGTCAATTCAGGAACCACCTGATGAAAGATACCATGTTTCCTCTCCAGAAACGTGTGATGGAGGCATCTAAATTATCAGTACAGGTTTTTCTAAACCAGAAACTTTGGACAAGAATCTACAAACAAGAGATCTTTGTTTCTGGAAACATCTGAAAATGAGATATGCTGTGAAGCTCAGCGGTGCTTGACCTACTTAGATGCTGTCTAAGTGAGGGAGACAAAATAAGAAATGCTTGCATTTTTGTTCACTAGGGTTTTTTCATAGGGAATCATTGTTTGGGGGATAACTCAGGGTATTCTGTAGATAAGAGTCCTTATGTAGGATAGCTTAGGGGGTTGATGCTGTGGACAAACTGAAACTGATAGGTAAATTGTACAAAATTTTGTTTGCATATATTTTTTCTAGGAAAAACTTAGCTTTCTTCAGACCCATGATCAAAAAAGATTAAGAATATAGAAATTTCAGATGTTCTTAGGTAAACTATATGTAAAATGAAGTTTGGATGGTAAAGGGTGACCCTGGAAAATGTGAAGAGAATCGATGTATCTATTGGGTTGGCCAAAACGTTTGTTTGGGTTTCCCATAACCTCAAATCAAAGTCTGTGAGGACACTGGGATTAGAGCTTGTTTGGGAAGCTTTGCATGGGGAGGTCAGCTTTGAATTGCCCTGTGAGGCGTCGCTAATGGGTGTCAAGTAGGTGAATTCATGCTCACCTACATGAGCACCACCCCGAAATTCTTTCTTCCACTTTTCTTCCCAAGTAGTCTTCATACCTTGCTGTTTTAAGCCTTTCATGGACACTTTTGGTTCATCTGTTTTTATGTGAAAATATCTGCATTCCTCTTGGAAGAGACCATTCATTGTCTCCCCACTACAGGGAAGTATTAAGAAAGAGAGAGAGATGAAAAGGGCTCTATCAAAAGTAACGATGTTGCATTCAAGGTGAATTATGTGATGAAGAAAAGATGGCTTTCGAACAGGATGGCAGGGTAACAAAGGTTTTTTCTCTGCTCTTAACCAGCAAGTGTAGATTTGGGTCTAAGCAATATGTATAATGTCTAAAGGGCAGTTAAATTCCTGGACGTTAGTCATACTCAGATGGAGTCAAGGTCTAAAACAGGGTACAAAATGACTAACTGGACTGCATCCAATCCACAGACTTGAGAATCCAATCCACAGTCTTCGTTGCTGCGCGTGGGCTCTCTAGTTGTGGCAAGCAGGGGCTACTCTTCTTCATTGTGGTGTGCAGGCTTCTCATTGTGGTGGCTTCTCTGGTTGTAGAGCATGGGCACGTGGGCTCAGTAGTTGTGGCTCATGGGCTCTAGAGCGCAGGCTCAGTAGTTGTGGCGCACTGGCTTAGTAGCTCCACGGCATGTGGGATCTTCCTGGGCCAGGGCTTGAACCCGTGTCCCCTGCATTGGCAGGTGGCTTCTTAACCACTGTGCCACCAGGGAAGCCCTTGTTACAATTATTGAGTATTGTTTGATGTCAATTTAGAATACCTTTAAAGCAAAATTTTAAATTTAGACTTACTCTGATTAGAATATTTATATCCTTCATACTTGTGCCCCTCTCCCTGGATAGGTTTCCTGATGGAAGGGACTATGTCACCGATATTTCTGAACCTTTAGTTTCCTATTTGGACTCTTGAAGATACTTCCATGGTAATAAGGAAACAAGAACTTAAGACGATTATACAAACTTATAATATTGAGATATACTGCCTTCATACTTTACTAGAACATCGAGCCCCACCCGATATTTCAGCTATATTACTATCTCACTACTCTGCTTATGATGTCACTGATTCTTCTTCACACATATAAGAAGCCTCACAGGACCTTTGCAAAGGCCCAAATGGGGTTGATGCTGAGCTTCTGGCAAGCCTCTCACTGAGGAGCAGTTTCTCCTAGCTGGGTCTATATGTAGGGAAATATTGGGGTGGGTAGGGGGGTCGGCAGCTGTGAGGCCTGATTTAGCCGACCCCATTCTGGGATGGAGTGTCCTGGAATACACTATAACCCCAACTCAGGATTCATCTGGCTGTGTTTTTGCAAGACTACAGTTGCCTCTGCTGTTGGTCCAGGATCCTTTCCAAGCTGAAGAAAAAAAAAGCACGCTTTTTAAACACAAGCACTTCCTATCAATACTAAATCCTTGTATCTTTAAAAGGAAATATAGTCATCTTATGTAGGATTCCAGACACATTGGATGGCTCACCAACAGAATTTAAAGAAGCAACTTATTTTCTAACTTGACCAACTTCTGATTTTATTTGCCCTGGAACTTCACTGCTATTGGTATTCCGCACGATAAACATACTTTGACTCAAAGTGTGCGTGCGCTGAATAACACACGAGACTTTGGCAAGATGAGTTAGAAGTATACTAAAAAGGAAAGGCAATAGTCACAAAGGATTGTAAATCTTAGATTAAAGTACAGAAGAATTTTATGTAAGGATCAGGTATGACTTAGAGAAAAATCTTAACTTGGTTTAATTATTTGTATTGAATTTTCTATATATTCTTAGCCACAGTTCTGTATAGACTACCCTCATGGGACTTTTTCCCTTAACTATGCAGGTTAGGAATTAATGAAAAGATCTCTGCACCCCATATAGACCAATCATCTGGACTTTGACAACAATCTCTATTTCTCATTAAGATACATGAAGTCAGTTTCAAAGGCGCTCATCTAATTCTTTCCTGTTGGATGAGTGTGCATAGAAAAGTCCTCTGCTACTAACTTGCCCGTGCAGAGATCTCACATCATTGTCACTTGTCACTACTTATACTCAAACTGCTTATTTGAGCTGTCATAGAAGACTTGCCAAATCTTTTTATTTTGTTCTCTTTACTATTCATATGTTTCGCAGAAACTGCTTGGGCAAAAGGAATTGTCATTTTTTATCAGGAGAACTAAATCATCAGGTGGCCTTATTTCTAGCGAAACTATACCCAGAAGCAACTCTTCTTGGGGTTCAAGGTGATTAAAAAATTAGGAAATGGGAATAACTTCCCTCCCTCCATTTTTATATATGTTATTTCCCTTTTTGGAAGAGGGGCTGTTTTGGGGGAAAGCGCAAAGAAGGTCTTCGGAGACCATTTTATCCTTCCAAAAATAGTAAAATTATGTAAAAGTTCAGGAAAGATTGTGTAGAACAATGCCTCCCCTCCCAACTCCCCATCTCATTTTATCCCGTTTCAGGACCTTACAAACTTCCAAGAAGAAATAGCAAATCTAGGACACCCTTGTCATGATAGATTAAGGAAGGACTTTTCTAAAGAAACAGACCATCTCCAAACTACAAGAGCCCTAAATCAAATTGCTTTTATTGTGGGAGTCCTTGTTTTCACCAGAACTTGGGGTATCTATATTACCTAGGCCTAATGCTGTTGCTTGCATGGTATCATTTCAGTTTGGGGCAAAAATGAGGACAGTTGCTTAGGATGCATGTGTCGTCTGAGATCCAGGGCAGCTCCCATCCAAGACTGACCAAAATTAGAAGCCTCAGTGACCCAACACGTTCAACAGCCGAGGCAGATGGTGGAGTGGGAAAGAGCGTGAGGGTGGGAATTGGATGCACCTCGGTTCACATCCCAGCTTTCACTAGCTGTGTGACCTCAGACAGGTTACGCAACTTAGGTATGCTTCACTTGCTCTATTTTTAAAACAAGGATAACATCAACTTCATATATAGCATGAATGATTTGTATCTTTTAGATTTGTATCATTAGGGCCAGGGGCCCTAATGTTGGAAGAATTTACTGGGCATCCCATTTCTGTGGGAATAATATAGGTCATGGGGCACCTCTGTATTTTGAATTTGGAAAGTGATTAGGAATTCACAGTTGGGATTTTTGAAAACCATAAAAGAAGAGCTCATTTGACTGATTTTTGTTGTGGATACTACCAAGAGCTCTCGTTTTTTGTGTCTATACCTGAAACAATACATATAGGAACCTTAAAGGAGACTCCCTGAGACTCTCCCTAAATCTTCCTAGAAAGGACATCAAGACAATCCAAAGAAGAACAAGAAATTATATGCCAGGTGGAATATGTGGAAGAAAATGAATCTTGAGGGCTTCCCTGGTGGCGCAGAGGTTAAGAATCTGCCTGCCAATGCAGGAGACACGGGTTCGAGCCCTCATCTGGCGAGATCCCACGTGCCACGGAGCAACTAAGCCCATGTGCCACAACTACTGAGCCTGCGCTCTACACAGCCCGCGAGCCACAACTACTGAAGCCGGTGCGCCTAGAGCCCATTCTCTGCAACGAGAGAAGCCACCGCAATGAGAAGCCCACGCACCGCAACGAAGAGTAGCCACCGCTCACTGCAGCTAGAGAAAGCCCATGCGCAGCAACAAAGACCCAACGCAGCCAAAAATAAATAAATAAATTTTAAAAAAAAACTTGCAGGGAAAAATATTTGTTGAAATCTTAGATTAGGCAAAGATTTCTTAGATATGGCAGCAAATCATGATCCATAAAAAAAAAAAAAATAGAATACGAATCTTGAACCAGCCCCTACTATGGTCAAGACTTTCTGAGGGGTATTTATATCCCCTTAATATTTATATATTAAGCCCTCGTTGGACTTCCATTACTATGTTGAATTTATATCCCAGAGGGCACTCTGAGCAGATGTCCATATTTTTTTCCATAAAATTTAGCAGCTGTATTGAATATAAACTGAAGATTATAGACTAGTCATTTTGTCTGTCACTAAATATTAAGTACTTTTATAAAAATTACAAAATTTATAAATGATGTAAGCAGGGAGAAAAAGTGTTAATAGATTGGATACCGAGCACAAAGTACATATTTGGAAAACCAAGCTGGAAATCATAGGCTCTGAAATCTATATCTTTATTCAGACATTTAGAAATCTGCTCTAATGGGTTTAGGTTTATCATTGCCATTAAAAATTTATTTTAGGGACCCTACTGATACATAGATATATATTTTTGACACATAGTTGATTTACAATACTGTTAGTTTCAGATGTATGGCAAAGTGATTCGGTTATATATAATTTTTTTCCATTATAGTTTATTACAAGATATTGAATATAGTTCCCTGTGCTATATAGTAAATCCTTGTTATTTATCTATTTTATATATAGTAGTTTGTATCTGTTAATCCCATACTCCTAGTTTATCCCTCCCCTTTGGTAACCATAAGTTTGTTTTCTGTGTCTGTGAGTCTGTTTCTGTTTTGTAAATAAATTCATTTGTACTATTTTTTAGATTCCACATATAAATGATATCATGTGATATTTGTCTTTGTCTTATTTCACTTAGTATAATAATCTCTACATCCATCCATGTTGCTGCAAATAGCGTTATTTCATTCTTTTCTATGACTGAGTATTCCATTGTATACATATACCACAACTTCTTTATGCATTCATCCGTCAGTAGACATTTAGGTTGCTTCCATGTCTTGGCTACTGTAAATACTGCTGCCATGAACATTGGAGTGCATACATCATTTCTAATAAGAGTTTTCATCTTCTCCAAGTACATGCCCAGGAGTGGGATTGCTGGATCATATGGTAAATATTTTTAGTTTCTTAAGGAACTCCCATACTCTATTCCACAGTGGATGCATCAATTTACAGTCCCACAAACAGTGTAAGAGGGTTCCCTTTTCTCCACACCCTCTCAAGTATTTATTATTTGTAGACTTTTTGACGATGGCTATTCTGACCAGTGTGAGGTGGTACCTCACTGTAGTCTTGATTTACATTTCCCTAATAATTAGTGATGTTGAGCACCTTTTCATGTGTCTATTGGCCATCTGTATGTCTTCTTTGGAGAAATGTCTACTTAGGTCTTCTGCCCATTTTTTGATTGGGTTGTTTGTTTTTCTGATACTGAGTTGTATGAGCTATCTTTATATTTTGAAATTAAGCCCTCATTGGTTGCATCATTTGCAAATATTTTCTCCCAGTCTGTAGGCTGTCTTTTCATTTTGCTTATGGTTTCCTTGGCTGTGCAGAAGCTTATAAGTTTGATAAGGTCCCATTTGTTTATTTTTGCTTTTATTTCTTTTGGGAGACTGACCTAAGAAAACATTGCTACAATTTATGTCAGAGAATATTTTGTGTATGTTCCCTTCTAGGAGTTTTATGGTATCCTGTCTTACATTTAAGTCTTTAACCATTTTGAGTTTACTTTTGTGTATGGTGTGCAGAAGTGTTCTATCTTCATTGATTTACATGAGGCTGTCCAGCTTTCCCAACACCACTTGCTGAAATGACTGTCTTTTCTCGATTGTATTTTTTTTGCCTCCATTGTCAAAGATTGACCATAGGTGTGTGGGTTTATTTCTGGGCTCCCTACTCTGTTCCATTGATCTATATGTGTTTTTGTGCCAATACCATGCTCTTTTGAATATTGTAGCTTTATAGTATTGTCTGAAGTCTTGGAAGGGTTATGCCTCCAGCTTTGTTTTATTCCTCAGGATTGCTTTGGCAATTCTGGGTCTTTTATGGTTCCATATAAATTTTAGGATTATTTTCTCTGTGAAAAATATCATGGGCATTTTGACAGAGATCACATTGAAACTGTAGATTGCTTCGGGTAATATGGCCATTTTAATAATATTCTTCTAATTCAAGAGCATGGGATGTCTTTCCATTTCTTGAATCATCTTCAGTTTTCTTTATCAATGTTTTATAGTTCCCAGCATACAAGTCTTTCACCTCCTTGGTCAGTTTTATTCCTAAGTATTTTATTTTTTGATGCAATTTTAAAACGAATTTTTTTTTTCTTTCCCTTTCTGATATTTCACTGTTAGTGTGAAGAAATCAAGATTTCTGTATGTTAATCTTGTAACCTGGTATCTTGCTGAATTCATCTGTCAGTTCTAGGAGTTTTTGTGTGGAGTCTTAAGAGTTTTCTATGTAGAGTATAATGTCATCTGTGTATAATGTCATCTGCCTATAATGACAACTTTACCTCTTCTCTTCCAATTCAGATAACTTTTCTTTCTTTTTCTTGCCTGATTCCTGTGGCTAGGACTTCCATTACTATGTTGAATGGAAATGGTGAGAGTGGGCATCCTCATCTTTTTCTAGAATTTGGTGGGAAGGCTTTTGGCTTTTCAGCATTGATTATTATGTTGGCTGTCAGTTTGTCATAAATGGTTTTATTATGTTGAGATGTGTTCCCTTTATACCCACTTTGGCAAGAGTTTTATCATGAATAGACATTGAATTTTATCAAATGCTTTTTGTTCATATATTGAGATGTTCATGGGGTTTTTGTCCTTTCTTTTGTTGATGTGGTATATCACATTGATTGATTTGCATATGTTGAACCATCCTTGTGACTCTGGAATGAATTCAACTTGATTACGGTGTATGATTCTTTTTATGTGTTGTTGGATTCAGTTTGCTAATATTTTCTTGAGGATTTTTGCATTTATATTCCAGATGTCCATATAGATACTGCTAACTAGAGCTTTTGTCCCAAATCCCAATAGGGTCAAAAGATATCTTCTGAGAAATATCTGCTTTGGGGGAAAACTTGGAGAAACAGTGACTGTTTGGTAGTTACCTAAAATCCTTTAGGAAATAAGGCATGACTAGAAGTTAGAAGAGTGGGGAGGGGAGAGGAAAAGACAGCAAGAGAGAGGCAAAAACTATTGGGCTTAAATAAGAAGAAGCTAAAAGGAGATTTTACGTGTCCTTATTCCTATGAAGGAATATTACAGGACTGACCATTAGACCACTAGTGGGGTTTTCTTTCCCCCCGTTTTCTACTAAAAATAGGAGAAAATGAACCTGAATCAATTCAACCACTTACTAAATTGAAGTGTAACACAGACCCTATAGAGGTCATCTTAACCTCTCCAGATCTGTTTCCTCATCTGTACAAGGTTAAGAGTAGACTGATCCCCCCCAAGATTACTTCCACGTCTAATTTGTAATTTGAGATTTTAGAGTAGGTGGCAGAGAATTTATGAAGGCCCTTTTACTGGAGATTTTTAAGCAATAATGATGACTATTTTTTTGAGATGCATTGCATAGAGTGTTGCCTGAAGGTTTGAGGATAGAGTCCCTGGCATCTAAATGTTCTCTTTAACATGTACGGAGTGTGTAGGACTAGGTGAAAGCCTGATGGCAATCTGGGAAGGCTTCCAAGAGGAGGTAAGCTCTGAGCTAATTTAGGAGACCTGCTGGAAAGGACTAGAGAAGGGAGCATGTTACCAAGAAAAAGTATGACTCAGCCAGGCAAATACAGGATATGGTAAGGGGAGTGTGGAAAAGCCCAGAGGGAGATCAAATCACTTCTACAACATTCCTCTACCTTAGGAAGGACACCGTGTGTGTAAATATCTAATTGTGCCATAGCTTTGGTATCACACATGTTCAAATTTGAGTGTCAGCTCTGTATCCTTGAGGAATTTTCCTGAAGGGCTACAGATTTCTCACCTGTAAAATATGGATAATAAAACTTACCTCTATTAGGTTATTGAAAAATTAAACAATATAACATATACAGTGTGTCTAGCATCATGCCTGTAATTGCAGTAGGAGAACAACAAATGTAGTCACCACCCTTCCCTCCCCAGGACAAACCAAACATCCTGCTGAAAACTGCACACACAAGAGCCCTGGGCTGGAAGTTAGAGACCAGATTTGGGATTGCAGATGTGGGTTCTAGCCAACTGTAAGACCACAAGCATGTGATTCAATATTGTTAGATGCAGTTTTCTCATTCTAATAATTTTGAGTTTGTAATAGATGATCCCTAAGTTCCCTTATAGCTCTAACATCCTACATTCAGTTCCTGCCCTTATGTTGTTACTAACGTACAAAGAGAACAAGCATGTGAAAGAATTTAGTGCCAGTCCAGCCTGAGAAAAAAGCAACATGAAACAGTGGCACAGTGGCTGTAGCTTTCCAGCTTACGAATGTAGCTCTCTAACTGGGAAGAAGTAGAAGTCCAAAAATTTGTAATGTATTGCTCTGAACATATTAAGGACGTTAGTCTGCATGATTCACTCGACTGATATTCATTGAGCGTCTGCTATGTTCCAAGCACTGTACCAGGCCTGGGGATGCAGAGTTAGTAACACAGGCTCCCTCCCCAGTCTGTAGGGGACCTGGCTGTTATAGAGCAGTGTGTTAAGCACAATGATGTGTATGTAAGGCATGCTATGGGAGCAACAAAAAGAGTAGACCCATCCCAGAGTAGAGGGAAGGAAGCCATTGAAGTCTTCCCAGATGAAGTGACAGGTCAACAGAGGTTTAAAGAGTGACTAGAAATCAGATACCTTGTGTTTTTAAGAGCAACAGAGCTTTACACCAGAAGTCCACGCAAGGAGGCAGAATATCCACAGCTGGGACTGATGTCCCCAAAGGCAAGCAGGTCTCAGGCAGCTACTCAGTTCCTCAAACAGACTAGCTCTAGAGCTTCCTTTGCTTCTGGCACCAACCTTCCCTTTCAACAGAACTTTTAGACAAAAGATGATAACTCCAGATGCTTTGTGGCCACAGTCAAAGTTTTGTTTACCAAAAGAAAAATCAACTTAGGCTAACTTCGAGGAAACAAATATGCTTTAGAATACTGGGTAGCTCATAGCATTGATGAAGAAACATGAAGTCCTAAAAAAAAAAAAAAAAAATAGGAACGAAGGGAAGCAAAGATGGCCAAGATCACCCAACAAGACTAGTCTACTTTGAATTCTAGTACCATCCTCAGAGTTCATTTGTGGCCATGCCTGGACTCTGCTGCCCCTGGACACTTGCACTTACTGCTAGACTCTTAATTCAGCCATGCCGACATGGGTAAACTCTATCCATGTACCTTCGTTTCATTCCCATGCCTGCACCACAGTTTCTACAGAGCTTGTGGGGAAATGCACACACACACACACACACACACACACACAGCCACTAAACCTTGTCTCCTGCCTGGCTCAAAACACAGATATTTTGAGTATTTGTAATAATAAGCATTAAATATATGGAAGCAAAGTGTTATGTAAGTATAAAGTATTAACATCAGTGATTAACTTTAGTCAGTGAAAATTATAAATCATCTCATTTATGCTCTTTGTAACAAGGGAACAGTTGTCATTTTCTCTGAAATGATCTAAATTAGCTACATTTTGAAGTGAGGCTAAATGTCATTACAATATAATATGCTAAACCTGTCCATCAAAAGGAACATTTGCACATTTAAATTTAAATGAAGTAGGGATAGACCTATTATCTCAATGTCCTAGGTGATAACAGTATTATTATTATATAGCATGTCTTCTACTGTTTATAGACATTATGCTATTTTGAGTAACATTTTAAAAATCACTACAATTTTTATAAAATATCTGGAAATAACCTTAAGGATAGAAAGTATTGTATGTGTTGATTTGTAGCATTTATATAAATTTGGTGTTCTATTATCTCAGTGCTTTTGATGTCAAGTTACTATGAAATCCGAGAGGTCCGTTTGTATTAAAGTAAGTTAGGTCAGCTCTTATAACCAACCAGGAAAATCCCAATGGCTTAAAATGTTGAGGGAAGGTTTCTTGCTCACATCACAGTCTAATGTGGGCCAACAGGGCTATCTTCTTCATGCACATGTTCAGAGACAGACTCTCCGTATCTAGTAACTCAGATTTACCCTAAGGTCTGGGAACCCTCCACTGGACACCTGCCTCCAGCCAGATGACAGGGAAGCCAGAAGACAGGGAAGAGAGAATATAAGGAAATACAGGGCTGGTTTTAAATATCTATATTTATTTATCCTGAAAGCAAACACAGGTTTCTGGATCACATAGTCCAAAGAGGTGACCTTCTTTTGGGGCCACCCAGAGAAAAAGGCATCTTTTCCTAATATTCACAAAGACATCATATAGGCTAGTGAGTGGCGCTGAACTCTAAGTTCAGTAAATGAGAAAATGAGAGCCGTCTGGAAGTCAACAGTGGAAGCAACACCATAAAATACAGCCCGGGGAGCATCTGGCTGCAGAAGGCATAAGATGCAAAGAGGAAAAGTGTGCAGCAAAGCAAGAGTGCAGGAGAAAACAATTCATATAGGTTGAGTGGCAGTAACAAAGAGACCCCCAAAATTCAATGGCTTATAAAACAAGTTCCTTTCTTTCACATAACAGTCCAAGATGTTATTCAGAAGCTTTCCGTAGATGAACCACTGGATTTTAAGGTCACCATGGTCATGCCTAACCCAATCAGGACAGGGGAGACATCATGGAAGACCTCACAGAGGAGTATTTTTTTTTTTTTGAAGTATAGTTGAGTTTCAATGTTGTGTTAGTTCCAGGTGTACAGCAAAACAGTTCTATATATTGTTTTCTGAGTCTTTTCCCTTACAGGTCTTTACGAAATATTGAGTATAGCTCCCGGTGCTATACAGTGGGTCCTTGTCGGTTATCTAATTTATATATAATAGTGTGTATCTGTTAATCCCAAACTCCTAATTTATCCCTCCCCCAGCCTTTCCCCTTTGGTAACCAGAAGGGATTTTGACTCAGGAATTGGCTGACTTCCACTGGCTGGAACCCAGTCACATGACCACACTTAACTTCAAAAGAGGCTCTGCAAAATGTAGTCTGAGGATCAAGAAAGAAGATGACAGATTTTGGTTGACAGCTCACAGTCACTGTCACATGGATTCACAGAGACTCTTAGCAACAACATAGGAGCGAGTAAATGCAGAGGGAGCTCTCTGATACATTAATTAAAATAGGGAAAGAAGAGACAAGGACAGTTGGCTGACCTCTGTACCCTTAACCCCCTCTGTGGGGCAGGGCTGGCTGACACAGATAAATTCTCATTTCCTCAGTATGATACCTGTGAGTTTTGCTTTTCAATGTGACTAGCTGATCAAAACCATTCTTGATTTCAAACACTATTTAGGAACTCTGGTAGGCAGAATAATGGTCCCAAAAGATGCTCACATCCTAATTTCCAGAATCTGTGAATATGTTACTTTACATGGCAAAGGGGTTAAGGTTACAGATGGAATTAAGGTTGCTAATCAGCTGCATTTAATATTGGGAGATTATCCTGGATTATCCACGTGGGCCCAATATAATCACAAGGATCTATGACAGTGGAAGAGGGGCAGGAGGTCAGAGTGATGCCAGGGGAGGAGGACTTGACCCACCATTGCTGGCACTGAAAATGGAAGAAGGGGGGCATGATGGAAGGAATGTGGGCAGCCTCTAGAAGCTGGAAGAGGCAAGGAAATGAACTCACCCCTAGAGCCTCCAGACTGATTAACAGCCCTGCTGACACCTTGATTTTTAATCCATTAAGATCCATGTCAGACTTCTGACCTAAAGATGATGAATTTGTGTTGTTTTAAGCCACTAAATTTGTAATAATTTGTTACAGCAGAAACTGTAATAGGTCGTCACCCATATAAAACATATGAGAATGAGAGGGAGCCTCAGAAACACTGGTCACTAGAAGGGCTGCCCAACAGAGGAGGCTGACCCCGTAAGCCATACTCATACAGGAGAGTTGCCCACGAGGTGCTACCACTGTCAGAAATGTTTCCTAAACTTGCCGAGATAATCACTCCATCCTCTTGTACCTGAGATGTGATTTTGACTACCTTTTTAAACACAGAGCTTCTCTAGTAGCTAAAGAAGAAAAGTCCTCCAGGGTCCAGCTGAACACTGATACTAGGTAACATCAAAACACAGCTCGGCTTACCCTTGAATCCTTGCGACCTGTTTATGTCAAATTAGGAGTTGAGAAAAGCCGTCAAGGTATGAAACAGAAATTTATTGCAACTAAATCTCTTACCTTGCACAAAACATGAACTCCAAATGAGTAAGTGCATCTATGCCTCCAACTCTAAAATGTTCCATTTTACCGCCCCCAAAGAACTCCATGAATGAGTGTTCTTCTCTTGTTTTATATTTATGTAAATAAATATTTTATATGTATTTTATATTTACATATTCTCACGGTGGGCAGTCTTAGTATCCACATCAAAGTGTTGCATTTTTTCTACCTGGGAGAAAGCTGTTAGCTGGTTTAACAAATCCAGGATAGTACCATCTGGATGTTTCCCAGAGCGTTAGCAATAGGGTTTTAATCAGTGTTGAACTTTCGGAAGAAACGTGTTAGATAAACAAAGACAGAGAACATATAAATATATTCCAGTCTGCTGGCCCAAATAATGATAAACCAGAAATATTTCAACAGAACGAAAAGCTAAAGAACTTCGTTTAAAATTGTTATGCTCTTTTGGGAAAGTTAATAAAAAAGAAGGCAGAGAAGCAAATCAAAGAGTCTTTTGTGTTGCCACTCATCTCTCAAACTGACAGAATATACTTGTGTTTCATAAAGGACCTTGATATGGCTAGAGTTTGACTTGATTCCATCAAAAAATAATAAAATATACAGTGACGAGAAAAAAATATTACAGGCAAGGTTGAGTCTGGTTTTTGTGTAAACAATTTTCACATCCAAAGAGCACACAATGAGACAATACTTTGATTTTCTTTCATGATTATAAAGTATTTAGTTCTCAGGAAACCTTGTCTTGAGGCAGTGCCACCACATTGGTGAAAAGTTCCAGCCAAGTTAATTTCTTTCTGGTATAAAGCAGAGCCAGAGTTGATTTTTTTCAAGGTCATCCATTTAAATTAAGAGCTATTCACTCCAAAGGTTAAAGTAAATAAGTAGTTTTAAAGTGAAGTGTTAAGGCCACGCATATGAAAACAAAGTTCACATAAATTATAATTGCTGAAAACAATTTTGAAAATAATTAACTTTTCCATTTTTATGCCATTCTCCTTTTGTACGAGAATTTTAAAGTTCTTCAGAACGTTAGAAAAAGGCTAGGATCCTTTCGTTAGATTTGCAAAGCAGCAAGACTGATGCAGTGCCGATATATACAATGAAGGTCCATTTGCACTATTTTTGGAGCTTTGAATAGAAAATAAGAGGCTGCTTTCTTTATGTGCTCTGGAAATCTGTATCAGTCTTTTACATCCTTATTCCATACATATATGTGTAGTCTCCCCCTACCCCCGCCATTTCCCTAGGCCACATCTGCCTGAGAGGTAGGAAAAATAAATCATGTCACAACCATGGTCATCTCATGTCTTGTTGACCTCGTCTGGGAAATCACTAAACCCTAGTCACACCAGTATTTCCTTTCTTGTTCAAAAACAATAGGTCCTCATCCAAACTATTCCAGGCCATTATAGCCTTCCTTTGCTACTTAGGAGTAGGTGGTAGACCCTAGGTAATTAACATAACACAACTCTTTTGATTGTCTGTATTATAGAAGATGAAGAAGCTAAACTCTAGAGTTCCTGGCCTGCCTTTGCATTGGTGTGGCTGTGCAACACATTCTGATCAATGATATGTAAGAGGATGTCTCCTGGTGCCACATTTTCCCTTTCTCCTTTCTGTCTGGGACATAGACAGGATGTCTTGAGATGCAGTAGCCATCTTGTGCCCACGCTAGATGTGGCAGGCTGATTATAAGGTGGCTCCCAAGATCCTCACTTCCTGATGTTCATGCCCTCCCCTTGAGTATGGGAGGGACCTTGCTTCTAACCAATAGATTACAGCAAAGGTGATGGGATGTCGTTCCTGTGATTGTGTTACATATGAGGGTAACACCTTTCTGAGAGTCTCCTGCTAGCTTTGTTGAAGAAAGTGGCCATGATGGGGGACCTACATGTGGTGAGGAATTAGAGGGAGCTTCTGACCAGTGACCAGCTAAAAATTGTAGTGGCCTCCAGCCAACAGCTAGCAAAAACCTGAGGCCCTCAGTCTAACATTCCACAAGGAACTGAATGCTGCCAGTGATGCAAGCTCAGAAGCCATCCTTTCCTTACTCGAACTTTCAGATGAGAACCCAGCCCTGGCCAACATCTTGATTACAGTCTTGCAGAGGACCCAGCTAAGCCATTCCCAGACTCCTGACCTACAGAAACTGTAAGATAATAGAAGTGGTCATTTTAAGTTGTTAAGTCTGTGGTAACATTGTTGCACAGCAATAGACAACTAATATACCAAAGGTGAAGGAGAGGATAGAGAGTCCTAATTCCTTGAAGGCACTTACCACTGGTACCCCAGTCTGGACTGCCTATTCTGGATTTTTATTGAATGGGATAAATAAACACCTATGAACTTAAGCTCTTCTGTTTCTCACGTTTTCCGAGGCTTGGACGTAAAAGCAATCCTTATTGGTACCAGGTGGCTTGTAGCCCAAATTGTTCTCTCAGCTCTGAGTAGAGCCTTCCTCTTGTTCATGATAGTTCTCTGGTTGTAGCAGCTATTTGCATAACTGTCTCAAGACATGCTCCCAAATGTTACGGTTCTAACTCTTCTTTTGCTCCAATAATTGTTAAGGTGAGTTAAGGGAGAGGCTCTCCTTCATCCAATATTAAAGGAGAAGAGAAGGAAAGGGAAAGGGAGAAATGGAAAGAGGAAGGAAGGGTTAATATTTTTAGCACCCAAACTATGCGTCCAGACCTTCTGAGTTTATTATGAACGTGTGTATGTGATTATAACATGTTACAACTTTCATCAGGCTTGATGTATTTATGACATCTTTCACTTCTGCCCCGGCCTCCAAACCTGACACAAGCCCCCAAAGAATATTCCTTTTTACCCACTGACTTCCTACTACAAGTCCTTATCACTCCTAACATAAGTCTTTCCTAACCTTTGGGAGATGAGGACTCCACTCTCTCCCGTGACTTGAATAGTACTGCAAATTTCCCAGCAGCCCTCCAATCCCCTGAGCCTTATCCACTGTCATGCAAACTGAAGTCAGTGAGGTCTGGGGGAGTCCTCACTGCACACTTGGAACTCTGGCCACACAGGTGTGCACTTTTGCATTGAAGACTCTTAACATATACCTACTTAGGTAGTATAGTGTTCACTCCATTATAGAGACAAGGAAACTGAGGTGCAGAATCAGAAAGTCTTAGCTTTAGAAGAGACCCTTAAATGACTCCAGTGCTCTTCTCACTGTACAAAAGAGGTGCTGGGGAGGAAAATGAATTGAGTATGACTTCACTTCTTGTAATGGCTCCAACATTTATAGTCCTGTGACCTTGATAATATCCTTTACCCTGAGGCCTTCTCTCTGATGAGTGATACTTCTTGTCTCCTCAGTAATGCTGTGGTACAGACTAAGAGGATTCAAGAATATGAACAGTTTTTGAAAGCTTTAAGCACTACAGACCACATGAAGTGCAGGAACGTTGAAACCCACACTTTTTTTTTTTTTTGGATGTATAGTTGATTTACAATGTTGTGTTTCTGCTGTACAGCAAGGTGATTCAGATATATAGACACTTTTTAAGATTCTTTTCCATTATAGATTATTATAAGTTATTGAATATAGTTCCCTGTGCTATAAAGTTGGTCCTTGTTATCTATTTTATATATAGTACTGTGTATCTGTGAATCCCCTACTTCTAATTTATCCCCCTCTCCCTCCCTGTCCCCTTTGGTAAACATAAGTTTTTTTTAGGGTTCTGTGAGTCTGTTTCTGTTTTGAAATAAGTTCACTTGTATCATTTTTTTAGATTCCACATGTAAGTGATATCGTAATATTTGTCTTTCTCTGTCAGACTTACCTCACTTAGTATGATAATTTCCAGGTCCATCCATATTGCTGCAAATGGCATTATTTTATTCTTTTTTTACGGCTAGGAATATTCCATTGTATCTTCTTTATCCATTCATCTTTTGATGGACACATTTAGGTTGTTTCCATGTCTTGGCTATTGTAAATAGTGCTACTGTGAATATTGGGGTGCATGTATCTTTTAGAATCAGTTTCCTCTGGATATATGCCAGGGAGTGGGATTGCTGGATCGTATGGTAGCTCTATTTTTAGTTTTTTAAGGAACCTCCATACTGTTCTCCATAGTGGCTGCACCAATTTACATTCCCACCAACAGTGTAGGAGGGTTCCCTTTTCTCCACACCCTCTCCAGCCTTTGTTATTTGTAGATTTTTTAATGATGGTCATTCTGACTGGTGTGAGGTGATACCTCATTGTCGTTTTGATTTGAATTTCTCTAGTAATTAGCGATGTTGAGCATCTTTTCATGTGCCTGTTGGCCATCTGTATGTCTTCTTTGGAGAAATGTCTGTTTAGGGCTTCTTCCCATTTTTGAAACCCACACACTCTTGAATACACATTGTACATTAAAGCTGTGCACTATCCCATGTTTAATGACACTTCAAAAAAACACAAAATGCTGAAGTCTATAATCTTCACGTGGGAGCTGTACTAATAATATCTGCAAATGCATTTTCACAAACAAATACTTTGAACAGAGTTTTCCAGTTTGGATTTTTTTTTAATTGTCTTGATTTGGTAGATGTATTTGGTCTTTCATAGATATTTTGTCTGTAAATCACAGTTTTTATTCCTCAGTGATTGGATGTCTGCTTTTTAAAGAAAGGGACTAGTCAGTATTGGTTCACAGCTGACTTCAGATACCATACCAGTTACTTACTTCTCAGGAACTCTAGGCATAAATTTTATTTACTAAGTCTCTTATTCAAAATACCTGTCATGGGGCTTCCCTGGTGGCGCAGTGGTTGAGAGTCCACCTGCCGATGCAGGGGACACGGGTTTGTGCCCTGGTCTGGGAAGATCCCACATGCCACGGAGCAGCTGGGCCCGTGAGACATGGCCTCTGAGCCTGCGCATCTGGAGCCTGTGCTCCGCAACGGGAGAGGCCACAACAGTGAGAGGCCCGCGTACTGCAAAAATAATAATAATAAATAAACAAAATACCTGTCATGAATATATGACCTTTTAGTAGTGGGGTAATTGCCTACATATTAAATATTTTAAAATAAAACAGACAATAGTAAAAGAACACAGTTTGAGCCTAAAATTTATGGATAATAGACAAACCGAGGACTTTTAATGTTGACTTGTCCTCCCTTTGGGTTTTAGGCTAATCAAGGAATGTCACTCAGCAGCTAATATATAGGATATTCCACATGGTTTCTGACTGTAATGATTTACTTACTCTTGATGAGTTTCTAGCAGCACAGGCACACATGACGAAGACTAGTCTAAAATATCCATCAGGATTATTCCATGCCTCTATTAATTGAAAAAAGAAGTTCAAAATTAATGTAAGACTTTGCTTCATATCACTCATTATGGGGTATACCAAAAGATGCGTTTAATGTTTTGTTGTTTTCTTTAAGAATAGGTAAATAGAGGAATTTTTGTTTGTCTTCCCTCAGGAGCTCAGCCTTAAACAGCAGAAACAAACTTGAAGCCACCTCAACTGTATCAGATTCTAAAACCAGCTTTCACTTCCTATTTTAGTGATTGCTACAGTCCCAACTTGGAATTTTCCTTTTTTCATTGCTTTAAAGTCGGAACTGTGTGTGTGTGTGTGTGTGTGTGTGTGTGTGTGTGTGTGTGTAGACGGTGGAGGAGCTGATACAGTCCATGTAAATGTGGAAGTGATGTCTCCTGGCTTCCCAACCTTCTCTGAGAATCAGTAACTTGACATCCCTATGCCTTCACAACATTAACCAATTCATCATGAGATGTCATCATGCCTCAGAAAGGAAAAATACCCAGAACCCAGAAAAATGTTTGCACCTACTTCTGTGATGCTATTAGCCTTTGCTCTGAGAACCTAGACGTGAGAGACATGTCTTCTCCCCAGGTGACTGGGTGCTGTGAGAGTGAAAAGCTACACTAGGGCAGATTACATCCTCTCTGCCTCTTCATGCCTGTTTAACCTGTTTCCACCTGCCATGAGATGCTGTTTGATAGAACACTGGATCAAAAGTGTTGAAAATTAGAAAAAGTCATCAGAGAGAGAAACAAGATAAAACGTGTAAGGCAATGAGCACAGTGCCTTACACATTATTCACCTAGTGAATTTGGGCTGTTCTGTCATTTTCAACAATGAAAGTAGCATTTTCCTTTAACCATTCTTGCTGTTTTACCTCCAGCTAAAATTTGTTCGGTGTGCAGGCCATGAAACATTCATCCAAAATCCACAGATGTAGACATTTCATCTACTTGTTCACTATGGAGCCCAGCACAAGTTCCTACCATGTTTTTACATATGTTCATTTGCCCTGCCACTAAAAATAAGATCAATAACTATTTGAATGCCTACATTTAAAGAAATGCAAACTATTAAAAGTAACATGTAAATGGTATTCTGAGTAGCAATTCTCTCTGGCATTTAATTATTGGGAGTGTGACATAATTTGAGATGGGAGCAGTGGATTTCTGTCAAGCATAAAAAAAGGCATTTACACCAAAAAATAGTGCAAAGAAAATGTGATTTGTCTATAAAACTAGTGCATTCTTTAGCAATTTAGTTTGCAAAAGAACCAGCAGCTCTGCGTGCTTGAGTTATTTTATCATGTAACTGCTCAAAGATGCCAATAACATTGGCAATGAAAAGTGGAGAGGTTTATGAGAGCTAACCTGAAATCAATGGTGACAGTGAACTCTGTACTTCTTTGCTGATTTTCCATTACATTCAGAAAGCAAGGGAACCAAAATGTTGGTCAGTAGCAGCTGAATTTAAGAAAGTCTGTCTGTTGTTAGACTTTGCTTGGCTGCAATGTTGAAAAGTAATTGCTGTTGGTTTTCAGTTATTTCTTGATCTTTTTTCTTATGTGATTTTAGAACTTGGAATTACCATTGTTTTTCTAAGACTGATTCATACTCTCCCCTTCATCCTCTCTCCTTCTATTTTTAAATGTAATTCAAATGTCAATACTCATTTATCAGTCACCTGTTTCAAGGAATGTTCTTGTTGGATTCTTTGAAGGGAAAAATTAAGAACTTACTATGACGTGTAAGTGGAAAATGAGTCAAAATAGCTGAAAGTGGAATTTTTAAAACCATTGTAGCTTTGTATAGAGAAGTCTGTTCATATATTTATTCATGATAGAAAAAAAAAGTTGTTGGAGGAAACATTGTTCTTGTTTCAGGGCAGAAAATGGCCCTGGAGAAAAATGAGTTCCACTTCTCATCAAGCCTTAAGCCTCGACTTCCTATGTCCCAGCTGGGTCAAACCCTGGAAGTCTCTAATTTATATCCTTACTAAAGCCCCTATTCTAAATGTTGTTTAAATTATAAAATAATAAGATACAAGATAATGGGGAATAAGTTCTTCCAGAAGGAAAGTGGATTGTAAAAACTGTGCCTATGAAATAAAAAACAAGTGAGGTACTTAAGGTGGGAGACCCCTGCCAGGGATGAATAGCAGGGGGTCTAGAACAAAGGTCAACATATTTTTTCTGAAAAGGGCCGCTAGGAAATATTCTCAGCTTTGTGGGTTAAATGACCTCTATAGTCTTTGTAGCATGGATACTCAGAACTACAGTGGCACTCAATACTGCCTTTGTACTTTGTGGAACAAAAGCCGCCATAGGCAATAAATAAATGAATGAATGTGCTTGGGCTCTGATTGCATTTTTAAATGATTGAAACATGTTGGAACATTTCTTAGTTCATGGGTTGTAGAAAAATAAGTGGCAGGTCAGAGTTTGCCACTTCTCTGGTCCAGGGAGTTGGAAAGGGGCCTTTGTTCCATAGTTAGGTGCCAACGCTAGAATTACTGTTTAAAAAGGGTGATGCCCCTCTCCTTTAAGAGAGGGGAATAGTGTTTTCCCCCTTATAATATTTGAAAATCTGTCACAAAAACTTTTGGGGCTCTCATTTGCAGGTATTTTCTGTGATAGTTTTTCTTATTCAGGCACACAAGGAGATCAGATGTGGGAGAGTCAGAGGAAATGGCAGAGGATTCCGGCTGAGGGAGAATCCTAAAGGGCTCTGTCTTCAATTATTCTCCATAGGCAGATAGTTTCCCAGTGTTCAAGATGGAGAACATTAGGCAGTGGTCAGAATGCTGAGGCCAAACTGTTAGCAGGATTTATTTTTAATTCCAAGCCTAAGATTCTGGAGCTTAGGACAAGTCCTTAAAGGGTCTGACTCCAAGGTAAATATTTCAAGTGTGTTAGAAAGAGATACGCTAATCAAATCCTGTAGTTAACTAGGGCTAAATTAAATAATCACAGTAACAGTCAAAAATTAGGGGAAAGGGGAACTTTTTTTTTTTACCTTAGGCCTCCTTAAAGGCTTGCTGTTAACGCAAATCCTTTAAGCTTAGTTCTGAAAATGGTATTAAATATAGATATATCAAAGAAGTATTCTATTTTGACTTAAAAAAGCAAAAGCTGTTTCATTTCCTCCTCCCCCCTTCTCCTCCTGTTCTTCCCTCTCCCTCTATTCTTTCATTCTTCCTCCTTTTATCCCCCATTTTTCCTCCTCTCCCCATCTGTGTGGGTCACTGAAAGCATGAGAATGTCTGTTGGTTTGGGTTTTGTTTTTCTGTTTTTGTTTTGTTACAAGCTCTGCAAGTGATTCTTGGTGATAAACGCCAAGATTTAGGAAGACTTGTGGTAGAGCAGTGGCTCTAAAACTTGAATGAACATCAGAATGATCTAGAGAGCTTATTAAAACAGATTGCTGGGCTCTCCTCCTGTGGGTCTGTAATGGGACTTAAGCATATGTATTTTTTAACAAATCCTCAGGCGCTGCTGGTCTGAAGATTACATGTTTATTGAGAATTGCTTCAGGTTGTATGACCAACACTCCTGTCTCCAACTGACCACTTATCCTTAGCCCAGGCTCCAGCTTTGAACTACTTCTTAAAAGTTTCATCTGCAATTGTAAACATAGGCTTATACAAACCATCAAGCCCACCAAATAGTTCCTAAAGATAAACACCAAAAGCTGGACTTCTGTTGCTTAAACATTCAGTTAACAGAATATGCACTTAGCGAAGCACCATGACACCATGTAAATGACTCTCATAGCTCGTCTGATCAGAACACTCTGGAGGTGAAATGTGTCCATAGGCATTTGCTCTTGTTTGATGCATTTGAATTCTATCACCTCCTAGAGACGGCTTTGGAGTTCCTCAGAAGCAAAGGGTGGTAGCAAATTAGACTTGATTTAATTTCTGTGTAAATAGAAGACCAAAATGACAAATCTTTCCATAAAACAAAAGCCTCAATATAGGTCATTATTTTTATATCCTTTGAGGATTCATTGGGATCATGAAGATTTTTCTCTCCTTCAGTGCATGGATTAAATGTTGAAAACAATTCCCAGAATTTGAAACATGATGGCTACTTCTCTGTACCTGCTCTTGTTTGTCTCAGACATAGACTTGTTGCCTGCAGGAACTAGGGGATGAGTTGAGTGACATCTGAGTTACCTACTGTTTATCTCATTTCACACCCACAATAACTGTGAGGAAAATGGTGAGAAAACTAAGATGAATTCTCCCAAGGAAACATAAGCAATAAGTTGTGGGTCAGGATTTACACGTAGTTCTATCAGGTTCTACCGTGCCTTGCTGATACCTAGATTCAGAGTGCTCCGGCAAATACACAATCTGTTGAAAATAATAACAAGCCAAAAGAGAACTAGAAAGTGACACAGAATCTTCTTAATTTCTTATCAGAACGTTCCTTGATTTTATTTGAATTGCCTTGATTTTTAAGACCTGCACCCATACATCAACAAATCTATTTTTGTGGGTATTTTAAAATTCTGAGGTTCAATTCGTTGTTAGAACATGTAAAACTTCCTGTGCAGGCAGTGATGCAAATCATCAAGGTCTATAGAAATGTCTTAGAATATGCTGATTCTGAGCTATATTTACCATGGAGAGACGTTTCTGTGAATATCACGATCCTCTGCTAAAAGGTCAACCTTCTTCTCTGCATCCAGAAATTCATGAAAATGGGAGAGGCTCCAGAGACTCAAGGTACAGGGACTGCTGGGCGTAGCATAGAGGGAGTTAAAGGGAGTGTGCTCTAAGAAGGCTAATGGGGGGTACATAGGGGAAGTTTCAGCTAATGCCAATCATACAGCCTCAAAGGAGCCATGGTCAGATTCTCTGTAGACTCCAGCAAACCCATAAAAGGCAGGAGCAAAGCAAGGATGTTTTCATCACATGCCTTCTGTATATGAATACCTGGGTGGTCGGCAATATTAAAATAGCTTATTTGAAACTGACAGCTTCCAGAATTTGTAGCCAAGCTCCATTTGCTAGAAACACAACTCTGGACACCAACAGATTTGTCTCGCTTGGAATAGGAATTACACATTTGCCTATAAATATTTATCTCTGAAGAGATGTCTTTCTTAATGTTTAGTCTCCCCATAAGCTTTTGATTTAAAAAATTATTATGAATTTTAGAAAGTACTTAATTTGTTCCAGGGATACCATGCAGAGTGCTTTAAATGGGTCATTTCATTTAATTCTCACAACAACGCCCTAGATAAGTGCCATTATTATCTTCCCTATTTGACAAATGAGGATATGGGGGCTTAGTAGTAACATATCCAAGGTCCAACGGGAAGTGGCAAAGCTGGGATTCAAACTCAGCCAGTGGGAATCCAGGGTCTGCATCCCTAATTACACCATTCTGCCTATCAATATTTATGCAGACCTGGAGCAGTAGTTCTCAACCCTGGATGCACATGGGAATCATCTGGGACATTGCATTTTGGAGAAAAAAAACATCTGATGCTTGAATCCTGCCTTAAGAGTTCTGATTTAATTGATGGAAGGTGGGGTTAGTCACAAGTGTTTTCAAAAGCTCCCCCAGTTGAGTCTAATAATACACAACCAATACTTGAGCTTCAAATATACTGATGCCTGGGTCCCACCCTCCCCACCCCCGAGGTTGTAATGTAATTGGTCTGGAATATGACTTGGGCTTTGGGATTTCTAAAAGATCTCTGCCCCCCACCCCACGCTGCCCCAGGTGATTCTAATACACAGACAAGTTCAGGAACCTCTGCACTAGGGACTCTCAAATTCTGACCAGTATCAGAATCATTGGAAGAACTTTATTAGAGTACAAATGCCAGGCCCTATCCTACTTAGTTGGGCCTTGGCCTCTGTGTATCTCAAACTTTATTGCACATCACAGTCATCTGGAGGGCTTGTTAAATGACCATTTCCTGTGTACAACCCCAGAAATTCTGCTTCAGCAGGTCAGGGGGGGTGGGCTTAAAATTTGCATTTTTAGTAAGCTCGCAGATGATGTCATCGTTGCTGGTCTGGGGATCACAGGGAAATGGAATTTTCTCCCCAGGGACATTAGTCAATGTGTGGAGGCATTTTCTGTTGTCCCCATGGAGGTTAGGGAAGAGTGCTATTGGCTTCTAGTGTGCAGAGGCCACAAGTGCTGCTAAACATCCTACAATGCACGGGAGAGACCCCAGTAAAACAATTATCTGGTCCAAATGTTAGTAGTGCCAAAGTTGAGAAACGCTGCTCTGGACTTTAGAGGAATGTTTAGGTCATTTTAAACCAGAGAATTTGAACACAGATTTGGAGAAAAAGATCTAGAACTCTTGAATCAGTATCGTCTTTAAAATTGAAATATAGAACAGGGCTTCCCTGGTGGCGCAGTGGTTGAGAGTCTGCCTGCCGATGCAGGGGACACGGGTTCGTGCCCCGGTCCGGGAGGATCCCACGTACCGCGGAGCGGCTGGGCCCGTGAGCCATGGTCGCTGAGCCTGCGCGTCCAGAGCCTGTGCTCCGCAACGGGAGAGGCCACAACAGTGAGAGGCCCGCGTACCGCAAAAAAAAAAAAATTGAAATATAGAACAAACTGCATGGCTTAGATATACTTAGAAGTTGTAAAACATTGTGATTTCTATTTCAAAACAGAAGACTAACACGTGGAAAGGCATTACTTCTTTGGCAAACTTTTTGCTGTAGCATGAATTATTATTATAGCATTCGGATGCCTTCCAGAGGGTTCCAAATCCTCCATGAGTTTGCCTTGAAATTTTGTATAAAAAAATCTGGGGCTTCCCTGGTGGCGCAGTGGTTGAGAGTCCGCCTGCCGATGCAGGGGACGTGGGTTCGTGCCGCGGTCCGGGAGGATCCCACGTACCGCGGAGCGGCTGGGCCCGTGGGCCGTGGCCGCTGAGCCTGTGCGTCCGGAGCCTGTGCTCCACAACGGGAGAGGCCACAACAGTGAGAGGCCCGCGTTCCGCAAAAAAAAAAAAAAAAAATCTGAATTTACTAAGGAAACTATTAGAGGGTAATTATCCTTTTTATAAAAGTACTGAACAGAGGACCTCATTAAAGTGAGTGTTCACAGTGCATTTTAAAGGAAATCTAAATTACCTTGAAAAATATTCTCTAAAGTGAAATCCATGGATATTTTCCCACATTGATTTTGTTGTTTTATGTTTAAGAAATCTAGGTGGTAAGGATATAGGAACTTTAAGAAACCAAAGACCTGTCTTCAGTGGGTTTAAAGCTAAGACGTGTGTAGGTCTCTGATGTGAGGAAGTAAGTAAAAATTGCCTTGGGGGTGACAAATATGTTCTGGAAATGCTTTTGAAGGCATCATGTAGGTAGAGGATGTTTTGTGGGAAAGGTGAATTCAGGACTGGACCCAAAACAGAGCAAAATCTAGAAACTAGATAACTAGTCTGGAGGTTATGGATGGTTAAGGCAAAACACTGGGTGTCCCCAACAGGGAGCAGATGATCCTAAGGGGAAGAAGCATCTGTCCTGCCCGGTGGTTCAGGCACTAGACCAGGAGGCTCTCCTTGGATATGGCTTCACCCACTTCTCTAGTGGAAGCGGGTGTGAGGGTGAGTGACTACATGCAGAATTCTGGGAGTGTGGGAAGCTTGACACCTTACTGTGAACTTTATTCCAAGTCTCAAGGAAGACTCAGTGGCAGACCACTAAGTGGTGCAACCAGGTTAAAGTTTGGATTTGACAGCTCTGCTGGGCGAACCCAATCATCTGCAATTTAGAAGTAAAACGCAAGTTCAGGGAGTGGGCCAAAATTTCAGAACAAATTAAAATTAGGTAAAATGTTGGTAGCCCTCTCCCACCATCCACTTAATGCATTTTCCTCTCTGACAAGTGTGCCATTGAAGGTTGTGCTCCATTGTTTGAGTGTCATAACTATAGGTCTATTTTAGTGATAGCAGACACCAGCAAAGGCTGATATTTCCCCACAGACTTTTTTCCTTGCCATCTCTCTATTTAGCTCTTTTCTAGTTATTTGCCGTCTTTTAGATACTGTGTGGGTGAAGAAATATTAGTTCTAATAACCCCTGGTTCCCATTGAAATGAAAAGGTACAATTAGGTGAAATCTATTGGCAAAATTGTGTATTTGTCCAAAGTGAGCAGGGAGGATATTTACCTCCTGCCTTTGGAAGCTGCATGATTATCAGAATTTGAATAACTGAAATAACAGAATAACAAAATAACAGATAACAGATAACAAAATAACAAATAACAGAATTTGAAAGAGCTGAGCTCTTTCCCTTTGTTAGGATATATCTTTTCTTTCTTTCTTTCTTTCTTTTTTTTTTTTTTTTTGCGGTACGCGGGCCTCTCACTGTTGTGGCCTCTCCCGTTGCGGAGCACAGGCTCCGGACGCGCAGGCTCATTGGCCATGGCTCACGGGCCCAGCCGCTCCGCGGCATGTGGGATCTTCCCGGACCGGGGCACAAACCCGTGTCCCCTGCATCGGCAGGCGGACTCTCAACCAGTGCGCCACCAGGGAAGCCCAGGATGCATCTTTTACATCTATTGATTATTTCAAGATGATTGTATGAGTAAATTCCTCCATACTTCCAACACTAAGGTGAGGCAGGTTAGAGAACTATTCTTCTTTGTTGTCAAGTTAGTGCTTTACAATACAAATTGCAGCAAAAGGCTCCTGCTGGATTTTATTCTTGTTTTCTCCAAGACTAAAAAGTTAAATAAATCAGCAGTCTTTGAAACCTGCTGGCAGGGTTCTGACACTCATTTGAAATATGGAATCTCAGAAGCATTTGGCTATTTTAAAACCAACAAAGGACTTAAGCCAGTCATCTTGAAATTAATAAATACCCCTCTGTATTTCTCCGTGACTCTCTATGAGGATTGGTCTTTTTTCACCCTCTTAGGGTAGACAAGTCCTTCTGCCTTGCTCTTTGGATTCAAGATGATGCCACAAATAGAGGTTTTCACTGTGTAGATGAGTAAAGTACAAATTGATTTTACCCATCAGCCCTCCTGCCAAGTGCTTCCTGACCAAGACTCAGCTCCAGGCAGATAGAAAAGTGAATTAGGTACTTCAAGGAATTGAACGTTCACTAGGGGAAGTAGACACGCTTGCTTATAAGGCATTTGCCAAATCCTGGTTGGAATTTGGTTCCTTTGAAAAGAGTAAGGCACAAAGTTCTAGAAACTGAGAGACAAAGAGCAAAGGGCTTTCCTAGTACCTTTTTATTCTCTGTTCAAAATAACATTGACGAACTTTTTAGGAATCCCCATTTGGATTTCGCTCTCGTTGGAAGGTTTTCTTTCTTTGAAATATATGAGCAGCTCTGGACTTGGAGGTTGGGAACAAGAGGAAGGAAGGGGCACCGTAATAATCCCTAGGGTGGAAATGCAGGGCCATGAGAACAGTCCACCATAATATCTCATTCAGCTAGGTTCACTAGAAGTTATGCCACTGTACACCGACAGACAACATAATTCTCAGATAGGAGTAAGTCTCCCAGGAATTTTACCAGCATTACATGCCCATTTGTCGCATCATGCAAGCACTTTCCTCTGAGAAAGATGCCAAATATTTTTGTGTGTGACTGTCCAAACAGAGGATAGCCACAATTGCTAAACCCACAATTGTTTTTCATGAGAGGGAAGAAAGAGGCCCTAATTGTTTAGTGAATGTTAGGAGGTATGTTTATGCCCTTTATAGGGCCATAAAGCAGTTGCCTAAAATAATGCCCCATGTAGCTCCTTTGTTCAAAGAACGTTGCACCCCATCTTCTCCTTGCATGTCACAAATCAGTAGGTAGATGTTTAATATTTAGGAGAGATATACAGCCCAAACCATGGACAACACACCTCAGAAAAAACTTAAACTTTAGTGATTTTTTTTTTTTAGTGTGTGTACAATCCCAATTGAGTGGGTTTATCCTAAAGCTTCCTGTTGATAACAGCAAAATGCAGGCAAAGTTTTAAAAGAAAGAATCCAAGTGAAAATACCTTGAGCATGTAAATTCAATACCATGGATAGTTTTTAGATGTCTTTCATGTGAATCTAGGGATTCAGAGTGAACAGAAAACATGAGATACAAAGGTTTAAGTATGCAGAGCCATAAACAAAACCATTTTTATTTTTCAAAACTAAGGATTAATGCTATATATACATAGGTAGTTAAAATATCTAACTATTCAAATATTTTTTATGATAAACCTCGGCAAAATAAATCAGAGTTTAAAGTGACTAGAATTTCTATTAGTTTAGTACAAGGTGTTACTAATCCGTTGTTAGTTGAAGTGTCTGGAAATGTGCATTTTAGAAATTCAATGTTATTTTTTTGTTTGTTTTTAGGTAAAACATCTTTTAATGTAGTAAAAACGAAAAGAAAAATGTAGTAAAAACGTGCACTGGTGTCTTACAATATGATCATAGTAGGAGGGTTTATGCCTGGAGATTGTGAATTGACATAAATCTGTCCTGCTTTCCCACAGACAGCTGTGCCCCTCCCCCTTCTGGTTATTGCTGCATATGTCCTTGAAGCTTTATTTTTCTGTAGGTATAAAGTAAGATTTTCTTCCTTGTCCTCATACATCCTACTTATAAAATAAACTCCTTCATAATTAATTGGCTGCCTGGATCAAGTATGAACTATGTGTCCAAAGGATGGAGGAGTTATTTCTCCTACTTCTTATTAGCCAAACAAAACATATTTGCAGATTTTGATATCCATGATGAAGCTACAAGCAGGGCTGTGATGGTGTGTGTGTGTGTGTGTGTGTGTGTCTGTCTGTGTGTCCAGGTATGTATCCCATTTTGAATTTTTAGAATCAGCTAAGTGTACTAAAATGATCACAAGACAAATACTGTTGCTTTACGTTGTTTTCATAAGACGGTCACCAAAAAGCATCATGTATGGCTAGAGTATTGGGAAAGTCAAGGTTTGTTATGTACCTTATCAGTTACCCAAGCTTCACTCACTTGAATTAAGTGTTTGTCGTTAGGTAGGAAATGTTAAAGTTTTATCTTAGACTTGAAAAGTGAAGGAAATCCATGGTTATAAGGGGATGTGCATGAAGAAGTAAATCCCGAAGAAGTTGTGAAGAAAGCTTGTTCAATCTCTTGTTGAGAGTGTGTCTACACTGGGGAGAAATGGGTACACATTCTGATTTTCAATTTTTTCCCTCAGACATAACCCTCGTCACAGCCCTCTCCCTAAGTGTACTAGTCAAATTCATTTTGTTTTGAAAAACTATGGGTGTATATATAGCCTTTCTATCTTTAAAATAACTTTTCTTGACAAGTTCAAAAATGTAAGACATATGACAGAACAGAAATTTTCTTCAATTATATAGTTTTATTTTCCACAGTGCTGCAGCTGAAGTTTGCCCTGTTGTCAGTTCATACATGAGTCCTGTTGACACTTCTTTTCTCTTAAGTGCCAGGGGTTTGGCTTTGAAGGTTTTCCTAACTCAGTCTTTAGGGACCACTCTAATTACATTATTAAACAAGATGAAAATAATTCAGATAACAAAACCTTCTTTAGAGATACCCATCCAACGAATTAAGTATAAAAAACTTATTCAGTAGAGTATATTGCAAAAAATTAAATGAGACTTAAAAATGGCAAATTATCTTCATATCTTTTATTAGGACATGTAAGAACTAATGCAAACATGATGAGAAATAGCTGTCAGGTTTGTAAAAGCAATTTTTGACTGTTATTCTCTCTCTCTTTCTGGATTTTCTTTAGAGAAATATTTGAACTTTCATGCTATAATATGAATTTATTCAAGCCTAAAATGTTATTTTATTACATTAAACATTTATATTTATTGAACATAAAACACTGACCAGAATATTTTAACATTTCAAATGGTTCATATCATTTAAATGTTTTATGTCACAAATTCACACAGAAATCATACACTAATATTGTGTGTGTCGGTGTGTGAGAGAGAGAATTTTAAAAACAACTAAAACATGCTTTCTAAACTAGAGGAAGAAAAAAATTGATGAGGGAAAATAATCATCCAACATACAAGGAGGCAAGGGAAAAAGAGAAACATAGAAGTGGAAAAAATACTGCAAAATAAGAAAATACAAATGAATACAAATACATCAGTCCTCACAATCTATATAATTTGACTAGGGTTCCAGTTAAAAGCCGAGATCTTTAGATTATTTTTAAATTAACTATATATTATTTACCAGTATACATTAAAAAATTCATAATAAGGACACCGAAAGGTAGTGAGTGAAAAGATGGGAAAATACGCACTAGGCAAATACTAACCAAAGCAAAGTTGATAGAGCTAAAGTGATACCAAATAAAACAGGCTTTAAGACAAAAACAATGTTCAAAATAAAGAGGGTCACAGGTACATACAATTCCCAATTCACCAAGAAAAGAATATATATAATTCTGAAGTTATATATACCTAAAACATAGCTTTAAATATAGAGAGTAAAATTAGGAAAAATTACAAGGATAGAAAAATCCACCAGCACAGTTAGATTATATCACACCAATTTCAGTAATTGATTTTAAAAGTAGGCAAAAAAAAAAAATCACTAAGGATGAGGATTTGAACGCAATTAAAAAGCTTGATCTAATGTGTATATATATAGAATTCTGAGCTCACTATTAGAATACATTTTCAAGTAAACATGGAACATGTTTTTTGAAATGCGTTATGAACTGGACATAAAGCAACTCCTTAATTTCAAAAATCTATATCATACATATCCTAATCTCTGAACTCAAGGAAATTAAGATAGATATTATTACCAAAAGGGGAATTTTTAAATTTCATGCATTTGAAATTTAAACACATGCTTTAATTACCCGTGGGTAAAAGAAACCACACAAAAATTTAAAATACTTAGAACCAAATGTGAATGAAAAACTATATATAAAAATTTCCAAGATGCAACTAGAGCATCTTCATGTTAAAAGAATACTTTATAGCTTACTTTTAGAAGTCTGAAAGTGAAAAGGGTGCTATATATAGGCTGCAGAAAACAAGCAGAAGTTATTTTGAAGCAGATGTAATGGTTCAAAATCTAAAATGATAGAACATACTAAAACTGACTCATGAAGAATTAGTTAATCCATATAGTCTATGACTATATCAGTCAGGGTTCATTCAGGGAAACAAAAAACTAATATAGGAACTGTGTAAAGAGGTTTCAGGACAACTGAGGCAACAGGGATAGTAACTGCAGGCAGTATCTGTTACTTCTAGAGCTGTGGGAAAAAAGGAAGAGGTTACTATTTTCGGAATTTAACAGCTTGGAAAAGAGACTCCTCAGAGCTGGGACCCAGATCTCTGATGAGAGGGTGCTGTTCAGCAGGTGCTGATGTTCAGGGGTTCAGAGGAAGCCCCCCATCCCTGCAGATCTTCGAATCAAACCACTGAGGAAGGAAGCACTGGCCACCTGGTGCTGGTGTCTCTAAGGAGAGACAGTGATGCTGGTTATGGGATTATAGAAAAAACTGGAACAAAAAATGTCACTGCCAAAGTAAAGAAACATTTCTGGGGTGCCATTAACAGGAAGCAAACACAGAAGGGACAGGTTCCTTCTCCTTCCTCCAGTCTCCTAGTCTCCCTTTAGCAGCTATTGGAAGAAACTAACAGGCAACCCTAAGGAAAGGAAAAATGTGGTTTGAAGAGTGTCATTTCCAGTATTGCAAGACAAAATAGAGAACAGGCTTTTTTAAATTTTATTGGAGTGTAGTTGATTTCCAAGGTTGTGTTAGTTTCAGGGATATAGCATAGTGATTCAGTTATTCATATACATATATTCATTCTTTTTCAGATTCTTTTCCCATATAGGTTATTACAGAACATTGAGTAGAGTTCCCTGTGCTATACAGTAGGTCCTTGTTTGTTCTCTATTTTATATATAGTAGTGTGTGTATGTTAATCCCAAGCTCATAATTTACCCCTCCTCCCCTCCCTATCCCCTTTGGTAACCGTAAGTTTGCTTTCGAGTTCGGTGAGTCTGTTTCTGTTTTGTAAATAAGTTCACTTGTATCATTTTTTTAGATTCCACATATAGCAATATCATATGATACTTACCTTTCTCTGTCTGATTTACTTAGTATGATAATCTCTAGTTTCATCCATGTTGCTGCAAATGGAATTACTTCATTCTTTTTTTTTTGAAGGAAGGTAATCCACTTGGTATTTATAAAGCATTAAATACTGAGGAACTTTCATAATTATGAAAACTGCTTAAGAAGTAGTGAGTTTAGCATTACAAGTACAAAAAGTACTAATGCCTATAGCTCATCTCCTGAGATGTTAGATTAAATTAAAAAGAAAAATTCTGAAAAAGAGTAAACTCTTGGTCTTGTTGCTTGGGAGAAAAATCTAAACTTTAGAGGCTAGCTCAAAAGTCTATCTTGGTTGCAGGCTTCAAGTCTGGTAGGAATCACAGCTGCTCAGTTGAAAACCTATTAAGAGTAGCAGCAAGGTTAATGAAGAGCAAGCTAAATCTCCTCAGAATAATTCATGCTGCCACAGATTTGCTCTGTGGACTTGGAGATGCTGCTGTTCACCCAGCACTGGGAGAGGGAAGGCGCACAAATGGACTCACAGTTTCGGATGTCAGAGGAGCTGAAGGACTGGTTAGGGAAACCATCTCCGGGATTGCTAATTGGAGCTTTAAGCGATGCAGAGGATTGCTGATTGCAGTTTCTCTCTGGATCTCAGTGTCTGATAAAGCAGACATAGTGGCACCGCTCTTCATATTGGCTCCGCAGGCTGCCACTTACCAAGCAGGCATTCCCAACCAGAGCTCTAACCACGCGACTACAGTGGGCCCATTCCACTGGGCAAAAGGTAATCCCTTTCTCCAAGCTTCTTCTAGAGGTTCATGCTTTTTCCTCAGTCTTCTATCCTCAGTTTGAATTCCAAGTTTGCCTATCCCCAGGGACTCCTGAGCTGCAGCTTCAGTCTCCATAAAGCCTCGGAGCTGCCCAAGTCGAGGTTTTTCTTTTTTACCAAAACAAACGTCCTATTGAAGACTTGATTCCTTTCTTCTTGGGGGCTTTGTGAAGAGAGTCTTGGTGGCTGTTGGCACTGCCAAGCCCAAGGCTTTCAGGCTTGAGGGAGGCAGTTAAACTACTTAGGGCATCATTGCGGTAGGAAGAAGGGAGGGTGTGAGTCATCCTGTTGGCTCTAGGGGGAGGGGGAGGAGAAGTTTCACATTTAATTGTTGATTTATCCTCCCGACCATCTTCTTCTACCACTGCAGTCTTTCTCCGATGTTTCCTTAGATCACTTGGCAGTGTCGTGACTCCCATCCGATCCATATCCCTGGCAGGACTTTGAGGGGTGAGCTTTGGTGTTGAGTGTCCACTGGGGGGGAGATGAACTGGCCAGTGAAGAAGCTGTAATCGAGGCAGTGATGGAGGTACCTGAAAGGACCCTCGCTAAATTAAGGCCTTCCAGACTCACACTAGCCACTCTATTCTCAATTTCTTCAGCATGTAACTCTACATTGTTTTTCTTCCTGAATTAGTCTGATTTCTTTGTTGATAGCATCCAGCTGTTCCTGAAGCATCATGGCTAGGGTCTGGGCATCAGAATGACCACTTGGAGAGTGAAGATCCATTGAGCTAAAAATCGTTTCTCTTTCATCATCATCAATGTCAGACATTTCTACGTCACTTTCAAAAGGGAGACTGCTTAGCACTGCAATTTGTTGTGTTCTATTCCATTCGTGATCCCCAAGAGATTTCACCTTTGGCTCATCTCTCCGCACACCCGTGTGACCTCTCCTTGGTCTTCTTATTACTTTGGTTGTTCTGTAATCAGACTGGCTGTCCACTAGGGATCCAACAGAATACCGCAGCTCAGCTGAGGTGTCTAGATGAGTTCTTGATATTGTGGGTTCAATTAAAGAGTCAGTTCTCATTTTCATCTGGTCAAGTTCAGATCTCAGCTTTTCAATTTCTTCTGCTAATCTTTCCTTATCATGTAAAGATTCTTCCAGATTCTTTCTGAAAGTTTCTGATTCTTGAATTAAAACATTCCTCTCTTCTAGAGCAGCCATTCGTTCCTTTAAGTGTAGCTGTAAGCGTTTGTTGGATCCAGTCAGAAGTCTATCCACAGTATCGGATAATCTTCTGTTGTACTCCTCATTCATTTTCTCTCTTTGCCTAGCTCTTTGAAGTTCTTGATTTTTCTCTTCAATTTGACCTTCTAGATGCCTCATAAATTCTTCAATGTTTCCATGTCTTTCTTCAGCCTTTGTTAGGGCTGCAGTTCTCTGAGCCAGTTCAGCCTCTACTTCAGGTAAGCTCTCAGCTTTTCCCATAGTTTGCTGTAACTTTTGCTCAGCCAGCTCAAGACGCTCTTGTAACTGTCTGTTCTTCTCTTCCATCTGCCATAGGATGGCCTCTTTATTTGCTAACTCATTTTCTAGTTTGTCATTCATGTCATGTATGGAGGTAGATTCTCTCTGAGCACTGAGGTAACGCTTCTCAAGGGTCATGATTCTTTCTTCCATGTCTTCCTTCTGTGCCATGGCCTCCCTAATGTCCCTTTGATACTTAGTGTTCCATTTCTTCTGTTTTAATGAGACCCTTTCTTGCTGTCTCTACTTCCTGTTCCACCTCTCCCACTTGAGAAGAAAGGGCTGCTAAACATTCTTTCATTTGGGCCATTTCATAGTTTTGTTTTTCAAGCAATTCTTATAGTTCAACTACAAGACTTGTTTCATCAGTTGAGTCTATAGAGCCATTGGACAAACGCTTTTCATGGACTTTCTGGCCAAGTTTCATCCCTTCAAGATGTTCCGATTCTGTGGATCCCTCACTTGATGCCATTTTTCTTTGTATACGAACATTTTGTTCATGCAAAGCAGCAATCTCCTGATTAGCAGCAGCTAGTTCTTCTTCCAGTGCAGAGACTCTTTCTAAAGAAACCCTCAGTCACTCCCTTACCTTCCATCCAAAGCCTTGAGGTGCTCAAATAAAGATTTCAGTGACCTGAGAACCTCGACTTCGCTGGACATTCCAGAGGGGGACAGGGCTTGTCACTTCACCACCGTCATTCTTAGTGACCTTTCATATCGTGACACAAGGTACTCCAAATGCTTCAGTAACAGTCTTGTATTGTTTCTTTCAGCTTTAAGTTCAGAAATTTCTTCTTCCTTTTTTAGAAGTTGTTCCCTGCTGGCATTTAATTCTTTTGTCAGTGCAGCAAATTCCGGTGGATCAACCCCCTTAGAACCAGTCAGCCCTCCTGTCAGGGATTCAATATTCTGCTGGTGTTGGAGGGTCTCCTGCAGAGGCAGGGGGTGGCTGTGGCTCACTGCGGGGACAAGGACACTGGCAGCAGAAGTTCTGGGAAGTACCCCTTGGCGTGAGCCTTCCTGGAGTCTGCCATTAGCCCCACCAAAGAGCCTCTAGGCTCCAGTCTATTCCATTCTTTTTTATGGCTGAGTAATATTCCATTGTATATATGTACCATATCTTCTTTATCTATTCATCTGTTGATGGATATTTAGGTTGCTTCCATGTCTTAGCTATTGCAAATAATGTAGCAATGAACACTCTGTATCTTTTTAAATTTTTTTCCAGATAAACGCCTGGAGTGGGATTGCTGGATCATATGCTAGTTCTATTTTTAGCTTTTTAGGGACCCTCCATACTGTTTTCCATAGTGGTTGTACCAATTTACATTCCCACCAACAGTGTAAGAGGGTTCCCTTTTCTCCACACCCTCTCCAGCATTTATTGTTTGTAGACTTTTTGATAATGGCCATTCTGACTGGTGTGAGGTGATACCTCATTGTAGTTCTGATTTGCATTTCTCTAATATTATAATTAGCGATGTTGAGCATCTTTTCATGTGTGAGAACTGTTACTTTTGAGCATAGTCCTGGGTACTTGTGGTAGAGAAGAAGAAATTCTGAAAATAAATGAGCTAAATATACAACTTTAAGAAGTTATAAAAACAGAATAACTCTAACGAAATTAGGCAGGTCTAATTAATAAAGATAAAAATAAGTGAAATAGAAAATAAAGATTCAATAGACAGAATGAGCAAAGCCAAAATATAGTTCTTCAAAAAGAATAAGAAAATTGACAAAACTGAAGAAGAAAAAGGCATAGGTAAATAATTTGGGAAAAGGAAAAGGAAGACATACAAACACTGCAGAAACCAAGCAGAGGATATTATGAACAGCTGTATGCCAAAAACTTTAGAAATACGTGAAATGGTCAAATTATTAAAACAGTCTCAATAAGTAGAAACTCTAGTCTGTGGCCATTGAAGAAATTAGACTTGTAGTCATTTTTCTCCCACAAATCAAACAGCAGGCTCAGATGGTTTTATAGGACAATTCTACTTCTTTCAAGGAAAAGAAGAAGAATTTTTCACAAACTCTTTAGGGCCTATAACAAAAACCAGAGTGGAATATTTCTTCTAAAAGTTATAACTTAATACCAAAACCACAATTAGTAAAAGAAAAGATATAGGCCAGTTCAAAGAACAAATCTGTCAGTGTATATAAAAACACAAGATGTATTCAATAGTGAAATGCTACAAGTGTTCTCCTTAAGGAACAGTATAAACATACTCGCTATCATCATGGGTATTCAACATTGTACTGGAGGTCTTAAAATAATGTGACAAGGAGAAAATGGTAGAAAAGTAATGGAAGGAGAAAAATGTCATCTATAGATGATATGATCATCTACATAGACAACACAAAGGGGGATATACAAATTACTGAAATTGTTATGGAAACCTGTCAAGGTGGCAATATGTAAGATTAATACACAAAAAACAGCTGCGTTTCTATATACCAGCAACGAACAGAAAATTCAGGGTTTTTTTGTTTTTTGTTTGTTTGTTTGCGGTACGTGGGCCTCTCACCTTTGTGACCTCTTCTGTCGCGGAGCACAGGCTCCAGACGCGCAGGCCCCAGACGCGCAGGCTCAGTGGCCATGGCTCACGGGCCCAGCCGCTCCACGGCATGTGGGATCCTCCCGGACTGGGGCACGAACCCATGTCCCCTGCATCGGCAGGCAGACTCTCAACCACTGCGCCACCAGGGAAGCCCAAATTCAGGTTTTTTTAAAGTTACTGTTTACACAGCAACTGAAAATAGATGGTATTTAGGAATACATATATCAAACAATAAACAAGCTTTCTACAGGGAAAATAATAAAACTGAATCAAAAGACATTTAAAAAGTTCTAAATAAAGAGAGATACATGTTATGTTCATCTATTGAAGAGTTAATATTGTAAAGATATAAGTGCTTACTCAAGTTATTCATATTTACTGGAATTACAGATTTTTTAAAAAGATTTAAAAATTTAGATGGAAGAGCAAAGAGCCAAGACAGTCCTAAAGAATCAAGTAGAGAGAATTTTCCTGCCAGAAAAATTCATAATAATTAAAACTGTAACTGGTGCAGAGATAGAGCAATGGAATAGAATGGAAAAATAAGAAAATGGTCTCTGCACATAGAAAACTTGACATAAGGCACAACTAAATTCAGGATTAGTGGGAAAGGACAGATTATTCAATAAATTGGTTCTAAAATAATTGCTCATCTATAAGGACAAAACTGTAAACTGATCCTTACCTCATACCTTACACAAAAAATCAGTTTCTAACGTATCAAGCTGTAAGTACAAAAGTCAAAACATTAGAAATTCTAGAAGAAAATAAAAGAGAAAAACCTCTATATCCTTAGGGATTTTAAAACAAAAATTATGTAAACTATGCCAAGTATTAAGAAATTCAGCTTCATCACAATTCAGAACCATGCATTAAAAGACCCTTGTAAAGACCTGTGGTTGCCAAAGGGGGAGGGGATTGGGGAAGGGATGGATTGGGAGTTTGGGATTAGCAGATGCAAACTATTATATGTAGAATAGATAAACAACAGGGTTCTACTGTACAGCACAGGGAACTATATTCAATATCCTGTGATAACCCACAATGGAAAAGAATACGAAAAATAATATGTATATATGTATAACTGAATTACTTTGCTGTGCAGCAGATACTGACACAACATTGTAAATCAACTATCTTCAATTAAAAAAAAAAGACCCTGTGAAGGGTGTAAAAGACAAACCACAAACTGAGAAAATGTATTTGTGATACACATAACAAAAAATATAAAAAGGACTAGTGTCAGGCTTCCCTGGTGGCGCAGTGGTTGTGAGTCCGCCTGCCGATGCAGGGGACACGGGTTCGTGCCCCAGTCCGGGAAGATCCCACATGCCACGGAGCGGCTGGGCCCGTGAGCCATGGCTGCTGAGCCTGCACGTCCGGAGCCTGTGCTCCACAGCGGGAGAGGCCGCAGCAATGAGAGGCCCACGTACCGCAAAAAAAAAAAAAAAAAAAAAAGGACTAGTGTCCACAATATATAAAAACCTCGTGTGTCAATAGAAGAATATAAACAATCGTTTATTTATTTATTTATTGGGTGACACGAATAGCCAATAAATATCAAAAGATTCTCTATCTCATTACAATCAGTGAACATTTAAATAATAATATACCATTTCACAGCTGCCAGACTAGAAAAAAATTAAAGTCTGACAAAACCAAGTGACGAGAGGAACATAGAACAGTAGAATTTATTGGAGCAGGTAAGAACACAAATTGGGACAATGATCTTGGGGAATAATTTACCTACCATTCAACTTCCATGTGCATAAACCCCTTGCCCCAGCAATTCTAATCCAAATCTTTGCACATGTGCACCAAGAAACATGATGAAAAATGTTTATAGTAGCATTGCTCATAACAGCAACAAACACTAGAAACAACTCAATTGTCCATTGAAATTAGAATGGATAAATTGTAGTATAATCACATAATGAAATACTGTGCTGTAGTAAAAATGAATTACAGCTATAGGCACCAACATAAATGAATTTCAGAAGAAAATTTGAGCTCAAAAAGCAAATTGCAGAATACAGAAGTACAGTTCCATTCATATGAAGTTCAAAAATAGGCATAGCTAGGGCTTCCCTGGTGGCACGGTGGTTGAGAGTCCGCCTGCCGATGCAGGGGATACGGGTTCGTGCCCCGGTCCAGGAAGATCCCACATGCCGCGGAGCGGCTGGGCCCGTGAGCCGTGGCCGCTGAGCCTGCGTGTCCGGAGCCTGTGCTCCGCGACGGGAGAGGCCGCAACAGTGAGAGGCCCGCGTACCGCAAAAAAATAAATAAATAATAAATGTGTTTAAAAAAAAAAAAAATAGGCATAGCTAAACAATATATTGTTCAGGGACACATACATGCGATTAAAATATGAAGAAAAGGTACAGGGAGATTATCACAAAACTTAGTATAGTGATTGCATCTGGGAAGGGAGAGAGTGGTGTTGCTATCATGGAGGGGTACACAGTAGCGTCCAAAAATATTAGTAACGTTTTGTTTTTTAAGCTGGCTGATAAGCAAGGTTTGTTCCTTTTATTTTTGTTATTTTATACAGTTATACACTTTTACTCTGTATGATACACTCAAAATGAAATATTTTATAAAATTTAAAAAATTTTACTTTTATATTAGTTGTTTGGTTTGGCTTTATAAAGTAACCAATGGATTCGTTTAATATTTTTCTTTATCCTAGTCTGATAAATTCCACTGCCCCCTTGGGTTACAAAATTAAACATTTTAAACCACCATCCTCAAAAAGTCTAAATAATTTTGACTGAACTATTTAACATTTTGATTTTTTACAAACATGTATGTATACACATATATATGAATTTTAATATGACACCTGTGAAATAGTTTAAAAACATACATACCTATCCAAATGCAAGCTAACATAGACATGGTGCATGTATTTTTGTTTTGAATTTTATTATATATATATTTTTTATACAGCAGGTTCTTATTAGTTAACCATTTCATACATATTAGTATATATATATATATGTCAATCCCAATCTTCCAATTCATCACACCACCACCATCCCCACCCAGCTTTCCCCCCTTGGTGTCCATACAATTGTTCTCTACATCTGTGTCTCAATTTCTGCCCTGCAAACTGGTTCATCTGTGCCATTTTTCTAGGTTCCACATATATGCGTTAATATACGATTTTTGTTTTTCTCTTTCTGACTTACTTCACTCTGTATGACAGTGTCTAGATCCATCCACGACTCTACAAATGACCCAGTTTCATTCCTTTTTATGGCTGAGTAATATTCCATTGTATATATGTACCACAACTCCTTTATCCATTTGTCTGTCGATGGGCATTTAGGTTGCTTCCATGTCCTGGCTATTGTAAATAGTGCTGCAGTGAACATTGGGGTGCATGTGTCTTTTTGAATTATGGTTTTCTCAGGGTATATGACCAGTAGTGGGATTGCTGGGTCATACGGTAATTCTATTTTTAGTCTTTTAATGAACCTGCATACTGCTCTCCATAGTAGCTGTATCAATTTACATTCCCACAAACTGTGCAAGAGGGTTCCCTTTTCCCCACACCCTCTCCAGCATTTGTTGTTTGTAGGTTTTCTGATGATACCCATTCTAACTGGTATGAGGTTATACCTCATTGTAGTTTTGATTTGCATTTCTCTAATAATTAGTGATGTTGAGCAGCTTTTCATGTGCTTCTTGGTCATCTGTATGTCTTCTTTGGAGACATGTCTATTTAGGTCTTCTGCCCATTTTTGGATTGGGTTGTTTGTATTTTTAGTATTGAGCTGCATGAGCTGTTTATACATTTTGGAGATTAATCCTTTGTCCATTGATTCATTTGCAAATATTTTCTCCCATTCTGAGGGTTGTCTTTTCTTCTTGTTTATGGTTTCTTTTGCTGTGCAAAAGCTTTTAAGTTTCATTAGGTCCCATTTGTTTATTTTTGTTTTTATTTCCATTACTCTAGGAGGTGGATCAAAAAAATTCTTGCTGTGATTTATGTCAAAAATTGTTCTACCTAGGTTTTCCTCTAAGTTTTATAGTGTCCAGTCTTACATTTAGGTCTTTAATCCATTTCGAGTTTATTTTTGTGTGTGGTGTTAGGGAGTGTTCTAATTTCGTTCTTTTACATGTAGCTGTCCAGTTCTCCCAGCACCACTTATTGAAGAGACTGTCTTTTCTCCACTGTATATCCTTGCCTCCTTTGTCATATACTAGTTGACCATAGGTGTGTGGGTTTATCTCTGGGTTTTCTATCCCATTCCATTGATCTATATTTCTGTTTTTGTGCCACTACCATATTGTCTTGATTACTGTCACTTTGTAGTATTGTCTGAAGTCAGGGAATCTGATTCCTCCAGTTCCGTTTTTTTTCCTCAAGACCGCATTGGCTATTCGGGGTCTTCTGTGTCTCTATACAAATTTTAAGATTTTTTTGTTCTAGTTCTGTAAGAAATGCCATTGATGGGCTTCCCTGGTGGCACAGTGGTTGAGAGTCTGCCTGCCGATGCAGGGGACACGGGTTTGTGCCCCGGTCCGGGAAGATCCCACATGCCGTGGAGCGGCTGGGCCTGTGAGCCATGGCCGCTGAGCCTGCGCGTCCGGAGCCTGTGCTCCACAACGGTAGAGGCCACAGCAGTGAGAGGCCCGTGTACTGCAAAAAAAAAAAAAAAAAAAAAGAAATGCCATTGGTAATTGGTAGGTTTATTCCTAGATATTTTATTCTTTTTATTACAATGGTAAATGGGAGTGTTTCCTTAATTTCTCTTTCATATTTTTCATCATTACTGTATAGGAATGCAAGAGATTTCTGTGCATCACAGAAACTTCTATCCTGCAACTTTACCAAATTCATTGATTAGCTCTAGTAGTTCTCTGGTGGCATCTTTAGGATTCTCTATGTATACTATCATATCATCTGCAAACAGTGACAATTTTACTTCTTGTTTTCCAATTTGTATTCTTTTTATTTCTTTTCTTCTCTGACTGCCGTGGCTAGGACTTCCCAAACTATGTTGAATAATAGCGGTGAGAGTGGACACCCTTGTCTTGTTCCTGATCTTAGAGGAAATGCTTTCAGTTTTTCACCATTGAGAATGATGTTGGCTGAGGGTTTGTTGTATATGGCCTTTATTATGTTGAAGTAGGTTCCCTCTATGCCCACTTTCTGGAGAGTTTTTATCATAAATGCTTGTTGAATTTTGTCAAAAGCTTTTTCTGCATCCATTGAGATGATCATATGGTTTTTCTTCTTCAGTTTTTTAATATGGTGTATCACATTGATTGACTTGCATATACTGAAGAATCCTGGCATCCCTGGGATAAATCCCACCTGATCATAGTGTACAATCCTTTTAATGTGTTGTTGGATTCTGTTTGCTAGTATTTTCTTGAGCATTTTTGCATCTATATTCATCAGTGTTATTGCTCTGTAACTTTCTTTTTTTGTAATATCTTTGTCTGGTTTTGGTATCAGGGTGATGGTGGCCTCATAGAATGAGTTTGGGAGTGTTCCTTCCTCTGCAATTTTTTAAAAGAGTTTGAGAAGGATGGGTGTTATCTCTTCTCTAAATGTTTGATAGAATTTACCTGTGAAGCCATCTGGTCCTGGACTTTTGTTTGTTGGAAAATTTTTATTCACAGTTTCAATTTCATTACTTGTGATGGGTCTGTTCATATTTTCTATTTCTTCCTGGTTCAGGCTTGGAAGTTTATACCTTTCTAAGAATTTGTCCATTTCTTCCAGGTTGTCCATTTTATTGGCATAGCATTACTTGCAGTAGTCTCTTAGGATGCTTTGTATTTCTGAGGTATCTGTTGTAAGTTCTCCTTTTTCATTTCTAATTTTATTGACTTGAGTCCTCTCCATCTTTTTCTCGATGAGTCTGGCTAATGTTTTATCAATTTTATTTACCTTCTCAAAGAACCAGGTTTTAGTTTTATTGATCTTTCCTATTGTTTTCCTTGTTTCTATTTCATTTATTTCTGCTCTGATCTTTATGATTTCTTTCCTTCTACTGACTTTGGGTTTTGTTTGTTCTTCTTTCTCTAGTTCCTTTAGATGTAAGGTTAGATTGTTTATTTGAGATGTTTGTTGTTTCTTGAGGTAGAATTGTATTGCTATAAAATTCCCTCTTAGAACTGCTTTTGCTGCATCCCATAGGTTTTGGATCGTCGTGTTTTCATTGTCATTTGTCTCTAGGTATTTTTTGATTTCCTCTTTGATTTCTTCAGTGATCTTTTGGTTATTTAGTAACGTCTGTCTGTACAATTTTACATTTGTAAAATAAGAAATGAATGTTGGTTCATTCAGTGTGCTTTCTTACTTGAAATAAGAATACTAGAGTTTCCCCATAGTTTTAACTTTGAAACTCTAGACAAGCATCTGATATTCAGAGTGAAACTTTTTGAGGCAGAAAGGATAGTGATTTAAGAGCACGGGCTCTGGAACCAAACTTTCTTGTTTCTAAACTTAGCTCCACAGTTCACTACGTCTGTGGCCTTGGGTGAACTTACTTAACATCTCTTCGCTCTTGCTTCCTCATCAGTAAAACAGGCAAAAGTACAAATACCATAGAATTGTGGTGAGCACTACATAAATTACTACATGTAGTAAAAAGTATATATAACTGACACATAGTGAATACTCAAAATCGAGCTCAGTTAGAATTCAGACAGTCAAAAATGAGGGGCTGTGGTCATCCATAATTCAGGAAGTGAGACCAATAATGATTATTCTCACATAAAATTGCTTTGCTTTATAAAACCACAAATTTAAGTTATGTGACATAAGATGTTCTGTAGATTGTCATAGTCTCCTCAAAATCCTTTGAGATCAAGTGTTTAAAAGGTCCCTGGAAATCATCTACTCTACACATTTTAGAGCTAAGGAAACTGGATTTCAGAGAGGTTAAATGACTTGGGTCAAATGACAGCAATAGCACCTAAACATCCATTTAAGGAGACTGCTTAACAAAAGAAGAGAATGTGAGATTATGAACAAAACAACTTCACATCCCTCACCCAGCGTAACTCTTCAGAACTCCACCTGAGTGCAACCAGAACCAGCAGACCAAGGAATGGAAATCCAACCAGAGAGAGGGAAGAGCCAGGAATTTGCTGGAGCTCAATTAGGATACAAATGTATTGTGGACCTGTGTATGTTTATTCCACAAATACCTGTTGGCCACCCAATATCCACACCGTGTTTTGGTTAGAAAGCTCAACATCATTTCTTTTATATGCAGAAACACTTGAGCCTCAGATCCCTCTGTCTCATTCATGTCTTAAGATCTGGTACATAGCAGTAGTCACAGATGAAGTCTCTCTCGATGCAATGGTGTGGCAACATGGGAAGACATGGGGTTTAGAGTCTCCAGTATGTCTGCCACTTATGAGCTCTGTAATCTTTTTTTTTTAATTTAATTTAATTTATTTGTTTATACAGCAGGTTCTTATTAGTTACCCATTTTATACATATTAGTGTATACATGTCAATCCCAATCTCCCAATTCATCACACCACCACCCCCTGTCCCGCCACTTTTCCCCCTTGGTGTCCATATGTTTGTTCTCTACATCTGTGTCTCTATTACTGCCCTGCAAACTGGTTCATCTGTACCGTTTTACTAGGTTCCACATATATGCATTAATATACGATATTTGTTTTTCTCTTTCTGACTTATTTCATTCTGTATGACAGTCTCTAGATCCATCCATCTAGATCCATTTGTAGAGTCTCTAGACTCTACAAATGACTGAATTTTGTTTCTTTTTATAGCTGAGTAATATTCCATTGTATATATATACACCACATATTCTTTATCCATTCATCCGATGATGGACACTTAGGTTGTTTCCATCTCCTGGCTATTGTAAATAGAGCTGCAATGAACATTTTGATACATGACTCTTTTTGAATTATGGTTTTCTCAGGGTATATGCCCAGTAGTGGGATTGCTGGATCATATGGTAGTTCTACTTGTAGTTTTTAAAGGGACCTCCATAGTGTTCTCCATAGTGGCTGTATCAATTTACATTTCCACCAACAGTGCAAGAGGGTTTCCTTTCTCCACACCCTCTCCAGCATTTGTTGTTTGGAGATTTTCTGATGATGCCCATTATAACTGGTGTGAAGTGATACTTCATTGTAGTTTTCATCGTATTTCTCTAATAATTAGTGATGTTGAGCTGCTTTTCATGTGCTTCTTGGTCATCTGTATGTCTTCTTTGGAGACATGACTATTTAGGTCTTCTGCCCATTTTTGGATTGGGTTGTTTGTTTTTTAATATTGAGCTGCATGAGCTGTTTATATATTTTGGAGATTAATCCTTTGTTGATTCATTTGCAAATACTGTCTCCCATTCTGAGGGTTGTCTTTTCATCTTGTTTGTAGTATCCTTTGATTTGCAAAAGCTTATAAGTTTCATTAGGTCCCATTTGTTTATTTTTGTTTTATTTCCATTACTCTAGGAGGTGTATCAAAAATGATCTTGCTGTGATTTATGTCAAAGAGTGTTCTTCCTATGTTTTCCTCAAAGAGTTTCATAGTGTCTGGTCTTATATTTAGGTCTCTAATCCATTTTGAGTTTATTTCTGTGTATGGTGTTACAGAGAGTCTAATTCCATTCTTTCACATATAGCTGTCCAGTTTTCCCAACATCACTTACTGAAGAGACTGTCTTTTCTCCATTGTATATCCTTCCCTCCTTTGTCATGAATTAGTTGACCATAGGTGCATGGGTTTATCTCTGGGCTTTCTAACCTGTTCCACTGATCTATATTTCTGTTTTTGTGCCAGTACCATACTGTCTTGATTACTGTAGCTTTTGTAGTATAGTCTGAAGTCAGGGAGTCTGATTCCTCCAGCTCCTTTTTTTCCCTCAAGACTGCTTTGGCTATTCGGAGTCTTTTGTGTCTCCCTACAAATTTTAAGATTTTTTGTTCTAGTTCTATAAAAAAATGCCATTGGTAATTTGATAGGGATTGCATTGAATATGTAGATTGCTTTCACTAGTATAGTCATTTTCACAATATTGATTCTTCCAATCCAGGAACAGGGGTATATCTCTCCATCTGTTTGTATCATCTTTAATTTCTTTCATCAGTGTCTTATAGTTTTCTGCATACAGGTCTTTTGTCTCCCTAGGTAGGTTTATCCCTAGGTATTTTATTCTTTTTGTTGCAGTGGTAAATGGGAGTGTTTCCTTAATTTCTCTTTCAGGTTTTTCATCATTAGTGTATAGGAATGCAAAAGATTTCTGTGCATTAATTTTGTATCCTGCAATTTTACCAAATTAATTGATTAGCTCTAGCAGTTTTCTCGTAGCATCTTTAGGATTCTCTATGTATAGTATCATGTCATCTGCAAACAGTGACAGTTTTACTTCTTCTATTATTACTTGATTTCCTTTTATTTCTTTTTCTTCTCTGATTGCTGTGGCTAGGACTTCCAAAGCTATGTTGAATAATAGCACTGAGAGTGGGCAACCTTGTCTTGCTCCTGATCTTAGAGGAAATGCTTTCAGTTTTTCACCACTGAGAACAATGTTGGCTGTGGGCTTGTCATATATGGCCTTTATTATATTGAGGTAGGTTCCCTCTGTGTCCACTTTCTGGAGAGTTTTTATCATAAATGGGTGTTGACTTTTGTAAAAAGCTTTTTCTGCATCCATTGAGATGATCATATGGTTTTTCTTCAATTTGTTAATATTGTGTATCACATTGATTGATTTGCATATATTGAAGAATCCTTGCATACCTGGGATAAATCCCACTTGAACATAGTGTATGATCCTTTTAATGTGTTGCTGGATTCTGTTTGCTAGTATTTTGTTGAGGATTTTTGCATCGATATTCATCAGTGACATTGGTCTGTAATTTACTTTTTTTGTTGTATCTTTGTCTGGTTTTGGTGTCAGGGTGATGGGAGCCTCATAGAATGAGTTTGGGAGTGTTCTTTCCTCTGAAGATTTTTGGAAGGGTTTGAGGAGGATGGGTGTTAGCTCTTCTCTAAATGGTTGATAGAATTCACCTGTGAAGCCATCTGGTCCTGGACTTCTGTTTCTTGGAAGATTTTTAATCACAGTTTCAATTTCATTACTTGTGATGGGTCTGTTCATATTTTCTATTTTTTCCTGGTTCAGTCTTGGAAGGTTATACCTTTCTAAGAATTTGTCCATTTCTTCCAGGTTGTCCATTTTATTGGCATAGAGTTACTTGTAGTAGTCTCTTAGGGTGCTGTATTTCTGTGGTGTCAGTTGTTACTTCTCCTTTTTCATTTCTAATTCTGTTGACTTGAGTCCTCTCCCTTTTTTTCTTGATGAGTCTAGCTAACGGTTTTTCAATTTTGTTGATCTTCTCAAAGAACCAGGTTTCAGTTTTATTGATTTTGCTATTGTTTCCTTCATTTCTTTTTCATTTATTTCTGATCTGATCTTTATGATTTCTTTCCTTCTGTTAAGTTTGGGGGTTTTTTGTTCTTCTTTCTCTAATTGCTTTAGGTGTAAGGTTATGTTGTTTATTTGAGATTTTTCTTGTTTCTAAAGGTAGGATTGTATTGCTATCAACTTCCCTCTTAGAACTGCTTTTGTTGCATCCCATAGGTTTTGGATCGTCGTGATTTCATTGTCATTTGCCTCTATGTATTTTTTGATTTCCTCTTTGATTTCTTCAGTGATCTCTTTGTTATTTAGTAATGTAGTGTTTAGCCTCCATGTGTTTGTGTTTTTTCCCTTTTTTTCCCCTGTAATTGATTTCTAATCTCATAGTGTTGCAGTCAGAAAAGATGCTTGATATGTTTTCAATTTTCTTAAATTTACTGAGGCTTCATTTGTGACCCAAGATATGATCTATCCTTGAGAATGTTCCACGTGCACTTGAGAAGAAAGTGTAATCTGCTGATTTTGGATGGAATGTCCTATAAATATCAATTAAATCTACCTGGTCTATTGTGCCATTTAAAGCTTGTGTTTCCTGATTAATTTTCTGTCTGGATGATCTGTCCATTGGTGTAAGTGAGGTGTTAAAGTCCCCCGCTGTTTTTGTGTTACTGTTGATTTCCTCTTTTATAGCTGTTAGCAGTTGCCTTATGTATTGAGGTGCTCCTATGTTGGGTGCATATATAATTATAATTGTTACATCTTCTTGGTTTGATCCCTTGATCATTATGTAGTGTCCTTCCTTGTCTCTTGTAACATTCTTTATTTTAATGTCTACTTTATCTGATATGAGTATTGCTACTCCAGCTTTCTTTTGACTTCCATTTGTATGGAATATCTTTTTCTATCCCTTCACTTTCAGTCTGTATGTGTCCCTAGGTCTGAAATGGGTCTCTTGTAGACAGCATATATATGGGTCTTGTTTTTGTATCCATTCAGCAAGCCTGTGTCTTTTGGTTGGAGCATTTAATCCACTTATGTTTAAGGTAATTATCAATATGTATGTTCCTATTACCATTTTCTTAATTGTTACCAGTTTGTTTTTGTAGGTCCTTTTCTTCTCTTGTGTTTCCCAATTAGAGATGTTCCTTTAGCATTTGTTGTAGAGCTGGTTTGGTGGTGCTGAATTCTTTTAGCTTTTGCTTGTCTGTAAAGCTTTTGATTTCTCCATTGAATCTCAATGAGATCCTTGCTGTGTAGAGTAATCTTGGTTGCAGGTTCTTCCCTTTCATCATTTTAAATATATCATGCCACTCCCTTCTGGTCTGTAGAGTTTCTGCTGAGAAATCGACTATTACCCTTATGGGAGTTCCCTTGTATATTATTTGTTGTTTTTCCCTTGTTGCTTTCAGTAATTTTTCCTTGTCTTTAATTTTTGTCAGTTTGATTACAATGTGTCTTAATGTGTTTCTCCTACGGTTTATCCTGTATGGGATTCTCTGTGCTTCTTGGACTTGGGTGGCTATTTCCTTTCCCATGTTAGGGAAGTTTTTGACTACAATCTCTTCAAATATTTTCTCGGGTCCTTTCTCTCTCTCTTCTCCTTCTGGGACCCCTATAATGCAAATGTTGTTGCATTTAATGTTGTCCCAGTGGTCTCTTAGTCTGTCTTCATTTCTTTTAATTCTTTTTTCTTTATTCTGTTCTGCAGCAGTGAATTCCACCATTCTGTCTACCAGGTCATTTATCCGTTATTCTGCCTCAGTTATTCTGCTATTTTTTTCCCTCATTTCATTAGACAATATATTTTGTACATCATTCCAAATAAGTACATATTCACAACTTTGTTTTTTCTCACACACACACACACTGCATTTTATTTTTACAAGAGATAAACTGACACCAAGTTGTGCAAAATGCACAACCAAGCATTGTAAATGGATGAGCAAAATAAAAGCAACAATGATTGCAATTACCAAACACGAGTTATTCTGCTATTGATTCTTTCTAGTGTAGTTTTCATTTCAGTTATTGTATTGTTCATCTTTCTTTGTTTTTTAATTCTTCTAGGTCTCTGTTAAGCATTTCTTGCATCTTCTCGATCTTTGCCTCCATTTTTTTTCTGTGGTCCTGGATCATCTTCACTATTATTATTCTGAATTCTTTTTCTGGAAGGTTGGCTATCTCCACTTCATTTAGTTGTTTTTCTGGGCTTTTATCTTGTTCCTTTATCTGATATGATACATAGCCCTCTGCCTTTTCATCTTGTCTTTCTGTGAATGTGGTTTTTGTTCCACAGGCAGCAGGATTGTACTTTTCCTGCTTCTGCTGTCTGCCTTCTGGTGGATTAGGCTATCTAAGAGGATTGTGCACATTTCCTGACGGGAGGGAGTGGTGGTGGGTAGAGCTGACTGTTGCTCTGTTGGGCAGAATGCAGCAAAACTTTAATCCGCTTGTCTGCAGATGTGTGGGGCTGGGTTCCCTCCCTGTTGGTTGTTTGGCCTAAGGTGACCCAACACTGGAGCCTACCTGGCTCTTTGGTGGTGTTAATTTGGTGCACTCTGCGAGGGCTCATGCCAAGGTGTACTTCCCAGAACTGCTGCTGCCTGTGTTCTTGTCCTCACGGTGAGTCACAGCCACCCCCTGCCTCTTCAGGAGATCCTCCAACACTAGCAGTTAGGTCTGGTTCCGTCTCCTGTGGGGTCACTGCTCCTTTCCCTTCATCTTGATGCACACACTACTTTTTGTGTGCCCTCCAAGAGTGGAGTCTCTGTTTCCCCCAGTCCTGTCAAAGTCCTGCAATCAAATCCCGCTAGCCTCCAAAGTCTGATTTTCTAGGAATTCCTCCTCCCGTTGCCCAACCCCCAGGTTGGAAGCCTGACGTGAGGCTCAGAACCTTCACTCCAGTGGGTGGACTTCTGTGGTATAAGTGTTCTCCAGTCTGTTAGTCACCCACCCAGCAGTTATGGGATTTGATTTTATTGTGATTGCGACCCTCCTACTGTCTCATTGTGGCTTCTCCTTTGTCTGTGAATGTGTGGTATCTTTTTTGGTGAGTTGCAGTGTCTTCCTGTTGTTGATTGTTCAGCAGTTAGTTGTGATTCCGGTGCTCTCACAAGAGGGAGTGAGCGCACGTCCTTCTATGCCGCCATCTTGAACCTACTTTTTCAACATGGTGCATGTTTTAAAGGATAGGTAGAATCACTGTTGTTTTTGGACTAAGCAGCATGTGGCTAAAGATCAAATTAGATGTTCATACACTGAAATCTCGGGTAAACCTTTTTCTTGTTTTTGTTTT